>NC_073703.1:31506057-31806057 GCF_023634085.1 Falco cherrug | reverse complement strand
GTGGTGGGAGGCATCCAGCAACTGTGCGGTCCAAATGCCCTATTTTCTGCACCCTGTCTCACCCAATCAAAGCCTTGTTACTACCAGCCACTTAAAAGTATCTGATCATCTGTGGTAGATCTTATCTGTTACTGAAAGCCCTACTTTTCTTTCGTCCTTCCCTTCATCTCCTGCATTGATAGCGCTGTTTATGTGTGGTTCTCCTGTGACTTTTTATGTCCACAGACTTTATTCCTTATTTGTTCTCCATCAGCTTAGAAAAACACATTTTGCCAGAAGTTAAATTTCAGATCTTCTGTTGCTTCTTTGAATTTATGTGGTAAGTTTGAGGTCAGTAGTTTTGTGCTCAGTATTTTCTTTTTCTGTACTTTTTTCCTTCCTTGCTTGTCCTGCACTCCATCATATTGCCTGTTTTGAGTCTTTCTCTGACTCCGCAGCCAGATGTATAATTGCACTGAGAATTATGTAGTTGCCACAAGAAAAACAATACGTTTTGCATGTGCAGGAGGGATTTTTCAAGCTTACCTCTCACTTCAGTGACAGAAGGGCCTCAGTGTCCTCAGGTTTTGTAGTTCTTTTCCAGGACAGAGCCCCCAGATGCTTTCTTTAAGCCCAGTGTTACACTACAGAGGCAGGAACACCTTAGCGATGATGGTCATAAAGAATATGGGAACTCATTGAGGACCATTGCTGAGAGGAAGAGCTCCTCCTTTTGATCAATATCTGAGCATCACTCGTGCTCTGTAAAGAATGAGAGAGGTCATGACAAGGAGTTGCTCTGGGGCAGTCCAGGCAAACACTGTGATTGTTTCCTGAAGGGTCTGTTTAGGTGCACTGATCTCTTACATTAATTATTTATTTTCAGTTGTAGTTCAAGTAGAAAGCTGAGGAGCGTCCTTTAAGAATCCCTTGTAATAAAAATGCAAGAAGGAAGTCCGAAAAGAGGAGACCCTTTGCTGTTGTTTTAGGAAGGGGGAGTTATGTATAACAAAAATACTTGGACTGAGTGGGACAGCCAGCAAAATAGACCCCTAAAGAGGAAAATAAAGCCATAAATTGTGCATCTCCTTGACTCTGACACTGATAAACATAGTTGTAAAGCAACCTTCCAAATAAAAATTGTTTGTTCAGGTGAATTGCAGGCTTCCTGAAATGGCAGAGGGAAGCATGGGGGTCTCTTGCTTGAAGCTTTACGCAGCTTTTCAAGCTGCTGCTCCTGATCTTTTCATGCACTTCAGGTAGCTTTGTTGCACTTTTATTCTTGATGACTAGTAGTTCTCACAGTGAACAGGAGTCAACAATGTTTAAAGCTTCTCTGAAGAGTGCTAAGTGCTAGGAGTGAGATTTCTTCTTGGAGGAACGTGCCATTTGCCAAAGTCAGTAATTCAATTCATAAGTTTGATTGTATGTAACTGATCTTACACCTGATATGATGGATGGCAAGATTTTGAAGGGTTGAGTTGGTAGTATCTGTTTTCTTATTTTAATAGTGACCCTCATGTCCCCCAGATTATATCATACTGGAGGAAGTTTTTGGAGAAGTGGAACTGGAGAGCTTTTCTTAGAGTTAATGGTATCTGATCATGTGTTCTCGTCTTTATTTTTCCTAGTTGTCTTTGAAAGGAAAATAAAATACCCAGATCTTAATGGACTCTGATTCTTACAGGTGTGTAGCTCCTTCCACTCCAGCAGTTCACTGATTGCAGTCACGTTTCGTGCAGCAGCAGAGATTTTAGGGGTAACTAAGAACCTAGCCGCTGCATGAAAAGGAGTGGTTAGATATGGAGGGAGGACCCTAAAAGTACCTTGATTAACAAAAAAACTGCCTGGTAAGCTTATGACTTATTAGCCACCAGAGAAGCTGCATGGAGTGAGACACTTCATAGATGTCCTAACTGCTAGAGAAAAGCTTTAGTCAGAGCTTGTAAGCACCCACAAGGCCAAGCTGTGGGAAGCCAGACTGCATTAGTTCTCGTGTCACGGCAGTACTTAAAAAGAAAAGAGAAGAAAACTGAAGCTTTTTGGATCTTTGAAATCAGAAGATGTCCAAGGATGGGTAAAAGATTATTAGCTCAGGTGTCTTCTGTAGTTAGTCATGTATGTATGTTGGGTCAAACGGGCAAAAGAGGAACCCAAGCCTTTTACAAACAAGCAAGCAAAATGCAAAACAAAAACCAACCAAACAAAAAAACCCCCGCAGCACAACTGTTCTTAAAACTTTCTGTGTTCCATACCACTTCTATTCATCGTGAACACTGGTAACATGGGGTGCTCTTAATTCAAAGTCTCTTAAATGCCAGTATTTGCAGGATGGGGTTATAATCAATGAATTCTCTAAATGCTAGTCATTTATAAGCATCCACTGCTTTCATTTCAAATTACCCTCTGTATCAAATGATTGAGATGTTACCCAGTTGCTCAATACCTGCAATAGTGTCGCTGGCTGTGCTGAAGCTGGCTTGTGGTGCTGTCTGCACAGTGCTTTGCCTTAGCCAGTACAGCCCACTGCAAGGCCAGTAAAGCTGTCCATTGACACGTGCAGAGCGTGCAGCAGCACCTGCTTGGGCTGAGAAAGGGAGGACTGATCCCTGAACGGACACTGGTCTTGTAAAGAGTGGTGGAACAGCTACAGAGGTGATTTATTAATTCAGCATTTTTTTAAATACACCCTTTTTTCCTTCCTTGGGTAAGGGATATAATATGTTTCCTATCATGCTCTGTAGCTTTGATTTTTTTTTTTTTTAATTATTTTATATTTTTTTTAGTGGGATGGCTTACAGGGCTTGAGAAAAGCACCCGCAATTAAGTTGGTTGGCTGGAGATTATATACACACATTTAGGAACTGATTTTCATGGCTTTGGTTTTAAAGCCTTGCTAATAGTTGGTTGAAAACTGTTTTAGGTAAACAAACCATGTAGTGCCAGGCTTCCAGAAAGAATTGAGCTGTTCACTCCTCTCTCTTCCATATTGAGGCATTGGACTTAGGCCACATTTCTAATAACAAAATAGGGGTTTGAACATAATCGGACTTCACAGATGAACTATTGCTCAGGCTTGAAGGTAACGCCACCATATTTTTGTTTCTCTACCTAACTGGTATTAAATGTAAAAAACATAAATCCTTTTCAGTGGGAGAGGAGAAGGGGAGATGGTTTTCATTTGGCATAATTTCCTGTGAGACGTAGTTCTAAACAAGGCCCATATTTACACAAGACAATACAGTTTTACATGTACTAGTGTATCCAGCACATTTTAAAATTGTTTAGCCAGCCCTGGGTATTAAATACCTTCACAATAAATGTGTTTAATAAAAGTAGATGAAGTTTGAAATAATTTTTGAATAATTTTACAGTAGAAACACCAGCTAAATCAACCCCATTGCAGTAATAAATGTCACAAAAACAATTAATTATACTTGCTTGCCACTGCAAAATCAATTGTGTAACTGTTCTTCTAAAACTGACTTTTACATTACTAAATCCTAAACACTACACTTCTGTAACTTGTCAGAATCAGGTTTTGGTTAATAGATATTTTCAGTGATGTAATGGGAAATTCTGGCATGGAGTCAGAATATAATGGACTGTGATTAATGTTTTAATAAGCACTTTTCTTCTACTTATGATGCAGCAGTGAAATGGTTTCCTGCTTAGATTGATAGAACAGCAGGTGTGCATACATACTTTTTTTCTTTCAGTAAGAATAAAGTTTTCAATTCTTTTGCTTGAAAACATTTAATGTTTTTCCTTGAGTCAAACGCTGCTGATTTGGGGGTTTCAGTTTGTTTGGTTTAAATGCAGCAATTGCTGATATTTGTCATTTGGAAGTGGGGGATGCCATGGAAACCTTTTCAGTACTTCAAATGCTTTCTGTAAGAGGAAACTCATTAGTTTAAAAAATAGTTTTGATATATTGATGTTTTCTTCAGTGAAATGATTTGTTTAAAAATACTGTTAGAGTAACTCAAAAGTGTGTGAGAACAAAGTACAGTGTTGAAAATATTAGATGGTTAGATTTATTATTTAAGTTGATGTAATACACTTGCTACATACTTGGTTACTTTTGTACTGGAAGTGGTTGTGTTTTTCTATATTTAAAATATTTCTACACCCCCACCCCCAAAAAATTTCAGTTATGGCTTTTAACATCAATCCAGATTTGTTGCAGGGATAGTTTTATTGCTTAGGGATCCAGTCATCTGCTGTCCTGATGTAGAGGTGGTGTTTCTTCTAAGATGCTGCTTAGAGTGAGCATATTTTCTGTGCTCTTAACATCCTACTTATACCAGGTGGTGGCTGTGCACTTGGTCTTCACTGCTCTGCAGAGGAACATATATAATAAGTATATTTATAAAATACTTTTTTTAAAAAAAAAACAAACCACAGAGCATGAGGACTACCTTCTGACACAAAGTAGTCTCACTTCTTTCCTTCTCTGTCCTTTAGGCTGGATGGTAGCAATCAATATACCTGTGATGGAGAGAGGAGAAAGAGGGTGAACGCTGTAGAAAGAGGACGTCCCGTGTTTGGGTATTGTTGGCATTAGTCCACTAGACAAGACTCTAGGCACCTCTGGTCTCTTACTTCAAAAAGTTTGATGAGCCTTTCTGGCTTTGGTTCTGGCTCTAATGCAGGTGCTCTTCTCTCTTCTGGAGTCTGTTGACATTGATATTCAAGATTACAGGTAGTTTCTTCATCTCTTTGTTCTTTCCCCTAAACCTGGGAATCTTACTGATTCCTCTATTCTCAGGGGCATCAACCCATGCTTTAATTTTTCCATCACCTTTGGAAAAAATGCAGATATCGGCATACTCATGTTTTTAGTATTTATTGAGAATTTCACAGCCAGCCTCTGTATCTTGATTTTATGCAAACTCTCTGTACTGGGGTAGCATCTGCCTTGCTTAGAGAAGTTTATTTGTGTATTTCCTTTATTTGCTACTGCTGCATTTGTCTAGTTCTCCCTTAAAAAGATGCAGAAAGTGAGTTCTGGCTGCTATCTTTATTTCTTGACTCTCTTCCAGAATTCATGAGGAAATGCTCATATATAAAGCCAAAAAAAATCTACACCTCTTCTCCCCTTCCTGTCATTAGAAGGTTCCCTCTCTCCTCCTCTTTTCACATTTAGGCTCTGATGGATTGGGCAGACTTCTTGCTCTGTGGTCATTGATTCTGTTAATTGTCAAGAAGTATTCCAGAAAGGAGAGAAGAGGAGATCTGCACTCTGAGGCCATCTCAAAACTTGGAAGCATAAAGGCTCTGCTGTTCCAGACTCTCTCAGCACACAGTTAATTTTGGAATGAATAGTCCTGCAGATACAGAGTCTGCAAACAATCTGAAATATGGAAAGAAAATTTTGCCTTTAATTTTGCCTTTCTTCCTCCCCCTTATTTCATGATGTAGGTGGATCTTGCTTTTTTTTCCTCACCAGAAGGGAAGCAAGCATTGCTGGGAAGGTGTGAGTACGATAGGGGAGTTCGTTTTCAAGACTCTCCTGGGAATGAGCAGTACTCTGCCTTGAGCAGTCCAGGCAGTAGGACCCCTCTTCTTGATCTTTTGGCTTTTGTCTGAGAGCAGTCACCAAAGTGATATTTTTGTGAAACTTCTCTGTTGTTCTTGCTCACCCAGAAACAATCTGTAGACTTTTTAGGTCTGCTGTATTTGCTCAATTTATCCAGGCCTTGAATGTGCTTGGAAAAACATGAACGGGCAGAAGAACAGATAAAACTGGTGTTGTCCAGTTCTACAAACACCTGAACAATCGATAGTGCCCTAACGGTTGGTACTGACCCTGGAGATGAAAGCAGTGAGTTCTCGCAGGTAATGCCTGCCTTCTCCAAAGAGCTGTAGGAAGTTCACGTGTTCCCTGACCTGTGTTTAGCTCTAGTGTGAACGTACTACTCTGAAAAATTCTTATTGAACTTACTTTGGTGCTGAGGGTGGCAGGCTTAAAAATAAATAAAAGCTGAATGTAGGTCCAGTTCTGCTCCTGGCCCTGGCAGAGGGGATTTGCAGTGGTTTCTGTGGGAACAGGATTAGGCGTACAGAAGCGCCTTTAACGTTCTTACCCTTGGGCAGTTACGTGTGGACACAACTTTCCTTTGCAACACAGTGTGTGAACTGTGTGTGCTCACAGGCACTTCCATAACTGAGGAGTGTGCTCCACATTGCTCAGGGATGTTTGTAAATGAAGCAAAGGAATGTGGCTACCTATATGAGAGCTGTGGCAGACAAGCGGTGTGCTAGTGCTGCAGGCTGTTTGTCGGGCCAAATTAGTAGGTACTTGGCTTTACTGGGAATGGTTAGCTGCTGGTTGACTTTCCTGTATTTCAAAACAAATGCAGAAAAACTGTCTGGAGCTATCTGCTAAGATCAGCGGCCCATATGTACTACAGGAGCAGGTTTTACAGCTTGTCTGCCCTGGGAATTAAAGATAGGAAAAAAAAGTCTTTTCCTTTGATGCTATTTTTATCCCCTTAGAAAAATACTTTCTGAATAGGACCAGCAAGTGTATGAGATTTCAATAGTCGTGTATGGGTCCATTTCATACCTTCACCCTGTATGTGCACACCTCTTGTTTCTGTGGGAGTAGTGGAGCAGAAAAGGAGTTTAATGTCTTAGCATCTACCCAGCAGCCCTGCTGAGGGATGACACGTAGGTGCAGCAGGGACTCTATAATCTAGAAGACCTCCAGACAGGGGGCTGCTTTCACCACCTCACTGCTGCTTTTCAGTGAGCATGGGAAACCTAGTAAGGTAAAATTTCTGAAATCTATGGTAGTTATACATCTGAGCTCCTTATGAGCCTGTGCTTCTAATTTCTTCCTCTTCCTCCCCCCATCCCGTTGGTACTTTCATTCCTTATCTGCAAAAATGGGAATATCTATTTTGAAGTATCAGCATTAGGCTCTGGGAAGTACTTGCTACTTAGAGTAGAGGGGACCACATAAGCTGGAATGGCTGGGTGGAGGTGATAATAGAGGCTACTGGTGTTTTCAAAGAATAGTGTGTACTCTATTTTGGGCTGCTTTGAAAGATGGTTATTTGCAACAAATCCCAGTGTTTTTGTTGACTCATGACTAATTTTGGTTTTATTCAGCATTTTTTTGCCCTTCTGAGGGCTTCAACAGCTGAAACAGCATCATCTTGCCACACAGCAGTTTCAGCTGAGCCTGGTGTTTGAAATGGCAACACTGCTAAATGTTTGTGACTTGTTTTTAGAACTGCATTTCAGCTGCCAGGTTTCTTAAGAAAGCAAAAACACTATGAAAAGCAAGAAATACCAATAAAGGAGAAGCTTTAGAATACTTCCGATGTAAAAGATAATAATAATTATCAAACTAAAAAAAGGTTCAGAAGGCATGCTAAATTTAGCAAAATTTCTTGAAGTAACAGGAAGGCAACATCTAAATAAGCATGTGTGCTCCTTGATTCTCTTCACCTTCTTTCCTTCCTCTTTTCTCCATCCCACACATAAACTCATAGATTAAATTTTCTTTTAATGAGCTGTTCCCAAAAATTTTGCTTTTCCTCTGGTAAAAGGTTTGGGTGCTCCCAGAAGAATAGCTGCCACATGGTAGGGATAAATGTAGGGGGGAGTGAGAGCTCCCCAAAATTCTCTACTTCCTTGCAAAGTGGTAAAGAAACTGCAGTGGTGTCATTAATTCTTCCAAGTACAGGGCAGGACTTAGGGCATCAAGAATATTTGCTTTGAGGGCGTCCTCTGTGCACCCAGCAAAAGCAGTAATTTCTACTGGAATGGATATTATTGATGCATGTGTTTGTGTGTATGCACATATCATTACATAAAATTTTACATTTACAGTGTAATAACTCTTTTTTATTGCTGTCATATTATTGCATGTTTCTGTAAGCATGTCAATGCGTCGATTGTTTTAGCAACTACAGCTGAAGATAGGTGTTTTGCCCCAGAAGAGAGAAGCTAATGCTCAGAGAACTTTTTGCAGAAAAACAGGTTGAATACTGAATAGACAAAGGTAACGTTTTCTAGAGCAACTAATTGAATGAAGAGTCTGTCTTCCTACTTCTAATGAACTGTAGGCTCTGAATTGATTAAAAACGTGTACTAGCTTAGGATAATCAGACTAGACAAGGAAAGGTGTTGGAAACATGGTGTTAGTGTAAAAGGATGTATTGGTGCATGGGGCAGTGTGTGCTGCTTGGAAGGGTGCTTGCACAGCCACAGAGGAAGAGGCCAGCCATGCGGAGAGATGGATGGATCAGATCTAATCCTGTAGCAGATTCCTTTATAGTCTTTGTTAAATCAGGTAGACTAAAATCCTCAAAGGGGATTTGGTTAAGCACCAAAATACCTTTGGAGTTTGGCTTCAGTGCATTTGTAAATCCTTCTCTCCCCGCGCCCCACTCTCTTACCCTGCTTGATATTTCTTGGTGTATGTATCCACCTCCTTAGCTACAGAAGTAACCAGAGCTCAGGTTTTGTAAGTTGGCCACCATTACCTTTATGATGTTTCCACAATTAATTGATTTGTGTAGTGCCATGTCTTGTGTGACCTGTGTTCTTTGCTCCTAGCTGCATGACCTTTGCTATTAAGCTGTCTCTAGTTGGAAGAAGTCCGTATCAGTAAGTGCTACAGATTAGCCTGAATAATTTATTTATTTTCCCAGCCCCCTCAGATTTTTTGACAGCTTCACATTTTACAAGGAATGACTTTTATATTTGCTTTCAAATCATAGATGGAAGTTGTTGAATATCACTGGGATAAAATGAGATCCCTGTAGGGAAAATACCTTGTTGGATGATGTATCCCCATTTACACTTATTTCTTGAGATCTATCAGTGTAAATCATGCTTAAATATTTTTTTGTTGTTGTAGCACCCATGAAACCAATTTGAATGTGGTACTTTAAGAAACAAAAATTACTGCTTGTTTTTCTTATAAACCTAAAGGTAGGTGAGCTTGAGGTGTGTCACTGAGTGATGTGTAAGTTCTTGGGGTGAAGAAATTTGAGACCAGTGTTGGTTAAACAAATCCATAGGTCAGTGTAGAATATATACAGTGGCAGTGCATTAAACGGACAGAGCATATAGTGGGAGCTTTTGTAGTCTAGTGGGATTAAGAGGTAGTCATTCTGATGCAAAAAGATAACTAACTCAGGAATAAGACCCATAGCGTTCCTGTGGAAATCTTAGTGAATAGATTTTTTCCCTTGAAAAAATGGAATGTACTTTTTATGTAAAAAAGTGAGGAATTTGCTTTGATGCAGCTTTAACCCTCTGTAAAGAGTTACAGAAAAATAGTGTAGAGCTGCACTCGTGCTAAGGTGCATGTGGGGTTTGAGATGCTTCTCAAATGTTTGAGATGGCTTCTAGGGCAGCTTGGACTTGTATGTGCTCCAGTGCATGTTGGAATACCACAGAAGTGGTCTGGGAAGAGCCAGCTCTGCTTCTCTTGTGGTTTTTGCTCTTCAGTGTCTTCAGCTGATAGAACCTTTGTAGTAGTACAAGTAGTTCTCAGTCATGAAGGGCGTCACATTAGCCCATAGTATATATATGTGCCAAAATGTTATTGAAGTCTTTGAAAACCTCCGTAGCACTTGTGTGGCAGATCATACTTCTATGTAGCTGCTTTAAATTCAGCTTACTAGAGTGCTTGTCCTGCTGATGGGAGAGATCAATATGGGCCTTTGCTCTCTTCCCTTAAGTCACATCAGCAGCCTGTCAGATGTGATGCACTGCGCTTGACCAGCTCAATAGAAATTATTAGCTTTATTTGGTTAGTAAAGAAATTTTATTTGATCAAACCCTGTTTCTCACCAGAATGTCGGAGTGCTTTGGAGTAGACTATAGCTCTTTACTTCAGCATAGGTCCATGCCCAAATTAAAGTGACTGGTTTTCTTCTGTGATGTATTTTTCCATGCTGCTGAGGGACTTAAAAACTGAGGGGTGTAGGTGCACAGGGACCCTGACGTTGTTACCCAGTTACACATCCAGTGAGTACTCCCAGTTCCTGACTGCCATCCGAGAGAGCTGGAGTACTGGTCCAGTTGCTTTTAATGGTTGATTACGAGGAAATGCATTTTGATAGGAAAGTTTTTTCAACACTTGCATTATCCACCATGCTGCTCTGTATTCACTTATGTTTTAACTGAAGAACTGCATTAATCACATTGTATACGTTACCTTTCTCTCTGCTGCATTTAATTAGGAGGTTTATACATTGATGTGCAACAAACATTAAATTTGGGCTAATGGGAAATGGCTTTGGACTTGAGTTATAGTAACCATAAAATGTGGTGAGATCTGGCACTTGATTTAATGATGCCAAAGAGTGGCATGGCACGTAATCTAATGACACCACATTGTATGGTGTTGCGTAACGCACTAATATTTTATGTAGTCTTAAAAAAGAAAAAAGCTTGGTTATAACATTCAGTGCACGTTTGTGCACAAACATGCATATACCTGTTTATGGCTGTGGCTCACACTGGGTTTGAAATTTCTTGTTATAGAAAGCAGGTTTTATATCTTAATAATATGAGAAATTAAGCAGTTCAAGAGCATAAAGCAGGAAAATGACCTTTAATTTTCTACAGATGTTTGATGATTGAAGACTAAAAGAGTTTCATAATGAAATGGCAAATTGCATGAAAGAAGTTAAACTTCAGTACAAAGATACGCTGTGTCTTAATATTCCAGGGGAGTCTTATCAAGTACTAATATAATAATCTCTCACCTCTTGTCTTGCAGCTTTTTGACTTGATGTAGCCATGGAACTTCCCTTTAAAGCACAGTAATTTCTCTAAAACCTGTTTGATCTGTCAAATAGGTGCAGAAGCTTGTGTCACACATGAAGAAGATGGCAAATTCAGCTCTGACAGATGATACAAATACAGTGAAGTTAATTGACTTCGCCAAGGGAGAAAAATTCTTCCTCCCAATTATGTCAAATGCCAGTCAACTTTTCAGAGGTGGGGAGGGAAACGTGCCTAAAGGACAATACTGATACAGTGCTTTTCTAGTAGGTGCTTTCTGTGCTTAATTTTTATTTTTACTTTTTCTATTTAAGCTTTCAGGGATAAAATAATAAAATCAATTAGCTCAGTTGTATCTATGTTGGGATTCTCAGACCCCACAAATCCGTTGTCCTTCTGTGGTCTTTCAGGATTTTCTGCCTGTTTTTGTAAAGATAAAACTTTCAGAAGATTCTGTGAAGCAATGAAGTCTTGGACTACTTACTTTTCTGCCACTTTTAGCTGTTCTGCTTCTTTGACTTCATATTGGTATAATTTAAACCCTGTCAAAGTCACAGGTTTCTATCACATTCCAAGTTTTTAGTATTTGGAAGGCAAAGGAGAGGATTGGGCTCTGTACTTTGTTTGTTAATCCCTGGTCAGGACTATAACCTGTCTCATATATGAAGCGCTGCAGTTTCGTGTTCTAGCACCACATGATTCTTTTACAAAAATTTCCTGTCAGTGGAGAAGGAGCCAAGCGGGGCTGTCATGGTAGGGGTTCTTGTTTTGAGGAATCAAACTCACGTTTTCTCCACTCTGACACCTTTCGCTCCCTCAGCTTAGTTTTTGTTTTTAGTTTGTGGGTTTTTCCACTGCAACTCATGGTAAGTATTATTGCCAAGAAAGTATAAATAAATAATAAAAAGGGATTGATGTAGGCAATTTTTAATTCTGTCCCCTTCTGAGATTGTGATGCATGACAGAGCAGAGTGGCGGACAGTTTGTGTGTGCAGACGTTTACACAAACACTTAGCATGTCCAACAGGATTATCTGTACTGCGGTTAAAAGGGACTATGTCTCTGATATATCGAAGTTCATCCGTAGTGAGGCTGGGTACCCAGCCTGCATTCCCTCTCCCTGGTAGGTACGACAGGTAGCCACGTGTTGTAGCAGAACAAAGATAAAACTGTCCCAGGAGTTAGTTTTTCACAGGCTCGGAAGACCTGCCTGGCTGGCAAGCCTTAGGTTTTCTGCCCACTGGATGGGTTTCTTTCTCACTGGATGAGCCCTTTAAGTCATCAAGGCTGAGGATGGTTGCCATTAATTAAGGCTGCAAGCTAATATTTTTGGGGGAAAAAAGAACAAAAGAAATCACAACACTGTCTTCAGGTTATTTTCACAGTGAAGGTAGAATCTGTTCCCATTGTCCTTTTCTTTTGTAGCACAACTCTACTATATATAGCCGGTCTTTTTGTGTCTTACTGTTCAGTGACCCTTATGTTTTTTTCAAGAGTATGTTGGTAAATCTGATAGTGTTTATATTTTGTATGGTTAGAATTTTTGTTATTTATTGCTGCATTTTTCACTTTACAAAAGTGCCTAGGAACATATTGTGCAAGTCCATCATATTAGACACTGTACAGTGATTTAGATATGTGTTGAGGAACAGTCCATGCCCCAAACTGCCTAAAAGTAGAGGATGCCATCTTTAAAAGAAAAAAAAATATTTAAAATGAAAACATGCAACAGTAACAAACTAGCTCCTTTCTTGTTTCCCTTGCACTTGACTCTCTTCTTGCTAAATGTGGCAATACTATCAAAACTTTTCATTCTTATGGCTTCTGCCTGTCAGTGTAACTGTTCCAGACCTTTCAGTGGCAAAGAACTTGATTCCATTTGTGGATTCCAACTTTTTACTCATCCTTGCATCTGGTTTTGTTGCCTTACAACTCAGATATTTTCAGATTGACACAATATTGATCACAGTTGCATTTAGTTAAATTTGAGGTTAGTTTACACGAGTCAATGATGAAATTTCATGTGACACTCTTTTGGACATCAGGCATTCATTATGTTTAGAAGTTGGGGAACTTTATTCAGCCACTAAATGTACTAAAAGGCCTTTATTAAAACAAGACCTTAGTATGCATAATTTAGATTTGAATCATGGTAAGTTTGTTTTTTCACATTTCTTGGAATGTTCTTTCAGTTTAGCTAAACAACATTCTATTTAGGGCATAATTTTAAGAATAATTTTTGTAATTCTGGCAGCAAATGCTGTAACATTATAATTATGCCATAAGCATTCAATGTTTTTCCATCATAAACTGGCTATAATCCCAGTTCTGGAATACAGCTTTCTTGTTGCTCTCATTTCTTCAAGTGAAGGTGCGTTTTTGTCCACAGAAGTGATTTCTTAATGAAGTTCACCATTTGGGTTAGTTACTAAAGCGGTTCAAAAAGAAATGTCTGTCTGTCCCTCTGAAGTCATAAATGATTTTTGAGCTTTCCTTAGAGGAAATTCACTTTTAAGAATGAGTTAAGCCAGCAGTTACTATTCAGAAACAGGCTGATTCGTGCATATATTAAAATACTGTGCTCATATAACCGTCTTAGTTTAAAAATGGGAACTAGTTGAACCAATACAATCTAGTGACATTAACATACCTGTTAAGTGTTGTGGATTTCAGAGCAAAACAGGGTCTAGTGCTATACCCCTGGGGTCAATACTGGGACCAGTACTGCTTAGCCTCTTCATTACTGCCTGGCTGATGGGAAAGAGTGCATCCTCAGCAAGTTTGCAGGCGATATAAAGTTCAGAGGAGCAGCTTGTGCACCAGATGGTTGTGCTGCCCTTCAAAGGGACCTCGACAGGCTGGAGAAATGGTCTGACAGCAATCTTGTGAAGTTCAGCAAAGTCCTGCACCTGGGAGGAATAACCCCATGTACCAGTACAGGCTGGGGACTGATCAGCTGGAAAGCAGCTTTGCACAGAAGGCCTTGGAGCACACTAAGTTGACCATGAGGCAGCAATGTGTGTCCTTGTGGAAATAAGGCTAGCAGCCTCCTGGGCTGCATTAGGCAGAGTGTTGCCAGCAGGTCCAGGGAGGTGAGCCTTCCCCTCTGCTCAGCACTGGTGAGACGCACATCTGGAATACGAGGTCTGGTCCTGGGCTCACCAGTGCAGGAGGCATGGACACACTGGAGTGGGTAAGGACTTGGGGTATCTGTCAGGTGAGGCTGGATTGAGGGAGCTGGAACTGTTTAATCTGGAGAAGGGAAGTATTAGAAGGATCTTGTCAATGTGTGTAAATACCCAATTGGGGGGCTGGGAGGAGAGGGGACAGAGCCAAGACCCTTCTCCGTGGTGACCAGTGCAAGGGCGAGAGGCAGTGGGCACAAATGGAAATGCAGGGAATTCCATTAAAACATGTTCACTCTGAGGGAAGTCATGTGCTGGAGCAGGTGGTTCAGAGAGTGTGAGAAGTCTTTCTCCTTGCAGATACTCAAAACTTGACTGGACATGGCCTGAAGCAACTTACTTGAGCTGACCCTGTTTGAGCAGGGGGGCTGGACTGAATGGGCTCCATATGTGCCTTCCAGCCTCAAAGCTTTTCTGTTTTATGGCCTTTATGTCTGTCTGCTCTGACTCTGCATGACAAGATGAAAAAATTGCATCAAATAATCTCAGCATCAAGCTATGTAAAATAACTACCTACAAAAAAAAAAAGTATTTATTTCAAATGGAGGACTTCTAAACCAGAATCTACCAGAAAGTGTCTGTCAGCAGGCTACCTTTATCTTAATTACTTTTTGCAGAGGTCTCAGAGGTTGTCCGTGGGTATAGTCCACCAGTTTCTGAAGCTGTGTGTTAGATGCTGAGACTTGAGTTGCCATCAGGTGTAGGCTTGCTCACAAGACATTGGCTTTCTGTTCATATACTGCCCTGTCAATTACATACTTTCACCACTGAGTTTAAACTTTCCAGGAAGAAACAAATACTGAAATAAAAAGCTACATCTGCTCGTAAAATAGGAGCAGATTGTCATATTGTCCTGCTGGTCGCACTGGAGCTGTCAGTCTCCCGTGCGCTCCCTTTTCTGCTCCTGGAGAGGCTGGCTGGGGTGGAGGGAGCATTGGTCTGACCCAGTGCAGCTTTCCTTGTGTTAAATGCCTTTCTCTAGTTCTTATTCAGGGTACAATACTGAACGTGCATATTGCCAACCACATAATAATCCAGTTGTCCGTGGTAAAGTGAATGGCGTTCGCTGCTTTGTAGCAAAAAGCAATAGTGTTTGTTGTGCCTTTGATCTCTATAAAGTGCTCTGATGTGGTGAGATCATCTTGAGGAAGCACTAACAGGTCTTTCCTTGCATTTTGTCTTCAACTCAATGTAAAAGGAAGAAGGAAAAATGGAATTGAATGTGTACTTACTGTGATAATTCATTTCAGTCAATAATTAGCTTGTTTTTCAGAGTTGCTGTACAGGACTTGGTATCAGAATGACTTTATTAGTTTTCACTGAAAATTAATGTCTGTCAGCTTTTCACTGTGGAGCTGGTTTTGTTTTCCAGATCAGTAAGACTGCTGGCTTCACTTTCAAAACTAATTTTCTCTATCGGTGTATTTGCTTATGTGTCTTGATAATTCTTCCAGTTACTGCTGTAGAAGATGTGGGAAGGGGAGGAATACTTGTTCCCTAAAGGTTACTGTAAACCAGTCATTGCTACTATGATACTCGATGAATGAAATATTTTCATACACCATAAAATTTCATCTTAAAGTCTTGAGAAGTTAAAATAATGGTAAATATTCTGTAGACTAACTTTTGCAAGGGCTAAATAGCCTGGCCTTGATCCAGAAAGGCACTTAACAATGTGCTTAACTTTAAGCGCATTGAATATTCTTACTGGCATAAGTGAAAAATCAATGAGGCTACTCACATGCTTAAAATAAGGCATGTGCTTAAGTGTCTTTCTGGACCTCAGCCAGAGCATTCAGCCTGTGAGATGGGCTGAATTCTAATTGTGGGCAAAAGCCAGTAGTGTTTCATTTTGCTTGTCTTGTGTGTTTCTGAAGAATTCATTGATACTGTCTGTGTTTATTTTAATTGGCCTCCATTTCCCATCTAAGCCCTACCAACTCCAAAGCTCTGGGAGTAAAATAGATGTGCAACTTAGGGTTGTCAAACAGCTTGTCAGGGATAGTACTTAGACTGTATATATTGCTACAGAGCAGGGACTGAACTTCAGAAAAGCTGGGAAAAGATGAGGTGAAACATGATTGTTTTCTTTGGTAGCCAAGGTTTTAATATGGAGAGAAAATGAAGAGGAGAGAAGAGAAGAGTTGGTGACACATCGCACCTTTTCAGTTAACATAGTTGCTTCTTAGGAAACATTAAAGAATGCAGACAGATGCATTAATAATCTGCTGGCAGTGGCTGTAGCCTTGGCAAGTAGGCTTTCCTACCTACTATTGATTTTTCTGACTCTCAGGCAGCAATTTGCAATGGGTGGCTTGATCCCTTACCCTCAAAATCAGCAGTGAGATGAGTTGTCACAGCCAAAACAATTTTTGCTTTCTAACCAATCCCTCCTGTTTCTTCAACAGCATCTTTTACTGCTTAGATGACAATTTCCCCTGCTGACAACTGTGAATGATAAAATATACTATATTTAAACACAAAGAGCTTCCATGCTTAAAGGTGCGAAGCAACTCCGCCGCAATGCTACTGAGCTCTTAGTTGGCACCAGCTGCCCTTGCAGAACCCACCTAGTGTGCTATAAATCTGGGACGTTGCTGGTTGGCAAGTGGAAAAGCAGTGGAACTGGAGTGATCTAGAAGAAAACTTTGCCGTCAGCCCTAACCTATTTGTCTATGGAAACAGCATGTAGTTCTTCCTACCACCCCCTTTTAGTTTTCAGCATCTTGTCTTCCACTTTAGCTTCCTGCTTGTGGCTTCCTCCTTACATCTGACATTGCTGTTTGCTTTCTTTTCTGCCAGCGTGTTAGAGCCCACACAACAAATTCTTTGTATACTGCCTTTGAGTTGTGATTGTTGATACTTATTCACCTGTCTTTTTTTTACTGGAAACTGAGATTTTTGTTTCCTTAAATATATTGGATTTAAACTAGATGAGAGAGAAATTTAAAGAGCGGTTGAAAAGAGTGGCCAGAATAAACGAAAAACAAGCATAAACGCTTTTAAAAGGGTTAATTATGTAAAACAAGAAGAAACCAGTTGACACCACAGAATTTTATATGTAATTATAAAAATGTCTCCTGAAAATGCATCTCTATGAAGGAACATCTGCCATTTTTAGGACAGCTCTTCCACAGTGAGCCTTGAGCAGTTTTGAGTGAGTTAGTTTGGAAGTTGTTGGTTTTCTTTCAGCTGCAGAAGCGTGCTTGCTGTAGCGCTCCAAGTTCAATTTCAGGTATCTTTCAAGGTTATTAGCAGTACATGTTTTTGTTGCATACTTTCCCTAATGGCCATTTATTTCTTTAAACTGTGAATTCCTTTTTTAAGTAAAAGCTTAGTAGAATCACCCATCACAGACAGAATTTCACCTGAATTGAATAAGAGGTGTTTAAAGGTTCAAGTTTAGAGGGTGTATTCTGATTCAGGGATAGCCAGTGAGTGATCTTTTAAACGGTGAAATGATGCGTGCTAAAGGTATTGGAGCCAGAATTAGAAGAGGAAGAGTGGATGGTAAATGCTCTTTTATAGCTATTTTGCTTTCAACTGTTTTCTCCTGAGCTTTTCTGAAATCAAGTGTCAAGCTTAAGTCTAGGTCTATGAGTGTATCTGTTTGCAGGTGTCTTCAATGTGACAGAGCCTTCTGCCACCTAGTGTTAATGTGAGTTCTCTCCTCAGCAGGGTATCATCAGATAATTTATTAAATGTCATTATTTATTAATAATCCCCCGCCCCGCAATTGCTAGGCACTCTCTGTGAATGTTTAAAAATGCAGTTTCTGCACCAGAGGATTTCAGAATCAATTTAATCAGTATGCACAACTTCTTTGGGTGTGTTTATTGAGGATGTAGTTTGCAAGGTGAGTTAAGTTGTTATGCAAATAATCCGTGGCAAATTTCAGCAATTGTGAATGTCCCTTCTCTGCAACAACTCTCTTAGCTCTTTTCACCCCCAGGTGAAACTTAAAGAGATTCTGCCTAACTCAGCACACTTCTGCTTTGATATCTGTGTTCCTGCTGGTTCAGGAAACTGTATTAGACTGAAAGCAGCAGAGAATAAAAATTAATTTAACAGAAATTATATAAAATAAAGAATGATTCCATTTACACACTTAACTCATTGTCTTTTTAGAAGAGTGAAATTAAAATCTCCCATCATCACTGCTTTTTCCCCTCTGGAAATTCCACCAGGGCACAATAGAGAAGGACAATAAAATCCAGAGAATTATACCCTAATTTCACAATAGAAATGTCAAACTATTAAAATAGAAAAATAGGCTTGATGATACTTTATATTTAAGCCAAATAATAATAGCTCATACCATATGTTGACAGATAGGAGGAAACCACTTAGCATTGAAGCAGTGGTTTTTTTCCTTCATTTATTCCTCTGTAAAAGGAATAATGTTTTCAAATGAAAAATGTTTTCAGGGGAACAGAGCAACTCTTGCCCCTTCTCCCCTCCACCTCTGTGAGCTGTGTTTTAACTGCTCTCTGATAGAGTGGGGCTAATCTGTTCCTTTGTATGGGTGTTGGAGAGCTCGGCCTCAACGGCTGAGCAGCCCAGGACTTGAGCTGATGCTTCTAATTCTTGACCCAGCCGTGGTTCTGAGGAGAAGCCCTCACTCCTAGCTCCTGCCCTCCTCTCCTTTCTCCCTCCCGCCTCTTCCAGGCCTTCCTGAGGAGCAAATGCCGGCATGGCTGAGAGCTGTAAACTTGATCCTCAACATCAGACTGAAATGCTGACCAGATCAGCAGCAACCAGAACCTGAAGCAGCAGAGGGTCTAATGCATTAGAGCATTAGTCAGCTGCGATACCAGGCAGGCTGTTTTTTTCACCTTCTTTTGACCTGAGCAGCCTCATCTTCTTTAAATAGTGTCATTCAAACTGCAATCTTTTTGCAGATACTGCCTAAAGAAAATAACTTTGGGATCTTATTATCTCAAATGAATAACTATGAAAGCAAGTTAAAAACTTGCTCTGTGCTGGTAGTTATTCATTTGAGATAATTACTAGGTTTGGCAACTTACTTACCTGATCAGTATCAGAGGTTAAAAACCCTCTAGAAATTCATGTGCATCTTGTGCTGTTTTGTTTTGAGTCATATTAAACTGGGATTGCCGTACAACATGAATTCATTGCTACGCTGTCAGAACAGGATGCTATGTCACAGTGAAAACAGAATAGACTGGCTGACCAGGGGAGACTGCATGCCAAAGCTGAGGTTAAGTACAGCTTTTTCTTTGTTCAGATGATGTTTTTTCCATCAGAAGTGATTTGGGGGCAAAGCCTGTGGCTGTGGTAAATGTGTTTCTGGTGGTGTTTTCCTGCTCTCAGTCCTTTATGCTGGCAGGGGGGAGAAGGTGATGTTTCTTCTTTCCCCTTAGGTGCAGCCTCACCGTTCTCGCTGAGATTGGTGCCCTGCAGTGGCATTTCAGTGCTGTGCAACAGAGCAGGTAGATGGAAGAGGCAAACTGGGGGAGGACACGGGGGCAAAGTAGGCTGTTGACCTCCATTAGTATGCAGCCTGGCTGTGACCATGGCTGACAACTGAGTCACTCAGGGGCTCTGTCCTCCCCTGCCAGGTCTGAAACACAGTCCTTCAAGGCAAAAAACCCACTTTGTTTGCTGGCCAGACCACTTTCCAGCCTTGGGCTCAAAGTCAAGGTCCCTAACAGCACTCCTGGGGCAAAAATATCTCCTCTCTGCTTGCAGCAGGGCATCCTGTGCTCTGCAGTTGTGGTACAACCATGACCATCCTTGTGGCCTCTTTCAACAGAGCTGCGCATCAAGCAAAATGTACTGAAAAAGAGGGGGTGGGGGAAAGTCTCTGTGCATCTCCATCCCCTCTTTCTGTAGGTGCTCCTGACTGAGCTCTCTGTTCAGAAAGGGCTCAGTTTCCTTCACAGCTGCATAATTTACGTGGAAGCTGGTCCAGGAGGAATCTCTTTCATGTAGCTCACTGAAAGCTCCAGTTCATCAATATGGATTGCTTGCCATGCACTGGGGGATTTATGGTACGCAGTAGGGTGTGCGGAAGTTGGAGAAAAAGGCAGAGTGAGGAACAGTAGGGAATTTTTATCCTAAAAGAAGAATTTTTGTGTCCAAAAGAACTGTCTTTTATTTTGAAAGTTCTGTTCTCCCCCCCCCCCTACAGAAAGATACTGTTATCACTGTATCCCTGGAGTCAAACCCCAGGACACATTCCCCTAGTCATGGGGGAAGACACAGTGATGTATTTAAGACTGAACTTGCCCTAGCCTTAAAAGAAAACCAAATAAACAAAAAACCCAAACAAACAACCTCTGTGAAAACACTTCTGACTCAGGTAGTAAGTTACAAAACAATGCTTAACTTCTGCATAATAATAATAATAATTATACAAACATACCCACTTTCTTCTGGCAACCTTTGTCCTAAACATAGCAGATGGGAGGAAGAGCGGGGTTAGAGGGCAGCGGGAAAGGTGAAGGATTTGAAGATCAAGCCATGCCAAAACATTTCTGCAACATGTTAAAAAGAGAGCTACTTTGCAGTTACAGAAACGATGGCTTAGTGGTCTTTTTTAGCCATTGAAAAGAAAAAAATACAAGACGATAACTGAGAAAAGGCCCTTGTGTTCAATGACATTCTTCTCGGGGTCAAGTGCGAGTGGAGCCTCATTTAGTCATAGACTAAATGTAGCTGCAGTTCTGCAGTCCTCCAAAGTGTAATCTATACTAGTCATGCAGAGCGAGTGCTTTGCTGGATTCCAGCTAGGACTGCAGTGTCCTTGTTATGCAGCAAGGCTGCTCAAGGGTGTTAAAATGCTTACTTGCAGTTGTTTGATCAGTTTCTGTGATGGCTGATTGATTTACTGTATCTGGAAGTTCAGACCTGGAAACTTGAGCGAGGGAGAATGCCTTCACCCGTGGTGTTGGGGCTGGGTGTTGAGAGGACGGACAGCTGGTGGGTGACCTCAGGAAGATGACAAATGGGGGACCAGGTGCCCCTGCTCATCCAAGAGCTCTCCCAGCCTCTCTGCTCGCAGAGGCGTGAGGCACGGAAGTCACTTGCACTGAAGGAAGGCTTCCTATGAGCAAGGTTTCTAGAAATAAACATTAACCTTTTGTTACCAGCTAAGTACACAGGGATAATGAATTCAAGCAGCTATTTGGGAATGAGTTTAAGCAGGAATCCTTTCAGTTTGAAGGGGAAAAAAAAAAGCCCCACACCAACAAACAATCATCCAAATGATAGTGGTTGTGTATATTTTGGAAATGGTATCTGGAATGCCGGCAGGAATGTGTGGTGCTGAGATAGTGGTTAGCAGCAAGAAGCAAACTGTTTACACACCGCAATCAGTGATGGTTCTTGACTGACGTGTGGAGCCAGTAAAACGACTAAATAAATATATTACTGGGAGGAAAGTGGGATGTGAGGAAGCCCCCCAAAAACTGAGGACGGAAAAGTCAGCATGGAACTTATTAAAATATCCTTTATAGAGTTGAAACACATGAACAAAATGAAATTGTGTAGCTTTTGGTTTTCCTTTGCTTGCAGAGGATTATTGTGTTTGCAGGTTCTGCTTTCTATTTCCCATTTTTATTTTAAAACAGGCAGTCGCGTGCTAAAATGAGAACTTTCAGATAATTGTTTTGAATCTGCCCTGAAACAGCACAGAAATCTATGAACTGTGTTGACTTACACCAGCTGAGAATGTGCCTCCCTTCTCTGAAGCTTGCCTGTTGGGGATTATGGCATACTCTAGCAGCTTCAGGGTTTTCTTTTTTTTTCTTCTTTTTTTGTAACCAAAGCATGAACAAAACAATATCACCTCTTTCATTGTCTTAACTTTTGAAAGTGCATTTGAGATTTCCTGCATTAGCTCAGATCACTGAATCTACTGCAAAGACAGGCATGGCTGCTCCCTTGCACTGGTATTTACATTTCTAAGGTTGAAACTGTTACACCTCATCTGAAGCGATGCTGCCTGGTCAAATGTTAAGAGAACCTGATTAGACGAAGCATTTGATTGTTAGCAAAAGAAATATGCAGACAGCCATTGTGAATTCTGGGCTTACATGAGTTGTAAAATGTGTTTATCAAACATGCATTGGATTTACACACACAAATTCTTGTTGAATGTAAATCTCTAGCTTGCATAACACCTTGGTGGAAAGAGGAGGTTTATTTAAGTTGTTAACATTTTTGACATATTGTACTGGTATAATTGAATTTGCAGTTCCTTTGAAGATGGGTATAGGTCCGCTTGCACCATTTAAGGGGTTTATGTCCCATTTCAGAATGCTTTAAGTCTGTAGTCTTTTATGTCTGTAGTCTACAGTGCTTTAAGTTGATAGTCTCTAAGTCTATAGTCCGTAGTATTTTGAGTCTATAGTCTTTTCCTGCATGAAATAATTGTGTCAAGGCTGGTGCCTTCCTCGGATAGGAACCTGGGGGTGGGACTGGAGTTGTCTAAAAGTTGTTGTGGCAGTACCTGCAGAAACCTGTACGAACAGTCTGCAAGTGGCATCCCAGGACTGGCATTTAGCCTGTGGCATGGAAAAGGCAGAAAATGCATATTAGGTCAGAGTAATACAAAGCTTCCTTTATTCTGTAAAACCCTTTCCCTTACTAATTTGTCGTCTTTACACTTTAAAACATCTATTTCTTTTAAAATTATATCAGACTGTTTCTGTGGAGCAGAAGGCATTTCTCCTTGTTCTTTGATATTAATTTCTCCATGCTTTTTTATCATATGTTTAGGCAATAGTATTTGCTTCTCAGTTACTCCAAATGCAAATGTTTTTCTCTGTGTTAAATAAATGTGAATACCTGATTCTGGTCTCACATCTTTTTAAAAACTAGACAGCAGTAGAATTGCAGGGCTCGGAAAATGCTGGAGAACCAGGTGCTCTCTAAAAGTTTTCTTACTTTGAACTTTTTTTACCACTAGTTGGGTTTTTTATGACACATTCACTTAGGAGCACTGAAGATGTATTTTGAGATAGCTGTCAGAAGAAAATTTCCCTCCATTCCATCCCCCTGTGTATTGGCTTTTCAGTGGAAATGTTTGCTCTCTGGAGTCTGGATTTCATCACAAAAAGAGGAAGTTTTCAGGGAAAGCAGTATGGGAAAATTTGATTCTGTCCCTGTCCCCCCCTGCAACAAGGATGGCTTCTTTGACTTTGTGTTGTTGCATTTAGAGATTTTTTTGCTGCAGGGTTCACAACTGTACTCACCAATGTCATAGGTAATTTGCAATAAAATCTCTGATATGCATAATTACATGTACCTTGCAGTTTATATATGTGTTTCATCATTCAAAGAGGAAACAGTTTATGTGAAACATGAAATAAATGTGCCTTAGTGTTAATGTTAGACACTCCAGAGATTCTTTTATTGGTCACTGCAGTAGCTGAATGGTAAGGAGCGAAGCTGCTGAAACCTCGAGATGCTGCTGGGTTGCTGTTGCAGCAGGACGTGTGTGGCTTTGGGCTGCCAGGATCTGAAATGTTTGACCTTTCATATGAGGGAGAAGAGTAATGGGGGGAAAGAAGGAGAAATAACTCATTACTGATTTCTACCTTTGGAGTCAGAGCTGAGTTTATCAGCAACAGCTGTTTCATGGCTAATATTATTAATAATATTCTAGGCTTTTTTTTTCCTCCTTCAGTGTCCAGTAGCAGACCTCTGAATCTTAGCTGAGGTGTGCTGTGGCAGACCTGTTTTGTTTTAAAGAACTTTGTTTTGCCACACGCAGTTGAGGTGTACTCCTGCCCAGAGGAACTCTGACAGCATTTGAAACAAATTGCTATTTAGAAGAAGCTGATGGAAGGGGCTGAAAAGAATCACTGAGGTGCTAGATTTCTTTTATTGATTTGGTGGATTGGGGGTTTCTTGGCTTTCCTACTGGGAAAAGTTATTTCTGTTAGAACAAAGTTCTTCATTTAGATTTCTGGTAGAACAAAGTTCTTCACTTAGAAGACCTAACCTGAGAAATAAAAGTCCTAGGAGCTATGAGCTCAAACTCCCAATTAAGAAGTTTTTTCTTAAATCTTCACTGTGATAGAGACCCATTAGTCAGTAGGCATCTCATTGTGAAGAGTTTAGAAGACTAACTTCTGCTTATTGGAAAGCTGGTTGAAGTTTTCCTCTGAAGTAAAAGGGGGAAAAATACTCAAACATCATCTAAGTGTAGGTATGTTTATTTCCAAGCAATTCAAGTGAGTCCCTGGAAATGTCATTGAAGGTAAAGTCCCTTGGAACCAGAGAGTTTGCTCGTAGTACCAGCTGTGCATTCAGCAGTCAGCTCTGACAGCTTCAGCCCCAAATAAGCTAATCACTCTGGTGTGTCCTGCATTGGAGGCATAGGTGGTGGTTTTACAAGCACGCTGTAAGCTTCTACACCTGATCACATGCTGGTTTGAATGAGAGGAACTCTGGGCACAGCTCTGCAAATCGTGCTAAGTGACAGTTCTGTGGCAGTTTTTTGGGCCACGGGTATGTGAAATGGGCTGAGCAAGTTTGTGATATGGAAAAGGTTGGGGTCTGGCACTCATCTTACACCTTGGTGAGCAATTTCTGCTCACTAAGCCCTCGGAAAACTAGCATAGCTAAACAGTGTTAATAACAAAAGTAGACCTTACTAAGCCGAACCTGAACTGGTCAATATGCTGTCTGCAGGTGGGATTGCTGGGGCGTCAAGGGTGTTGGTTATGGTAGCTCTTGTCTTTAGCAAGATTGTTCAGTAGCCAAAACTGTATTGTGTTTAGAGTGACTTTTCCTTGTACCTCTGCACTGTGGGCTGGATTTGGTCTTGTGCTGCAAGACTAACAGGTGACATAATCTGGTTAAAAATATATTCTTTTTCTGTCTGCCTTGGAATCTGTCTTATTTAGACCTCATCATGCTTAGCAGTTTTTTTGACATTCACATTGATTGCTGCAATTGTATGCACAGAGGCATAATGTCTAGAGGCATTAAAAAAACCCCAATAAACACACACACACACTCTCCCCAGCTATTACATTGGGTAGCTGCCTGCTTGTTTGCAGGTGCTTGCAGCAAACCCTACACTGCAATCATTTGTTGTCCTTTTTATTTTTATTTTTTTTGCTTCCTGATCACATTCAAATGAAAGTAATTAATACTATTGTGCTGTATTTATCAACCAAATGACATCTTGGTTCCTTGAGGCAGCCGTGGACCTATTCCTTTCCAGGGAACAGTTTTCCCCATTCAACTCTTAAATAGATTTTTCCTACTTAATCCTTGTTGTCTTGGAGGGCAGAGGAGATGCGTGGCTGATGGTAGGTGCCTTGCTGCTGTCAGGGCTGGAAGCGTGACCTCTGGCACGGTGCAAGGCCTGCCAGAGGTGTTGAGTTGGGCTCGTGAGCAGCCCTTGAGTTCATGGTGGTGGTAAAGTTGCATTATGTGTTGGAACTGGCTGTGCTGGCTGGTGTTCAGCAGGAATTACCAACACCAATAATAGCTGGTTTGTTTGTTGAGGTCTAAATACAACAATTATGCCCAAAGAGTGTCTGCTAAACGAGGTGAAAGATTGCTTTTTGACTTTTGAGGACTTGGGATCAGATTTGTAGCCGGTCTGTGGAAGGATGAACTGCTATTCTGGATTTTTCTGAGTACCAGCTTTATGTGGTCGTGTGCTTTTGTCCTGCCTTAGACATCACAGTCTCAGAGATGTGGAGAGCCATATCATATCTGAATAACGCCTAGCGAAGTCTGATTCTGAATTTAACAGGTCTATTTAACAAAGAACAGCAATGAACTCTATGCATTTTACAAACAAATTCTGCTTTGGCTGCATGGACCAACTGTGTGGTAGAATTGGTTCAGACAAAACCAGAGTTGAGTGGAAGAGCTCAGTTTGTGCCTGGTTGGGGGCTTAGAGTAACCGAGGCTACACATTCCTCAACAGAAAACAGGCCAGAGGAAACCCAGTTTCTTACGTGCCCCTCTTGTCTGATAAGATCCAGTTCTCTGCCAAGAATACTGCAAATAATGCATTGATAGATCGTCTTAGAGACTTGGTAAATCTAATGAAAACACAGTCTCCAGAAAGATTCAGGAATGCAGCATATGCTGCTGTGTTACTAATGCTTTACACAGCTTTCCAGACTGGAGTATTTTGCTTGCTTTCATGCAACCACTATTTATTATTTAAATGATGAATCTGGAAAATTTCCCAGATCTAATGTCTGCCCCATTACTTTCTGTCTTGGATACTGCAGATAATCAGATGAGCAGTAAATCTATTCTGTGGAATAGAATTACATTATCTTTTTTTTTTTCTGTCAAACAACTTGTGAATGATTTTTCTTTTCTTCACCCCCATAAAATACCTAATAGATCAAAAAAAAAGTAAAATCTGTGTGCCAAATACACAGTGCTCCACATGTACCTCCAATGATTCATCTGCAGAAACACCGGTGCAAGTGTATTTATCTTGGGTAGATGGGGGAAGGTTGCGCGAATTCATCCCGAGAACTGATCCTTTCAGTTGGGTGTGGGGGGGGAAGTACTGTGGGAGTTTTTGTGGCTTGTTGGTTGGATGTTTTGGGGTGTTTGTTGGGGGTGGGTTGTTTTTTCTTTTTATTTTTCTTTTCTTTCCTTTTTTTTCTTTTTTCCTGGTTTGATTATGCTGTTTCTCCATCTGCTCTGATTGTTTCTGAAGTCTTTCCTGAGTGTCTCTGAAGAGAGACTGCCCTATTAAGCAGTGAGGGGACATTTGCCAACGGTCTTGGATGTTACGGGCTGATGAGCTGTTGTTGGGTCCTCTGGCCCTTAGAAACGGCAGTGCCAAGTGGTGCAGGGGGTGGAAAGGCATGGGGAACTGAGTGCTGCTGCCTAGTTCCCCAGCAGTCCCAGTTATTCCTGATGAAGTGCTGGTGACACAGCCTTCGGGAAAGAGAAAACATGAAGGAAACCTGCCCCCAGGAATGACTGGCTTGATTCTGAACTTCAGCACCAAGTGTGAATTACACTTCTTTCCTTGAAAACAGGAGGCTTACCCTGCACACACACATGCACACACACACGCACACGCACACACTCCCCCTGCCCAATGGTGATGAGAAACTAAAGGTCAGGAATGAGCCCCCTGAAGGCTCATGAAGAACAAAATACGATGTGTTTTAACTGATGTGAAAGGTTAATGGGGAAGATCAACATCCAATGGCAGCAGCTAAGGAAAGGGGGCTTGTTTGGGCAGAGCCTAGGCATTACGGTGGCTGGGAAGTGTGAAACCGTGAGGCAGAGAACACACAGCCCTTTAGCCCTGCTCTAAAAGTAATAGTGCAGGCTTTTTTTAACTCCAGAGTTTAGTCTGCCCTCAGTAAAAACAAGTTACGTTAAAAAACCGTGCACCAGAAAAAGCAAACCTCTTTTTCCTGGTTTCTGCTTATAAGATTTACAGGTACTTAAAATAAACCTATGAAAAACAGACCTAGTGTGCTGGAATTTGCTAACTAGTGAGAGCAATTACCTCCAGGTCCTAAGACCTAATGGAGCTTGACTTTTTGGAAATAAAACTTGGCAAGCGCTTCTTCCTGCTGCTGTTATAAAGGTGTACATGAAAAGATGTGCTGACCTCTGCCAGAAACCCCAGGAATCCAGTTCAGAGAGATTCTCCTGTGAAGGGCACGGCCAGATTCAAACAGCACAGATGGGGATCAGTGTGGAAAAGCCGGTGAAACATTCGCTTCTCATTGTGTGGCTTCAGTGTGGCAGATTCTTTGCAGTTGCCTGGTGTACCACAGTAATTAAATGGGTCAAGAGCAGTAAGTTTAGATACTTAACAAGAAAATAAAGACCTCACTTGACAGCCAGCAGCGTGTCGTGCTTGTTTCACAGGAGTAAGGAGAATTAATGCAGGTTGCCATAGTAAAAGTTGGTCTGAGCCTTTTTGACAATGATTTCGTATTACTTCAAAGATCACATACCAACTGACTATAAATAGTCAGCTGTAATAGCTGTAAATCAGGTTGTCTTATGAAACTAATGTCCCAATTTCAGATGACCTAAAAAAAAAAAAAAAAAAGGGAAACAGTAGACGCTGCCTCTCTCCTTGTAGTGATACATAAGGGAAAAAAAGATAAGTAATGAAAAACACACAACCAACCTTTGTTAATATAGAAATGTAAAATAATCCTCTATTTTCTCTGGACTGTTTCATGCATGAGTGGAAAATGAAGTTTGTGCAATGAAATAAACACGATAGAAGTGAAATCTGAGATGGGAATTGATTTGTATAAGACTTTCCAGTTTGGAGGATGGAAGTAGTTTCACACCAGCGTTTTGAAGGAAATTATTTGTTGTTGTCAGTATCCCTTCGTTGTTCCTGGCTGGGGGAATGAGCTCCTGTTCCCCACAGCAGCTGTAAGAGGCCTTTGGGAAGGATGAGATATTAAGGGACAAATAGCAAGAAAGGTAAATTATGGTTTTTTAAATCCATTAAATGGATTGTCCCATGAAACAGGAGCTCTTTGCAAACCATCTTCCCTTGCAAATGAAGAGGTGGGACCAGCTTTGCTGTGTTTGTAGATTCTCTGTGGACCAAATGCTATTAAAAGCATTTGTGCCCTAATGTCTGCGCCCGTGGTGATGGGAACCAGCGCCCAGCAGTGAGGCCCGGACTATGTCACAAGTTGGTGCAAAGCAGCAGAGCTCATCTCAGCTTAGCCCCTGGAGGCAAATTTGGTCTGTCACCTTCAGCATCTCACCGACAATCACTCAGAAACGTTGCTCATGTCTGTGCATTGTAGTTATTAGGTGCAAGAAATGCAGTTCTAAAACTAATTAATCATTTCTAAGTAACCTCTTTTTCTACATGTTTATGGCATCGATGGGTACAACTGTTTATTATGTCTTACCTATAAAATCTGACCTGTTTTATATACTCTTTATGGAAACAGTGTACAGTCATAAATTAAAAGATGCAACTGTTTTGGATATTTTACTGGTGGTCCTGTATTTTCCTGCCAAAAGTGCAGCTGTTTTAGGTTTCTCAGGATAACATTATAAAAGGCTGTATGCATTTTGCAAGTTTATGCTTGAATTGCCAAGCCAGAGGTGGAATGACTCAACCTTCCCAGGAGCAACACGTACCAAGCGATGAATCAAAACAGCTAGCTGAAGCTCAGTGGCTTACGTGGCCACTGAAAAGCAGTTCTCGTTTATGGTATTTTATCTGGTGTTCAGAATTTGAGACTGACATTGTGCCGATAGTGCTACAGCCTGCCTCTGTCATTGTATTTGATGGGGTTTTGGTATAAAACTAGCTGAGAATCTAGTCTTGGGTCTGTCGTATGTGGGCTGCAAGAACTATAGGGTCACAGCACCGAATGAAACCCATTCAAGCCGCCCTGAGCAGACACCTTTACTGGGAGCTCTCAGCGTGCGTGGCTGGGTTGGAGCCCTTGGAAGGAGCTAGGGGAGCCAAGAGTTTGGGGCAGTGCCAGTGTAGGTAGCATGTTTCAATGTCAACTGATCAGTCTGGCTGGTTTGGTTTAAAATTAGATGGCTCTGCAAATGAGTGATGGTGCTTAATTAATGGTGAAGTTTAGAGGCTTCTTTAGCCAAAATGTTGATGACAGCCTCCTACAGATCTAATTCCCTGGTGTCGGTGGACTTATTCCAGATACAGATAGGCCCAAGAGCAGAACGTTCATCCCTGTTGTCATCAGAGCAACCGGCACAGTTGGCTCTGGGGAGTGCCCAGCAGTAATGGGACAGAGCTGAAACTCCCCGATTCCAGCGGGAGTGCAGGAGAGCTTCTGCTGTCATCGTCATTGTCTTAGAAGGAACTACCGAAGGGGGGGGAGGATGCAACCCTCCCCCCAGAGCTAGCACAGAAAATACAAACCAGGGAGTGTACTTAACGCTGCGCAACCTATTGCAAAGAGCTGAGCTTTTTCAGTGTGTGTGTTGGGCAGCTTGTCTGAAGGTGCATCGGCATCATCATTGCTTTAACTAAGGGAAGTTTCATACTGGTGGCTGGCAGTAGGCAGCTCCCCTTCCTTGCTTTCTCCCAAAAAGTAACCTCAACCTCACTGTACTGTGGACTAGCAGGTGTTCGACCTGTTTATTTCTGTTCTGAAATAATGCTTTTCCTTGTTTCAGGTATCTCAACCATGTACGAGCCGCCTCTCCGCAGGATCTGGCTGGGGGCTACACTTCTTCCCTTGCTTGTCACCGAGCCTTACAGGATGCTTTCAGTGGTCTTTTCTGGCACCCCAGTTAGCCAGTGCGCATTAGCCCTTAGTCACGGGACACCGAATGGAGAGAGAAGCAAATCAAACCAGCAAAGGCTGGGTAAAATTGCTGCCATCTGCATAATGGCTAAGTTGCAGTCACTTTTCTGCGTAAAACCAGCTGTGTTTAAGTGTTAAAGGGGGAAAGGAAAAAAAAAAGTCTGCACGAGAGCTTTGTAAAATTGTAGATACATTTTTGTGGAGGGGGAAACTCGTTAGTCATGTGGCACTTTGCTGAGGGAGGCTGAAGCAATAAGCCACATCTAATGGAAGATGTGAATAACTCAGCTGTGTATGTTTGAGGTTTAAAGAAACACACTTGTAAATTTTTTCTAAATAAAGCCAGACTTTTTTATTAAAGTTTGTGGTTTTACTCTTATTGCAGGGTTTTATTTGCACAAGCATTTAAATGCCATTTTGATTATAACATTTAGTGTCAATATTCAAGCCTACACTTTCTTCCCATAAAACTAGTTTCCCCAGTTTGGACAAGTGGGTTTTTCCTCCTGCCAGCTGGATGAGATGAGAAACCCTGAAACTATGCTGACACAACTCTTATGCAGGATCCTTCCGGATGCCACTTGGTTCTTACCTTTGCCTGGAAAACAAATCTTTAGCTGAATGTCTTTCAACTGAGTTCCTTTAGAAGCAATTTAGGAAGCCTTGATAAAAGGCTGGGTCATTAAAGTAGTCAAAATTGGGTTTGGTTTTCTTCCCTGTTTAGCTCTGTCCGCAACTTTTCTGTCGTGCGTTCAGGAGCTTCTTTTGGCAGGAACATCCCTTTGCCTGGCTCTTGGGATGACCCTTGCCACTTGATCTACTGCTTTTACAGATTTCTTCCCCTTTCCCTGTAGTGGAACGTGGACTAACGTGGCCGAGATGGGCTTCCTGCAGCCGAACTGGCCTTTGCCACGGGTGTGTATGAACTGCAGGAGACTGGAAACTGCTCAGGACAGCGAGCGCCTCTGCAGTAAAGCCGGGACCCCGTTTTATGGGTCATCCCTTAATAGCTGTTGGAATGCTGCTCTCGGAAGTGTATTAAGTGAATGTATTTTTTCTGTGTTGTAATAAAGAGTAAGCTCTATTCCAGACTTGATGCTTCCTTTATTAAGGGGAGGGAGGCACCAACATCTCCATTGCCTTTTCCCTGAAACCCTGCTGTTTGTGCCCAGAATAGTTGCTGGCAGGTAATATTATGCACGAGGCACAGGTGTAGAAAAGATTGTAGCCTGTGGAGTACTGCTCCCTGCCAGGGGCAGGTGGCCTGGCTGCAGACAGAAAGCCCATCACTGGGTGTTGTAAGGCTCAGCCGCGTGGCGCATGTGAGAGGCCACTCATACACTCGCACTTGTGTGGTAGTTCAGCCCCGAGACGAGAGCTGCTTCCCACCTGGCGTCCTTCCTCCTGCCCTCTCAGGTGCCCTTTATTTGTCCCTTCCCTCGCTCATAGTAGATGGCTGCCACCAGGGCTTAGCTGACGGTTTCTCTAGCAGCCAGAAGCTGTGGGAGTTCCTTCCTCCGTCACAGATGGCTGACAGCCTCTCCTCTGTTCCCAGATGCGATAGCAGCAATAGCAGCGGTCCTCCTGGGATTCAGCTCGGGACCCTGGCAGGAAGTAGCAGCAGCCAGGGGAGTCTTCACCATTTCGGGCTCACCCAGTAAGGTACACCTCACCGATGACCTGCTTCGTTTTCGGTTTGTAAAGCCTCAGATTGTTGTGCTAGTGAATGCAGAACTGCATATGCCTATTAATATAGATGATTTAAATATGCTTATGTAACTTGTGTGTATGTTGGCTGTTGTTTGCTATTTCATGTGGAAGGGTTATACGCAGAAGTGGCAATTGCACAGAAAAATACAGAACCCCCCCGGTTACTGCAGTAGCTGCATATGATCTGTTGACTTGCATCTAAAGTTATACTGCTACCCGTAAGTGAGCAAAACTTGTAAGAACTAAGAACTTCCCTGCCCTGCGATATGCAAGTCACGTGCTGAAAATCAGAGTTAGGTAGTTGACTTGCATAACACAGAAACGGTGATCGCAGCCAGGTCTCTGTTAGTGCAGTAGGGCCAAGAAGCCCTGAATTTGGACTGAGGCAATGAGTACAAAGGGACCTGCGGTCTCTGGCAGTACGCAGGTGTGTTAGCATGGATCATTCCAGAACGGTCAGGGGCCTTAGCACTACAGCAGTGTTTAGGGAGGGCTCTGAAGAACAAGAGCAGCTTTTGAATGTTTATGGGAAATCCGCAGGGCAGCGGTAGGGAAGCACACAGTGGTGTTAGAGAATGTAACAGACAGCAGATAGCATCAAAGGCTGGAGGCAAGAGTCCAGCACTTGCTCTTAGAAGAGCAGTGACTGGTAGGGAGAGGATACGATGTGCCTGTCACTGATGGTGAGGACAAATAGGTTAAAGCTGTTGAGATACCATTTTAAAGGCCAGTGGGGGAATGCTCGGGCTGGAGCAGCAGGCCAGGGAGGTAATCTGCACAGCAGCTTTCCAGATAGTACAAGTGAGTCATGATGATTTTTTTTTCCCCCTGGTTTGATAAAAGCGATCCAGTGGTACCAAGCTGTGAAGGCTTGCTCAAAAGCACTGGCCGTGTAAGCCAAGGGAAGGGCTGTCACACAGAGCTGTGAGCAAAACAAATCCACAGGCCTTAGCAGTTGTTTGGGTGAGAACCAAGACATCAGGTTGCAGGCCCCAGTGATGGAGCCACAGCAGCAGAGCCAGGGAGGGTAAGAGACATCTGGTAACTGAGTGGCCAGGCGTGAGCTCTGAACTTGGACCGAAGGAAGATAGCTGAAACCAACAGGGTGATCCGAGTTCTCTGTCCAAATAAACTATTTGTGGTTGACATTGCCCAACAATAGTTTGGATGGGCAAGAAAGAGAAACCAGAGACAGAGGCTTTTCAAATCCCTGCAGAATACAAGCAGCCAGTCAGAGGGATCATCCAGGGACTGCAGCAGAGGAGCAGTCAGAGAGGTAGGGGGAAAGCTGCGAGGCAGCAGAGGCACAAAAGCCACAGGGGGACGCAGTCTCAAGACAGGACTGTTCAGCCGGGTACTGGTTTTCAGTCTAGCGCTTCAATGCAAGCATGTACTTCATCTGCAAATGTGCAAATGGCCTTCAGTACTTCCTGCTTTAATGGTGGGCAAACACTTAAGTTAGAAGTCAACTAATCCCCAACTAAATCTCAGTGTTAAAAAGCATTTATTACTCAAAAGCCTAGGAACAAGTATATATGGCTATTTGGGCCTTTTTGTATCTTGGGTGAAGTTTTTGAAAGGTTACCTTGCTAACACGAGAGCTGTTTGTGCATCTGCTAACAGTAATCCAATAGTCTTAAACACCAAAATCATTTGTTAGGGAGAATCCAATGCACAAGTTATTACAAAGTCAGCTTGCTAGAATTGACAAAATAAAAAAATCTATCTCACCACAAACCGCCCAGTATCAAAATGACATGGCAAAATCTATCCTAATCTGTGTCACCGAGTTATCATGGAGTTTGAAAAAATAGAGAGCAAAAAAGTACCAAAACACATTTGTTACAAAAAAGCAAAGTTTAATTCTTTTTAGTAACAACAATTTTAATCTGCCTATCGATCTCACAGTTAAAAAAAGGTAAATGCAGGAATCAAGGCTGACAAAGGAAAGCTGCAACACACATCACATCTTGGCACCTGAGATGGGCAACACAGGTATGCTTCAAATAATTCATGGGGTAAACCAGAGGTAACCTAAGTATACCTTACGCAAACTACTAAGGTAGTTGCCATAACTCTTGAAGTCTTCAGCTCAGCAACTTTTCTTCAGAAGAATCTTTGCTGGCACGCAGGCGTTTAGAGGCTGGTTTTCCTGGAAGAAAGTTAGAAAAAGTAAGCTATGTAATGTACAGTAACCAGACTGAACTAAACCACAAGCCGCGTACCACAGGATTTAACAGGAAGAGATGAGAGTTAAAATCAGGATTAACAGTCACAAATGAAAACTTACAGCAGTAATGGGGGGGGGGGTCTTTACTAAATGCCAAAAAAGACTTTCAAAACACCTGTACTGAGCTACACTTTGACCTACATCTCGGTGCTACCCAACAACAGCGCAAAAATAAGATTCATGGCATTAAAACTTTATCAAAAACTTTGTTCCTCCAGCCCATGTAACTGCAGACTGAAAGCTTCTCCTGTCTCCTCCCCCATCAGGCAGCAGAAAGTCCAAAATCACAAACTAGCTTCTATGAGTACTTCAAGAAATAAATGACCAATTGTGTAATATATATATATATATATTCGGCATTAAAGATCTCTAAGGATACCTGTTTCTCAATTAAATTGTACAGAACCCAATTCTGCTGACGTAGTGACTCCAGACCTAATCTAAGTCCATGCAAGCATAAGGGAGAAGGTTAGAACTGGGATCAGCCACTTGGAAGTATGCTGCTCTACCCTGGGTGAAAACGAAGCTCCAGTTCTTACGTATTTAGTGAACAGAAATGTGTGCTTGGCGTCAGATACCCCATCCTCCCCCAGTATGCAATCTGAGGCATGAAGGCCTGGTCTATGGCCTGTGGGATGATCCTATCCAGTCCACTTTTTCTGTGGAGGCTCATGCTGGGATCAGAGGAGCAGACCGCTGTTACCCAGAGCGCATGAAGCCCTGCACAGCTGCTGCACACGTGCAGGCGCTCAGTCCTGTCAGCCACCTCTGAGCTCACAACCAAACACAGAATCGCTGTCACATGGCTGGAGTGGCCCACAGGGCTGACAAGGTGGGACCAGCCCGAGGCAGTAAAAGGTGTAGTCTGTAATCCAAGCACCACGCAGGAGGCTCGTTCCTTACCTTCATCAGGGCAGGGCCTCTTGTACAGCACATCTGCTGGAATCTGGAAACTAATGCACAGCATCTCCTTGTTCGGTGCAACATTTCTAACTAGGTGAGTAGAACAGCGTCCATCCAAGGAGGTTCCCAGTGAAGCTTCAGCTCGTTCTTGAATATCTTTGGCTGGGTCACCATGTTTGGAGAAACCGTAGCAGTGCACCATGGGAAGGCCAGCAGTGCTGCACGGCTCTCCAACTAAGAGATGCCTGAAAACATCTAGAAATTCAATAGCCAAAGCTGGCAAATTCATGACTATATGAAAAGAGGTTTTCGGTTCTTCTTTCAGAAGTGGGAGCTCTTTACTTAGTTCTTCTCTTACTGGCCCCAGGAGGAAGTCCCTGCCATCCATATTGAACGCTTTTATTTTGTTGTCTACTTTGTTTAGTTTGCAGTTGTGCAGGAGCCAGTTGTAGGATTCAGGATTGAGATCATTTGCAAATACGTGGCATTTTTTCTTTGCTGCTGGAATAGCAAAAGGTCCGATCCCAGCAAAGACATCGAAAAGGACATCACTGGGCTTTAAAAGCTCAACAATGCGGCTGTGTTCTGTGGAAAGACGTGGGTTCCAGTAGACTTTAGAAAAGTCCAATTCATATGCAATATTATTTTCTTTGACCTGAAAGTCCAAAACACTTGCTTAAGCCTCATGTGTTCAAATTCCAGGCATGTTTAAGCATTATCAGTAATTAAGACAGCTAAAACCCAAGGTGCTTTATCAAAAAGTAATGTCTACATTGACATTTGTCCCATGAATCTTGCATAAACAGACCTACTCATCAGAAATAGCTATAAGGAATGTTCCAACTGTCAATCCAGGTGGCTGGCTTATGCATCTCTCAATCACCCGGTGGAAATAAAGCAGAAACTTAAAATGACCATAAAAAAAAAATATCTGAGGCTTTTCAAGAGCTTTGTGGCTGGCTGACAACTCCTTTATTGAAAGCAGATCTTGGGAAGATGGCTCAAGCCCTCCTTAGCAGAGGCCACATAGTAAATAAGCGTCTGAAAATGATACAGCGCAAGAATGGCAACAGCCAGACAAATTCAAAGCAACTGGGAGCCTTGAATTCTGCAGTTTGAAAAAAATACTGTATTTTATCTCTCAAGGTGACAAGAGTCTGGAAACTAATCCAAACCCAAACTTTGGGATGACCACTATCTTAAGAACAGACCTAAAAAGAAAGAGTATTTATTCAGATGAGAACGGGATGCAAGATAATACTTTGCACCCCACTTGAATTGTGTGACTGAAGTAAGTAACTGCAGATCCAAATCACTGCATCATTTACTTTGCCAGCAAGAAACATGCTGCAGTGTGTATCTGCACTCCTCGGTATGCAGCTCAGTGGTATGCTAGATGTATGCTCAATGAGCTAATACCATCTGCGTAATATTTGATTGTCACTTCTGCCTTGTCAATTCAAATGCCTTATCTGTGCACGTACAAGATGTTCTACCACACTACTCAACTTTTTACTTAGTACTCTAATGTTTTCTAAAAGTATAAAGCTACTAACAGTTAGGAAAAATATTTTTTGGTCGAACCAGTGGCCAAGTTTCCAGCTAAAGACAAGAAACCCTACACGAAGAATACTTGGCAGTTACATAGTGCTTTACACCTGAAAAATGTCAAAACAGAGGAGAGATGAGGTCTGTCTTGCTGCTGACAGAAAAGGAAAAAAGCCATAGGCAAAATCTTGCCTAAGCTGCAAAGCCAGTGAGATTTAAAAACACAGCCTTACATTCTGTACCAGCCACTGTGCTAGGCTTGGTGAAATTAAGAAACAGCATTTTCTTAGCTCAAAACCACGAAGTGTTTTGGCTTTAGAGCCAGAAACGTCCCCTGCTACAAGTTTGTAATTAGTATCCCTGTAAGAAACCTTTACTTCACTGCTTTTACATATCATTAAAATCTAGGCTATGAACTTGAAAGAATATGTATCTTCACAATCCCTATGGTTGTGAGTTTGCTCTTGGCAGACCATGACAAATGAATGTAGAACTAAATGCTGACTCTTACACTGTAAAACAGGTATCAGGAAGGGCCCTGTGCAAAGGAATGGTCGCAATACTGTCTCCTCATCACATCTTTCCAGTAGATGCCTTTGGGTTTCAGCTTATTAAATTTAAAATAAAAGGGGAAAACACCCTGTACCTTGGTTATCAGGTTGCCCTCTCCAGCGAGCACTTCCATTTGAAAATTTCTGTATGTGCTGTCAATAATATTGGTTTTATTCACTACACAGGTGATTCCTGGATTCTTGTCAATTATAACCTGGCCTGAAAGAGAGGGCAAAAGTTATTCCGGTTAAAGGACGACAACCTTTGATGTTCTACAAGAGACACAAACATTGCTGCTTACTGTGAAATTAACAAAAGTAAGCACATATTAGAATAACCCTCCTCTAATAATTCACAGTTGCAGATGTGACATCTTTCTAAGGTGCATACTTTACCCTGACCCAATGCTCAGTGAAGTGAGACCAGTTACTGTAAGAGGAGGCAACTGTGCCTTTTGTGCACAACTACACCATCCGCACAAAGCTATTTAAAGTCAAAATATAAAGCAATGAATAGTGCTCAAAAGTTTACTTTGTACAAATAATAATTTATCAGTAGAATAATTGTTGAAATATCTTTTAAGCAATATACAAACTACATTAATTACTTTTCTGAGAAGAGTCATTTTACCTACCAATCAAATGTCTGTACGGTAGCTGATGATCTCTAAGATTCAAATGAGCTATGTGACCAACACGGCTAAATCCAGAGGTGACTTCTTGACCTTCAGGAAGGACTGCTCGTAGGATCTCTTCTGACTTGAAATTCTCGTAAGTCAGCTCCAAGTTATACTTGGACACCTCAGGACAAACATTAAGCTCTTTTAATATCTCTTGCTCCGATTCTCCCAACGAGAATCCTGGTATTTTATGAGGATCCAGAATAACAAGTCTACTGTCCCCATCTTCTGGATCCTCAGCCACTCGCTTTAGACCAGGACGCTGTAGTACCGTATGTTTTAAAGACTTCAGCACAGTATTTACAATTTCTTTCTTGACTTTAAGAACTGGAACAATGACTGTCCTTTTAAAAGCTTCTCTGTCGAGTAGTGTCATCCCACGCACTTCAGGATGTGGTGAATACAGTTCTAGATTAGCTTTATCCTCCACGGTTTCAGGCATTGTAAAAAACCTATTTTTTTTAACTACTAAAAAGAGACCAGGTATTCTGCCAGAATATTGTGCTGATAGAATCCAAACTGCTGGAAATGATGTATTTAATGCAGCTGTCCTAAAATGATTAGTTTTCAGTAGTCTGGCAGAGTATCCAAATCTCCATAAAGTCCTAGAAGAAAAATTATTCATTTTATAGACGTTATGTAATCATTCCATTAAAAAGGCTGCAAATCACATGGATTTGCTGTTCTCTTAAACTAGAATTTCCATCTGTATGAAACAATTCACAACAGTTTACTAAAGGCCTTTGTTATGAATTATGTACTACAAATTTCTGTCCTTTTGCAAATGTATTTTTTGACTTAAACACTAACTTTAAGCAGTGAGATAATCCCCTCCTGCCGAAAAACCAATGACCTCTCTTTGTTCTAATAAAAGTGGTATTAATCCCAGTAAGCCAAATGGAGTTTTCTATTGTCTTGATCCTACTGTTGGATCCCTTCTGTCTCTGATAAAATTAATCACCAAGCAGTGGTTGCTAGAAAACGGTTATTAGCAATAGCAGTCATAATCACTCTTCAGCAATTTCTGCCTCCTGTACCCCAGTGGTAAGGTGTTACACACTGTAGCATCTTTGCTCCATGAGCTGTATGCCAGAAACACCATGAATTAAATGCAGAATTCCCCTAAAGGAATGAGGAAGCATTACTAATGTCTGCTCAAGCGACTGAACCCCTCTCCACAGTTCATTCATAGGATAGGGACTTGAAAAGTAGCTTTATGCTTCTCTGTCTACATGATTTCCCTGAGTAGAGACAGTCTCAATGGGGCGCAAATTTCCTGACTCTGCATCGGCCGCTCCTAGGCAGGAACCAATGATTAGGTAGTGCTTGAGGCTGACATTTCTCCTGACTTCTTGGGATGTTTGTTTTAAGACTGGGGGTTGATAGGAAAGGTGCAAACTAGCTCTGAAAGGAAACCAGCTCTTTTGCCTGCCTCAGACATCTGCACTCCAACGTACAGGCCACTGCCCTCCTTCAGCACAACGAGCCATGCAGTCTCTTCTTAAGAAAAGATGCTACATCCGAGCCCTAGCAAAGCTGCCACCGCTCCCATCCTCCCTCCCGCACAAATCCCAGCTCCTTGCTGGGACTCCCTGCATCTCCCAGCCAGTTCATTTCCCTGAGCCAAGCTTTTGGCAAAGCACACCTCCTTTTCCCTGCTGACTCAAAAAATAAACATCACATTCTTCACATCTGCTAGAGAGGAGAAATCCTTCATTCAGAGGCCAGTGCACCCCGGTGTTTTTCTTAGGTATTCCCCTCCTAGCTGGAAACTGCGGGCCTAGTTCGCGCAGGCTTCTCGGTCCCAGGCGAGCCCCACGCCGGGTCCGGTGGGAGGTCACCGCCGCCACGCTGCCGTGAGGGCCGGCATCTTTCCCAAGTGCCCAGGGCAGGCCTGCCTTTCCTCCCGACCGACATCCCCGCTTGCCCCGTTCATCCCTCAGTGACCTGAGGTGAATCAGGGGCCGGGGGCTGCGGCTCGGCCCAGCTCCCCCAGCAACACCAGGCACCGCGCACGCACCCCCGGGCGGGCCGGGGAGGCGCCGGTCAGGCCTCACCCGGGGAAGGGACCGTCGCCGGGGGGATCCGTGGCGGGGGCCTCACCGCCCGCCCCTGAGGGGAGCCCCGCTGGCAGCCGCCGCCTCAGGCAGGCCCGCCGCAGCCTGGGCCGCCCGCCGCTGGCCGGAGGTGAGCGGGCCCGCCCGGGGGCTGCGGGGCCGGGGGCTGCGGGGCTGGGCCGCCCCGCACGCAGGCCGCAGCCGGAGCCACCCCGTTGCTACAGCTACCGGCCCCCCAGCCCCCCAGCCCTCACCTCATGCCGAGCGCCGGCGGCCTCGCACGTCACCAACGCTCCGTGACGCCGCGCCGCCGCGCCGCTCCGTGTGGCCGCGCCGAGCGGGAGGGCGGGGCAGCCGCTCCAGCCCCGCCCCCTCCACGGCCCCGCGGCCCCGCCCCCCGGCGGCGTTCCCCTCAGAGGCGAGGCGGCGGGGCGCGGGGTGCCATGGCGCCGGCGCAGCGGGGGGCCGGGCGGCTCCTGGCCGAGCGGGGCTGGTACCTGTCCGCCCGCGAGCAGCAGCAGCAGCAGGAGGAGGAGGCAGACGAGGACGGGGAGTCCGCCCCGCTGCTGCCGCCGCCGCCGGGCAGCGTGCGTGTGAGGGGCGGCGGGGAGGGGAGCGCCCTGAGGGGGCTGCAGCGCGGGGCGGACTCGGCTTCCCGCGCTTTCCCCCAGCGCGGGCCCGCGGCGCGGCGGCTCCCGGGGCGGGAGCTTGCGGGGTTGGCTGCCCCGGCCGCGCTCGGTTGTGAGAAGTGCGGCGGGGCGCGGGGCCTCGGGCTCGAAGGTCGGGCGGGTGGATGGAGCTCGGCGGAGGGCGGGCGCTGCGGGGCGGCTCCGTGCGGGACGGCGCCCGGGGGGTGGTACCTGGCGAGGGCGGCGGGAGGGTCCGGGCGGGGGCTGGGGGGCGCGGGGCAGCGCCGGGCCCCTGAAGCTGAACAGCTGGTCCTGGTGCCGCTTCTGGCCCGTTTCGGTCCTCGACTGCTGAATCGCTGCCATTTGCCCAGCTGCTCGCCCCTCCGAGGGCCGGGGGCTGCTTGCTTCCGAGCTTTGCATCTAGCCGCTCGCTGGTTGCGCTCTGCTATCCCTGTACTCAGAGTTGTAGGCGTCTTGAGATCCTTACGGGGCAGCGTCGTGTGATTGTGTGTGCACGAGGGCTTGCGTGGGCATAGAACGAGAAAAGAGATTTACTAATGAGGGAAGGAAAAGTTGACTGTCTCCCCCTCCCTTCAATTTCCGCCTGTGAAAGACCAAGACACCTCTTGCACTAACTGTACTTTGTTCTGCCCTTTTTACAGAATCCTCCTAGTCGTGGTTCTTCCTTTGGTTTCTCAGTATTTAATTTAATGAATGCCATCATGGGAAGTGGGATACTTGGCTTATCCTATGCTATGGCCAACACAGGGATCATGGGGTTTAGGTAAGTTTTTGGTTTTTACGTACACCTATTTTTAAACTCAGCTTGTAGCTTTAAATGGAACAAAAATTGATTACTAAGACTCCTGTGCAAAAGCTGAGGAAGAAATAAATAACTTGTGCTTTTCAGCATTGTTGAATAAGATCTTCCTTCTCTGGTTTAGTCATCCAAATCTGGCCTAACGTAAGTACTGCCCAGATATTGCATTAAATTGCCACATGGTGGCAAGTTTTTGGCCATTACTCCTAATAGACTGAAATTTACATTCCCAAACTGCTATCTCCTTTAGTTCCAGTAATGGGCCTTCTAGAGTAGGATGGCTGCGTTACTGAAAAATGTGAATCCACTTGTGCTTTTGTTTGCACTTCTGCATGTTGTACATGCTGACCTATGGATAACAGGGCCAAGGTCATCAGAAATGTTATTTTTACCATTTTCTAAGCATTAGATTTATTTCATTAGAAGATGCATATTTGTCTGTGTGTATGTATACAAACTCCTGTGTTTATATCCTCTTTGTAATTCATATATCAGGCCTTTACTCTGTAGTATACAATCTGCTTTGATGAACAATGTAAGAAGAAGCGGAACTTCAAGTATTGGGAAGGTCAGAGACCATATGAACCATAGTCTGCAGATACAAGCCATAAAAATGAGGAAATTGTCTTGTGGTAGCTTACTTCTTGCAAAAGTAGCATTCTGAAAGATAGATTGTGTATGGTACTGTAAAAGTGCTGTAACTGAGTATTTTGTGTTCTTTAGTATCTTGCTGCTGATTGTTGCCAGCCTTGCGACTTACTCTGTATTTCTTCTGCTCAGTATGTGCACCCAGACTGGTAAGTGAAGAGGACTTGACTAACAGTGATCTCTGAAATACTTCCTCACCTATATCACAAAGACATGACCCAGTATAATTACTATAATTAACAGCATGTAAACAGATAGCTGTGTGTGGTTCACTGATGTTGAAATAGTTAACATTTTTAATGATTACTATTTGCCATTTAAAAATACAGTTTGGAAACTTCTTATGAAAAGTCAGTGCCAGACTGACCAGTTTCTAGATTTTCAGCTTTAATTTTTTCAAAATGCCTCTTTCATCTTTCCAAAAAGATAGATCCTGTATTTCTGTAGCAAAATTATTTTGGTGCTGGCTGAGCTGTGCTACTTCAGTGTGTGTGGTTGCCTTCAGTGAAGGCTTAATAGCAATAAAATAGCAGACACTGAATCTTCTACTTGTAATACATATTTTCTTTATGGTTTGAAAGGGATACCTTTCAGGTGTTGTAATCGTAGTGGATTATTGTAATTCTTGTGGCACTTTATAGATGTAGGTGTTTACAGCTTTTTTGACACTGAATGAGTAGTCACGTTGCAGTCCTTCAAAATTACACTGCTTTGAGAATGTTCAAACAGTAGATTCTAGTATCTGCAATCTAATCTGCTAATGTTTTTATTTTGTTTCTTTTAATTGATACTGAAACAACTGACTATTTTCTTGACTTATCATACACAAAGATACCAGTTATAGCCAGAAATCTCCATCTCTTTCAGTCACCTGGTTATTGTTTCCCTCTCATCTGTTTTCCTCTCTTTTCAAAGGTGGTGGGAGAAAGCTTCCACTTCTTTCCTTACTGGCTTTGTTTTCTGTAGCTAGCTTTGGTCTCAGATGGTTGCTTCCTGATTCTTCTTAGATCTGCTGCTCCTGTCTTCACCTGTTGAGCGATCTTCTTCATACATTCTTAAAAAATATTCTTCAGAGGTAGGGTTACTTTTATGATTGATACTGTTGGCTGCTTGGTGATCTGGGACTAAGTCTGTGGTAATTTCTTTCTCCTCTTGGAGCTCTGCTTGTTATAAAGGAACCAGAACCTGAAATAAGTAGCTGTAAAGAAGCAAAAAAAAGGGGGAACTTGAAGTAATTTGATCTTTGTTTGCCTGTTATTTGAAGCTGAAAAGTTCTGTATTGCATAGACACTAAGTGGTATTATGTTGTTATCTGGCTGAATAACAATCAAAGAGATCCTTGCAAAAGAACTGCTATTGAGAGGGGAAAACTAAGGTTTTAAACTTTTAGAAGTAAGAAAAGTTTTGTTGTTAGGAACTTAGACCCAATATACAGGAATGGTTTCATTCCTCAGTTATTGACCAAAGGCAGCAGTCCACCTTGAGAACGCATTTTTTAAAATACGCACAACCGACAGCAAGGAATACCACTGAAGTGACAGGACTAAGTATTTCTCTTGTCTGAAACCAGCACTTTACAGTTAATAATTAGTTATCGCCTAATGCTGACAGGTAGTACAAGCACCAGAACTATGTCTAGAAATGTTTGCTGGATTTACGGCTTTCTGTTTCAATTTTTTTTTAAAGTAAGATTTCTCTCTGATTATATTTTCTATAATTCTTGTAAATTATTGAAGTAATTAAATTCCAGGTTTTTCCTTGGAATGTTGCCTTTTAAAAGTGAGAAATATGACCTGTTGTGCCTCAACAAAGTAAAGTCTGTGTACGTTTGCTTCCAAAGCAGATAATTGAACGTTTTTCTTGATAAAACCTACATGCACTTGTGAACCATGTTACAGTTTTAAGCTTAATCCATGGCAATGAATTGGAAAGAAATTTTAGTTATTTTATTAAAAGATGAGCTAGAAAAATTTAAAGGCAGAAGAAGAAAAACCTGTGAAAGTGTTTGTAAACTACTCATTCAGGTATTCAAATCATTAAAGTAATCTTAGGAAAGAGCTGATCTATAAAATACCTTCTGGAGAGAAAGTTCCAATATTCCTTTCTAAAGACAGACCAGGATTTATTAAGCACAGGTATTTCATTTGTAATTTAAAAATAAAGAAGTGTCTTCAACTTTTAAATTATGTTGGTCTGGACTTCGACAAAATCAAATTATTTGTGTAGACCAAAAGGCTTGGCAAAAAACCCCACAATATTTCCTCATGTCAGGTGTTAAGATTTGCGTTAGTTTAGACAATGTTTTCTCCTGGTGTTTAGTACGACCTATGTTTTTTTGGAGATGAGGCTGACAAAAGGCTAAGCTTACTCTGTAAAGCAGAGGAATTGGAAATTTATGTGGGATGTACTTTGAAGTTTAGTGGCTTGTTTTTCTTTTCATTTTATGAGTTGGTCATAAGTATTGCTCCTACTATACTTGCCAATTTCATTTTGCATTTAAACGGATGATTTCCATTTAATGTTAATAATGTAACAGAAATCAAACCACAGGCAGAACTTATCTTTATATCAATTGTTCTTAGTATTTTCTTCTATATATTCTTGAAATTGCAAAAGTAGTCTTGAGTATTAGGACTTCCCAGTATTCACAGGGCTAAATTGATTACAGAGACAAGAGTTACTACAGAAAATATTCTTAAGGTTTCATATTGCTGTTTTGGAATTGTGTGGAAAGTTTTGTTCTCTTTGTTGGTAACTCCTCATATGTGTGTGTTGTGTATTTGTTCCCATGTGGTAAAACCAACTCTGCTAAATATGTTTAACATTTTACTGTGTTTTGGTTCTGGGTTTTTTATGCCATTGTAAATGGTCTTCTAAAATTATTTTTTTTTTGCGATCAACAATTTTATAAATAGAAATCTATGAAAAATACAGGGTAAAATCTAGTAAGATTTACTGCTGGTTTTAATTATATCTGTATATAACTTGTGTCAGTGTAATAGCAGTTGTAAGAGATTAATCCAGGTTTATGCCGAGAGCTGATGTTGTTACAGCATATTGATGTCCCTAGTAGAGCAGAACAGGAAACATTGCCCTTGAGAAGATCATATAAAAAATGTAATGGAAATGTGGGGGATTTTTTTATTTTTTTCCTTCCCGCCCCCCCCTGGAATATTGATCTGATTGTGTGCAGAACTTTAGTGAAATAAAACTGCCTGAGCTTGGGCAGTTGGCAGTCAGAGGCTCCAGTCCTGTCATTTGATCTCTATAAATCGCCTGTCTCCCATGTGTCCTTCCATTTACTTCAGTGGGACTTCACTCAGGTGTGAAGGTCTGCCCCCAGCAGCTCAAATCGCAGGGCTGGGCCCTAAATTAAGATGTGACAGGAGTCGAACCAGTAGTGCACCAAGTAGAACCAAGGAAGAGAAAGCAAGCGGTGTGACAATAAAATTACGTGGGTTTTGAGATTGTTTTTGCCCTTTGAGGCATTTACAACTGCAGACCGTTTTATTATATATGGAGAAAGTGAGTGGTATTTCTCAGAAAACTTTAATCTTTTTGATATTGCTTGAGTTTCTAATAACAAAATACAGAGCAACAATGAAAGACTTTAATATGACTTCCTTCTTTATGAGAAGGGATTGGTTTGAATTACCAGCAATATTAGAAGTGAGCTTCATCTAAAACTCAACAAAAGCATACAGGAAACCACAGGCTATTTTAATGTGATTATGTAAGTCAGGTGCAGGTAAGGGCAGGATTTTTGTTTTGTTTTGCTTGAGTGTGTTTTGGTTTTGGGTTTTTTTAATAACAGATTTCATCCCAGGAAGGAGTTTACCTTCAGCTGTCTTGAAAATAAATAGTGCTGAATTTTTAACTGCTGGTAAGATGGTGATTGATGTATATATTCATAGAAAGATGAAAATGGATTCTTTTATCTTCATTAAAAAAAGTGTATTCTCTTCACAAATTAAATGTGGGGATATCTGATACTAAATCGTTGAAGCTACTTCAGAATTCTTCATCTATAATATTACTTGGAAAAATCTTTGGGAGAAGGCAATTTGCCATTAATGTATTATTATTTAAAAAAATACTACTATTTTTAATATTAAAATTGAGTTTCTGGAGCGTTTCTGAATGGTTGAGCATATATCTGTATTTTGTAGCAGAAGTACAGGTGTATATAAAAGCTATTTTGTAAATAAAAAATACTATAAAATACTCCTTTTTTTTTTAAATTCTGTCCTGAATTATGTTCATTTAAAAAGGGAAAAAAGGCAAAGCTAGAGCTTTCAAGTGATTTTAAAGGTATAAAGGTATAAATATTTCAGCTTTTTTCTGTTTTGGTTTTTTTTTTATTGTTCTTACTAACAGCTGTCACTTCTTATGAAGACCTTGGCCTGTTTGCATTTGGATCAACTGGAAAGGTGAGTATTTTTGACCGTGTGTTTTTCTTCTTGATCTCATGCTTCTGACATAACATCTGTTACGTTTCAGTTAGTGTGTCTAGTCTGTGGAAGCCTAAACTTTAATTAACTGTAAAGTAGATGTTCCTTAAATGCAAGATTTTGTGATACTTTCCTGTCAGTGTGTTCATTTTTTTTAGTGTTATGTACAAATACATGTTCACTGGCATTGTTGTCAAGTCGGCTCAGCGATCTGTTTCAGGTTTGTTAAGAGTCCTGTCGTACTTCTGCTGTAAACTGTTCAGAGAAAGGCAAGTTTTACTGTTGGTGTTCTAGCATTTAAGAGAGATCGAAGATAAGTGTTTGTCTTTTAGGTAGTTTCCACAATAGGAACAAATGAGAGTCTGTTTATATGCATGTTAATTTTTTTGTTCTGTTTAATAAACTGTTCAGATGAACATTCCTTAGTTGTTGTGTTACGTCGTGATGCAAAACAAAGGAAAAAACCCACCAGTGAACTAGCCATTCTTGGTATAAGACTAACCAAAACATAAGCCTTGCCTTTTTAGTAGTGTGTACTGAATCTTTTTTTTTTCCTAATAGATAATGTTGTCCTGTAATACTGGGTGCACAGGAAATACTACTTGTGAATACTCCACATTTAATATTATAACATCTGTGTTCTGTGTTCTGTGTATGATACTAAAAGCAGATTTTACCACACAGAAGTGCGGTTTTAATGGTTTACTGAAACAACGTACCCTTTTTTTTTAAAAAAATCAGTTCTGGTTAATAGACTAGAGTCTAATTTCTTCTGTTATAATGTCACTGAGAATTAAATCTGAGCTATTGGGTGTTTGTAAGAATTCCATTTGCATTAATAAGCAGATACGAGAGTAGTCTGTGAGGATCAATATTTATCGATCAAAGTTAAGATGTGATCAACCTCAAGAGATAATAAACCTTGATATTAGTAAGGTATGAAATAAAATTATTGTTTGCAGGAGCTGTTCTGTACGCATTAACCACAAGCCATTAGATGCAGAAGTCATAGAAATGTAGATCTTAAGGAGATATTAAATGTGATTTAGTCTGCCTTTGCTCTGAAGCAGGGCTAAACATACGTAACCCATTCTTGGCAGATCTTTGTCTAATCTGTTATTGAAAAGCTTAAATGAAGGAGATTTCACAGCTTCATTATGTAGTCAACATCAGTAATTTTTTTTTATTCCCCCTCAAACTTTTTCATAATTTTCAGTTTAAATAATTTGGGCTAAAAATCATCTGGTCTTTTAATTTCAGTGTGCATGGAGAGCACTGGAATATTTCTAGGTTAGGAAGCTGTTGTTTTTATAAAACAATTAACCAAAGTTCACCAAGTTTTCCTGATGAGCTGACGTTTTTTGGAACACTTACCTTTCTCTCTTGAAGTACATTTGATATTTATACACCTTTCTTAAACCTTGCCTGCAAAATGGAGCACAGTAAGCTGGCTGAGAACTCGACCATGACAAGAAATGTAATTATTACCTATATTTTAGGTAGAAAATGGCCTGCACCATGTCCCAAAGCAAGATTTGCTGTTTCTGTGGGTGCTTTGTGCTGCTGATTGTGTTATCTGAAACTATTTTCTCTATTTTGCAATCTCGTAACTCCTAGGTCCTGTATTTTAGATCCATAGGAATACTTCCTATATGCATTGCTTTTAACTGATATTGTTGGTTTTTAGACTTCAGTAGTTTACCACAACCGTTCTGAATTCTAATCCTGTCCTGAAAGCACCGCACTTCAGTCAGGCAGACATGGCTTTTTTTTTCCTTTGCTTTTATAGTAGTACTACCTTGCTTGAGCTGGCATCTTAGGCTGACAGTAAACTGCTGGTTAACTGCTCTCGAAGTAGAGCAGTTATTCAACCTTACGGTGATTTCCTGTCAAACATGTTTTTTTCTGAGATTTGTGAGATTGGAGATTTTCTGATATTGGAAGATTGCTTATTCTCCCTTTTCAAAGGCATGAAGTATTTATTTCCATCTATGGCAAACTCAAAGATACCGTATTTTTTTCTTCTTTTCTCACCCCCCCCCCCCCCCCCCCCCTTCCCTTGGTGACTTTTAAACTGACTTTGTTTAAAACCTGATATGAATTTCTAGCTCATCAATTGGAAAAATGGCAACTCTGGTTTCAGATTTTATTCGAAAGTACAAATCTGTTTTTCTTCTCTTAACTGTGGCTTAATTTTTTCCAAGTTGACTTAATGGTAGCAGTCATGTAGACAGGTCCTGCTACATCAAGAGCTGCAGCGGGTGAAAAGAAAAACTGTACTAGATGGTTATATTATTTAAGAACTGAACTGAAAACACTGGGTAAACTTTAGACACTTGTAGGATTTTCCAGTTGGAAGTTAATTCTTTGGATTTGCTTAAATATTTGAATAGCCTGTGGTCATTTCTACTTCCGTATCAGTCGAGTATGAATAATCACAGATACTAAAGAAAGGTCTATCTAAATTGCAAGTTTAAAAGAATAATGACATTCATGACAGTTAAAAATACTCAGGTTTTTGGAGTGAGGAAGTAGCTTGTACAAATCTCTGCTGTCTGTCTTTTCAGAGATACATAATTGTTTTCCTTTGTGCTCACCTGATGCCAGTTAGAATGCGCTTACGTATTTCAGTGATTTTTTTTTTTTTTTTGAAAAAACCTCACCCTTTGCAGAACAGGCTTCATTTCAACTTACCTTGTCATCTTAGAATGAAAATGTGGTATTTTCTGGGAGATTTTTTGCTTTTATATTCATCTGAGATTGCGTTGGTTTCCATGTGTTAAACTCTTCACTAAAGAGATGTCCTTCCTTTCAGTACTGGTTATTGCTTCTACATCTGGTCTGTTTAAGATAATACATATGTTTTATGACTGCTATAGGCATACGATTTTAGTTATCCTTACTCTTTCTAAAGAAATCAATTTTTTTTTTATAGGTCCTTGTTGCAACTACAATAATTATCCAGAATATTGGAGGTAAGAAAACTTCATATGCTCAATATTAACCAAGTGGAGTATAACCTCTGCAGTCTACAAAGCTCCACAAACACAAAAGGCAGTAATTAAAGCGTTCTTGAGACTGATTAAAAGGACGGAAAGCATAAAGAAAAAGCTTATGTGATCATGCTAAGCAAAAGTGCTGTAGTTGTGGGTTAGATGGGGGGACTTGGGGGTGTTGAATTGTACGTCTGATACGGCATCACAGGATGTGGAGCACAGCCATTGTAGCTGTGGGAATGGGAAGGGGCTGAGGAAGCATGATCTCGCCACTGTTCTCTATGTTTGCATCTGGTAGCTACCTTTTATCATATCATATGTTTTGGGTTTTGGTGTTGGAACTTGCTTATGCATTTTAGTGATTTGTGTAACAACTGAACGTTGACTTAGCCATGAAGTTTCATATGTTTTTTATTAATGGTAGCTTTTTTTATTAGTTCAGTATCTTGTTTTTTGCGTGGGGGGTAGGGTGAATGGTGTTGGGTGTTGTTTAGTTTGCTGACTTTCATCACGTGGGCTGATAATCTGTGTTGTCATATACTGGGCTGTCCAGTTACATTATTCTTATTTTGTCTTCCTTGGTGCATGACCTACGAGATACAGGTATAATAAAATAACACTAGCTGTCTTTATATTTAAAAAATTGCCGAAGCATTTAAACTATCTTGGGTATGTTCTCATATTTGACAGCTACCAAGTACTAGTGCCCTTAGAAATTAATTGTCTGAACGTAAAAGTGTTCTGTTAAACACTAGTATTTTTTTCCGACTGTAAATGTTTTGGATACTTTCTTTTAGATGAGGGAATGAGGTGAAAGCTCCCTCCTTTGTCCCCTACCCCCAAGAAGATACACATGTGCGCATATGCTGACAGAAGCAAATGGTGTTCCAGCACTGCTGTTCTTACCTTTAGCATTATCTGTCAAGTCCATACAATTCAGTGATTGTTGTTTTTTGTCACTATGCAGAGACCTAGAACTAGACCAAATAACTGCTTTTATGATAAAATTGGAATCTTTTCTTATATTAAAAGCTCCAATAATAAAAACTGTCTAACTGAAATTGCTATAAAACCCCAAGCATTAATTTCAGGCAAGAGTGAACATATTCCAAGATTAAGGATTATTTATTCATACAGGTTTTAGAGTATGTTCTGTAGCAATGAACAAATTTTTTAATTTCCTTTCCCGTTTGAGTGGACCTCTAAATAAACAGTGCTAGAGAAGAAGGGATACACAGTACAGGTTCTGGAGGCTCTGGGATCACATACAAGACTGTGTGGTCAAAGGAAATATGACTCTCATTTCTTCCTCATAGCAGTTCATAACCTTCTCTGTGTCATTTTTAATAAAATTCAGCTCAGTAACTCTAGATCCTGAAACTAGTGTCTGCTGGGTATTATCAAACTACTTACTCTGTCTTCAGCAGTGGCCTTCTTTGCTGACAAGTTGGGCCTGGTTTGCCAACCAGTGGTGTTCCCTTTAACTAGTTGCAAAGTTTGGTTTTGGCAGTTGAAACAATTGTTTCAAGTATTTTCAGTGGCTTCATTTAGATGGGAGCTTTCCAAACTTTTTTGGTGCTTCTGGTTCCAAGGGCAGTATCTTCCATTGAGATGCTTCATGCACCTGGTATGGTCACTTGCAAGGATGACTTCGTTTCAAATGCACTGAAGAGAGAAAGCTGACTTTCCTTCTCCAATTTGGTGTTAGTAGTGCCTAAATGTGCCCTGGTCTGTGAGGGGGGGTGATCTGTGGAAACATGGGTTGCAAGTCTGGCCTCCTTGGCACCTTCTCCCCATATGGAAGATGTATTGTGCTGTCATTGCAAGGAGCTATCACAGCTTCTGTTTAGTATTTAGCTTTCTGTTTGGGAGCAGAGCTCCCAGCTGTGTTATTTTTCTCCTTAACAACTGCCTTTGGCAGAATCTTGGGATGCTGCGGCTCAAGTCAGCAGAGCAGCACTGGGTCAGGAATTGTCTCTGAAGATGACTATGCTGCAGGCTAAGGGGCTCTTAAAAAAATGTAGGGATAAAGAGTTCTCTTCACCTTTCACAGAGCCTTGACTTTTGAAGAAATGCTTAGAAAGGAATTTTTCTTGCCTTTCTGGTCCTTCAGCAGATTTTAATTGGGAGTCATGAAACTGTGGAGCATGGTTTGTCCTGAATGGGAGCCATGCTGGAATGAAGTGTAAAATTTCGGTTCTGCCCTTAGTGCACTTCGGTAGGTGTTCCCCTCTTTTTGTTTTTTCTCCTCCATTTGAAGGAACTAGAGCACCCTGCCTGTTGGGCAGACGTCCAGACTCTGTCAACGCCTTTAATTTCAGAGTAAGGCTAAAAATAAAATTGTTTTCTGTTACCTCCTCCATCATTAGACCTTGGTACATTGCATCATATGGTATCTTATTTCAAAAGTGATTGGAGAGCATGAGATAATGAGTGATGTTTTGTGATTAAAATAAGCAACTTCACTAGGGTTATTGTCACTATCTGCATCTAGTCTGGGCTTTTTTAAAGGTTGGTCTGATCACTTCTAAAAATAATTTAAGTGTGGAAGTGATTTACATTCATTTGTCGTGGAGAGAGCGCTGTAATACAGTTACGCATTCCAATTTGTCATCTTTTCAAGCTTCCTCTTTAAAAAAGCAGTGCAAATTTGAATTTGACATCCTAATTGCATACACTTACAGATTTGTGTAGGTAGGAGAGCTGATTTTTCTACTAGCAGGCTACCCAAATAAAAAAGGATTTTTGTACAGCTACTGGAAAGCACTGGTTGGTCAAATGTGGAATTTGGAAGGTTAAAAAAAGTAAATTTCAAGTACATTGCTTGCAGTTTTAACATGTATCTTTAACAGGAGCATTCAACTTCCTTGCAGAATTTTAATAGTCTTTTGAAACACTTTGTGTTACGTAAATGTAAGGTAACACAAATCAAATACTAAAATCCATTTAAGTACCAAGGATTAACTAAGGATGCATCAGGATAATGCATTAACTTCGCAATATCCAAATGTAAATTAAGGTAATCTTAAATACTGTGACTTAAAGACTTAATGGAACATACACAAATTCTTAGCTTAGAGGGATTGAACTGAGAATATTTGTCTGGCTTTCCTTACATTGATATGTACGTGTTCTTGCAATATAGGTATTTGTTAATAAAGCGAAACCAAAAGGTTGAATGGGATGGCCAGTGCTACTCATTTTTGTATTGTTCCATTTGTCAGTATTTTGGCCCAGTCCAGCAGCCCTTTAATCTAAAGAACTGGTGATGAGTTTCCATGTGGACTGCCTTGTTCTTGAAAGAGGGAGTTCGTCTGTCTGTGGGGTTGCAAAGCAGATCCTAGAAGCTGTCAAATTGCGTGCTACAGGCTGTCCCTTTGTTCGTCCTCTCCTCCTGACCCTTTCCTTTCAGCCCTTCTGTTTGAGTGATCTGCCCAAGGCCCGTGTCTTCCCGCTGTGCAGAAAATGATCTTGAAGGATTTCAGATCTTGTCCTGTGCCCTCAGAGAGGGGGGTCCTTGGGGAAGCTGTATGCCTGGAGGTGTAGAAGGAGTGAGGGGGGCTTCTGTCAAAAACACGGTTCCATGGCTCCGCTGGCTCTTTATGTAATCCTTCCCAGGAGCGACTGGAGTTGGACGGAGTCCCGCTATTGTTTTAATAGTGTTGTGCTTCTAGGAAGTGATGGATGAGGCACAGTGGGCCAAAGCCGTGGCTCAGCGTCATGCAACCCTTCCCCCTCTTCTGCCAGGGAAGTTCTGGGAGCTTCCTAGATGCTTTGCGAAGGGGGGTGGGGGAAGGAAGACCCGGAATGTCTCCTCTTGGAATTGTCCTCTCTGTGGATTGTGACTGGAAGAGGTCAGCCCCCAGCAGTGTGTCCAAGAGAAAATTGGTAGGAATCTTAAAGTGTATGTAATGAAGTTAGAGAAGGAATTATTTTCGCCAGGCTGGTGGAAAAACGGAGACAAACACAATAAAGTATTGCACAAGAGCAGCTCTCCGCCTGGTGCCAACACTAACAAATGTTCAGCATTGAGGTCGAGTGGGAAGCATGCGGGGAGTTTTACGGCGTGCTTCTCTGGGCTGCGGGCTGATATCAGCTGAAGGTCACTGCTGCAGGGACATACGGGTCTGGGGGCAGGGGGGGCCGGTAGCTGTGTGCCACCGAAACATACATTGAAACTGCTGAGAACATGAGTGTAATTATTTAAAATTTATTAGCAGCGGGTGCAGCAGGGGAACCTGCAGTACTGCCACATAGCATAGGTGCTCTGGGTGTGCGTGGTGAGCAGCAGGCTTTGTTTTTTCCCGGTTTCTTTCCACGAGGCCGAGATTCCCAGGGGAGTTCTGGTGCTGCGGGGCTGTAGGAGCGCCTGGCCTGGCCTGTACCCAAGTCGCTGTTGCAGTCACTTGTTGGAACTGAGCTTTCCAGGCAGCTATCTGAAGAATTACTTGCTTTCTAGTATAAATACAGTTAAATTAAGTGCAGTTTCTGGAATGGGTGCTTGCAGATTTTGTTTCAGTATTCTGCAAGTAACATGCCCTCAGAGGCACACAATTTTCTTTTTTGCAAGAATAAGGGATGAGGATAAGAGATGGGGAGCTCTGCTCATCCTTGGAGTGCCATAGGCAGTAAATCGAAGTTACAGGATTAGTTCTGAGGGGAGATTCCGTCCTGGAGCTGAATTTTACGGCGAGTTGACACAGTCAAGGTGAGGGGCAATACACAAAGCCTTGCTATTACCGTAGGACGCGCTGAATCTGCACCGTGGGGCTGGTGGGTGTATTTTCCAGCGTGCCGAAGCCGGCCCGGGGCGGCCGCGCTGCCGCAACACCATCTGCTGGCCTGGCCCGGCCTCGCACGGCTGCCTCCAGCCTCGCCTGCCTGCGGGGCTCCGCGGCACCCCCCCCCCCCCTTTTTTTTTTTCCTGTGAGGTAAACGATGACATATTTAACCTATGAATTTGCTTGGGGGTTCGGGGAGCAGGGTATATCCGTGCTTTGTGTGAGCCAGGACTTGTAAGTGCTGTGTGTGGACTCGAAAAAATACCGAACACCCCACCTCATTTTATTTATTAGGCAATTTTCTTTTGCAAATTACTGTTTTTTTTCTCCAGAGTTGATCCATTCTGCAACTGAGCTTTTAAAGTATTTACAAAATGTCTCATTTTAAATGGGGCAAATGTTTGTTTTGGGGTTATTTTTGTTTTTTTGTGTGTTTTTTTTTTTTAATGGAGTATTTAGGTGGGAATAACCTCTTTGTACTCGGGGTACTCTACAAACTTTGAAAATAAAATGAATGGTGCAAATCTTAGAAGAATAAAATACATGCTGAGACCTGCATCGTTAATACCTGAAGAAGTCACTGGGCTTTCTTTAGGTATGGGAAATCTAATTGTGTTTTCAAACAAACGGGAATGTTTGTTTTCACAATGTGGTTTGCTTTTGACCTGAAAGCCTAATTGTCCTTACTGATGCAAAGTGAGGATTTCCAGTGCAGAGCTGCCTTAATTAAGGGTGGGTTTGTCAGCTCCTGTACTAATTTAACAATTGATGACCCATGCTCTTGTGTTTTCCTTTTGCAGTGATTGGGTGTTGGAAGGTTTGATATTGTAAAGAATATTAAACTTGTTTTAAATAATTAAAAAAAAATATTCAAAAATCCCAACCTGCAGCTATGCCTCGGAATATATGATGAGCTGTGTAGAAAACTTCTCAGTTGTGTCAGCATAACCGTACAAAAACTCATGAAGTTTTGCCAAAATAAATCTGCTGCCCCATGTTTCCTGTGGAATAAGAAGGACCTCCTCCCCCCGGTAAGTTTCAGAGTAATTGAGGTAAAAGCTAAAGTTAGAAGGAAGGAGAAGCAGAAATTCATCAGGATGAGTACCCATAGCATGAAGACTAGCAAAGAAGTTGACAACCTATTTCTGTTCTCAGAACTTTTCCCTATGAACAAGCATTACATCTCTCTTCACACACTCCATTCTACATCTGTATTTAAAAACAAATGATCCCAAAAATTTTTTTCACTTTTTTTAACCTTCCACTAACAGGAAATACTAAAAATACATCCAGTAATTGGGAGACTTCCTAAAATTGAGCGTATGAGACGTTCATTACAAATGAAAACAAGAGCATACTCTTAAGGCTATATGGTGTGAGGGCTAAAATAGTTGATGGTTTTCAGTGGCATCCATGCATCATTCCTGATGTTTCCACAAGTCATATTACTTACAAGGGACTCAATGCAATACTGAGGAACTTCCTATCTTGCTTTTCCATTCTAATTCTTTGACAGACAAAATGGGAGCTTGCCCAAAATCCGCTCTAGTTTAATTTTCTTTCTTGAAATCCTTTCCTGCTTTCCTTTAACATTGTCACATTGTTTAGATTAAGACAGATTCAATTTTAAGCAAACTCCATACCAGCAAAGGGAGACACAAGCCCAAAGGGGTTTGTCACGTGCAGTTGCTATGAAAGAGCCAGCTCAGTTGGGTGGGAGCGTGCAGGGACTGGTAGTGTTTGTTCTGCTATTTCTGCCTTTCAGCCTCTAATCTTTTCAGTATTTTGGGAGAAATGGGGATCTTACTGACTGAACTTAAAGGTTGAAAGTTACAGGCATTTTCATCTATTTAAATTATCTGTAGGCATTTGTGAGGAATCTGTATCTTACCTGGTACTGAGTATGCCTTATTTTATGTAGGAGCGGAAGAGCCAGTGTGGCTGGCTGTGTTGGTACACTCTGTTTTTCCCCAGCCCTCTGCCTTCCCTTGTGTGAAGTCGGGGAGCTAGCTTGGTTCCATTTTTGCATGGTGCTTAATAACGCAAGTCATCTCTGTACTGCTCTAATATGATCAGCTACAGCGGTAGATAAGGAGAAACTAACCAGAAGAGTGAGACTCGGTCCCTTCAATTAAATGGGAGGGATTTAGCACAACCATTTTCTATGGAAGTAATAAATTATATATTTATTTTAGATGTTATATTTAAACACATAAATCTAATGCACATATTCTCTTGCATCACTGCTGTGGACTTCAGCAATTGATCTTTTTGGGGTAGGATATTAAGGAAAAGTTACACTACTTTTTCTGGTAACTAAAAAGCCACTCGATTTTAAGATTGGGCTAGTTTGGAAGATGTATTTTGAGAACTGTTTTAAAAACATAACCTTGGCTTCCCTTTTCTCCAGCAGCTACTGTTTTTTCAGGTAGGGGCACATATGCTCAGTATTAAACAATATTGTAGCACATTAGGGATATTCTGAATAATGTATGCATAATATGTTTATTGAGTCATATCTCATGGTGGCACTACAGGTTATAATAATGAAAGTATAAAACAAGTGCCCTATTGTGTGTTTTAACAGACATCTCTTTTTCTGTTGAAGAGCTAATACCAAATTTTCAGAACATGGCAGTGCGCTATGTATCTTAAGAATGTAATTTTTTGCTGCTTTCAAGACAGTGGTAAGCCTGTTGAATAATAAAATAGCAATATAATTTTGATTTCTGCTGAATGCTGTTTCATGGCATTTCTGTGACTAGGCCTCTTGAGAAGTTCAGACCTACTTTGTTCTCCATCAGGTAGCTCTTGGTGCATACTGAAAATGATTTAAAGTAGCGTTGTATGCAAATTCAGGATCTGAAAATTAGGAAGTGACTATCTGAAGGTTGTAGTTCACGCAGTTGTAGTTCAGCACTGGTGGCATCTGCATATTGCTAAAGGCTCAACTACGTCAATGTACACCATTCGTTCTGCAGGAAACCTGTCTCATTCAGTGCTAAAGATAGAAGTCTCATGTTGCAGAGAGGTGATACGAAGAAAACATAACATTCTTTCTTAATTTAGGGGATGAGACTGGGTTGCAAGAGCACCAAGTTCTGCTCTCCCGTACTAGGCATCTGCAGGGGGGTGAACTTTGAAGGGAACGTTGCTTCTGATGCTTGCTAATTTTTTTCAACGCTTCTAAAGATGAATGTGTGTTATAATTTTTGTATGTGATAAAAGGTGCCTTAAAAGTTAGCCATTAAAACATTGAAATATTGACTTCCTCTGTCATTCTGATAATTTCAAAGTAGAATAAATCAAAGCACAGTGTAAGCTTTTTTGTTGTGTTCACTTGTGTCACAGTTTAGCTTTGTGACTGTGTAATCTCTTCCTTCCGTTATACATTAAGACTGCCAAGGGTAGCTTATGTTTAATTTTTACAATGTAACTTGACATGCCTTCAGTTGCAGTGGCGTCAGGGAAGTGAAGGAAAACTTCGAATTTGGAGCAAAGGATACGTGACGTTTTCTCTGTGTTGTATGCACTTTATTCCCACTTGAGAGAATTTTTTCAGGTTGCTGTGACATTTCTGAAGGTGCTTGGCTGTTTTGGCTTTAGCTTTAAAAAACAATCAATGTTCCTTGCTCACTTTGTAGGGTGTTTCAGAGAGTTCTAGAGTGGTTAGTGTCTCTTCTTTCATGCTGTGTAAAGCTACAAGGAGCTGTTGCTCGTGAGGAGAATTACAACTGTGTAAGTGAAGAAAAAGCAGGATTTGACTTTTTAAACTCTTATTTAGCGTGAGTGTACTGCTCAGGCTTACGTACGAGATTCATGTCTTACCTAATCATCAGGATATAAACAATTTTCTTTGTATTTTCCTCATCTTCTGAAGCAAACAAGAGAATATATACTGGGGGGAAAAAATCCTGCTATGTGAGATTGTTTCCCATATGCCCAGAGAAAGGAAGAAAGATGCATACAAATGTTTAGCATGTGCAAGTTTCTTGGTGCATGATTGGTTTCCTTCTTAGGAGTGGAATTCAGTGAAATAGGACTCCTCTTTTAAAAACAAAGAGTAAGCGCACAACAAAGGATAAGTGATCAAATGATTAGCCAGAGGCTAATAGGAATGCAGGGGAAGAGTGACAGATTGCATATTAGGAGGAAATCTGATCTGGAAATTAATTTGAAGCTTTCTGCAGCTGAGGCTGCAAAAGAACTAATTTTGAAATCTTTCTGAAGGATGTAAATATATGAAAATTTTGACTTGCTTTTGTATAAAGTATTGTATAATACAAGAAAGAAGGCTAATGATGAATAAAGTAGAATTATAATTTAGAGGAATTTTCCTTCTTCCCTTACCCCAATCTAATTTTTTTAAAAGTCTCCCTTTGCTTAGGGTGAAATATGCATCTGCCTGTAGCTTAGCATGAGAAATTGTGTTAATCTACTTACAAATTTTGGTGATTTAGAAATATGCATGCTGTAAGGTTCTCTGTGGTTGAATGTACGTTCTGTTGTACGCAAACAGGAGAATAAAATCAAGATAGCAGATAAACACCTCACCAGACACAATCACCAGCTACATGTCAACAGGGAAATATACTTGAATATTGGAAAACCCATAGCTTTTAATTATGAAGAAGTGAATATTTCCTTATTTAGCGACCTACCAAATGGTTTTAATTTAACCTTGCGGTAGGTAGATGTCACTTTGTATTAATTGAATTTGCTTTCTTTATAGAGACTGCATTACTTTTCTTTAAATTTAACATTAACTGCTGTAGTACAGCAGTGTCTGAGTCCACACATTTTTTTTTAAAGTTCAAAACATTCCTTAAAAAAAACCCCAAACCTCACAAACTAATTAAAAAAAAAAAATCAGCTTATGGAAGTTTGCTGGTTTACCTTTTAAAAATATATGTTTTAATTTTAAAGCACTAATAAATACACCCTGGTAAAATTCCAAAGAATTACTAAATACAGAACAGTAAAATTTGAATGCAACAGATGAATTTTTTTCAAGCTTTAAATGTACCTAAACTACTGTTGGCACGTTACTAAAATTACTTGCTGCTGAAGGATGGAAATTAGTTTCATGTAGGCTTTGATACTCGTTGAAGCTGTTTGTAAGGCTTATTTTTTTTTTTCTGAGTAATTCTCTGCTGGTTTTTGATTTATAGAAATACTTGCTGCTTATGTAAAAGAAAAAAGTGACACAACACTATATGAAGGATCAGGTTAAGTTTAAGTTTAAATTCTAACTTAAAAACTCTCATTTATGCCTTTAATTTTATATAGTAAAGGAGAAAAATGATAGTGAAGTAGCTTTTGAATATATATGTATGCATCATTGCTTTCTTCTGAACAGAACTATAAACGCTTCATTGCAAGTCGATAGTCCTATAAGAGTAACTTAACAATTTCTCTTCTGATTCGCAGTTCGTGTATAGTTTTGCATTTGACATTGTTGTTGGCGTCCTCTTGGTGGTGGGTTTAGCTGAGAAGCAGAGATCTGTCACTGATAATTCTCTTGCCTCTAAGGGCCAAACCATGAAGTATATATAAAAAACCCCCACCTTTGAAGTTCTATTCTTGTCTTTAAATTTCTATCGTGTATTTATTTACTACAGCAGCAGTTGAACAACAATAAAACCCTAGTCTTTAAAAACCCAATTGTATTAATGGAAACAAATCTTACTATTTACTCTTGTCGTTAACAATGACTTGTAAAGAATAAAGAGGAAGGAGAAGTGCGGCAGCCTTGCAGTCTGTCTCTAGCCTGTAGGTCCGTGTTCCCAAGTAAAAGGTCAGGCCTGTATTTTATATTGTTTTGCCTTTTAGTTCTTTAGATTATGCTTTCCTTGTTTCAAGACTCACATCATATCAGTCTCTTTGGAGGCATTAGCTAACATCGGTACAATACTGCGGGATTTGCAGCTATTTCTGAAGGAAGTATATGAGAAAATAAATTCTGGTTCTGGTGCCATAGTGTCTAATATATAGCTGAGATGTTCCAGTCGTAATCCCTCTGGTTAAGCCGTGCTAATTGTTACAGCCAGGGATATTGGTATTCCACTACTAAATCTGTTCTGCTTCTGTTTGCAGCTATGTCATCTTATCTTTTTATTGTTAAGTCTGAACTTCCTGGTGCTGTTGCGGGGTTCTTAAGTGGAGACGAAAGTGGGTAAGGAAAAACGCTTCATACATTCTGTATTTGTCTTGAGGAAGAGTGTGGTTCAGGACTGTTGAAGGAGATGGGTACTGACATTTCCCTCTGATCTCACATGCTAAAATAATCAGTTATTTACTGGAGTTATTGGAATATGAAATGTATTTGGCATGTGCGAGCCTGCTGTGGCACATAGACACAGAGCGCAATTCTTTCCTCACAGCAATTTCTCATCAGACGACCTTAAAGCCAGTGGCAAAACTCCATCCACAGAAATCTCCCTTCTGTAAAAATTTAAAAGGGGAAGCAGGAGGGGACAGGAGGGAGAGGAGGAGAAACATTTAAACTGCTGTCATGTTATCACTTCACATATTTCGAACCCACAGTACAAAAACCGGCAGACGTTTAAATATTTTGTTGTCTTGCTCCAGTAATCGGACTTGTCTTGGGGAAAAATGCCAGGTTTCCAGACTTGGTTTATAATTCCTTAACTTGGCTCCCAGTAAAGAAATTATTCTTTGCAATTGAGCTATAAAGCTGTATGTAAGGAGTGTGTCCCTCAGATTTCTATCAAAACTGTCGCAAGAAATCTGTGCCTGTACTAAGACAAACATTGCAGCTCCAGCACAGAAATATCTTGCTTGAGTTGTTCCAGTGCTGCTGTCATTCATGGCAGTGTATCTTAGATTGTGTTACAGCTGTTTTTTGGAACTGCTATTTTCAGATGCTTTGAGCTCAATACTTTCTCTGGATTGAAATGTGGTAAAATCATCTCAAGGTGGTGTGGTGCTTGTACTATTTCTGAATGTTGTGGGGGAATTTTAAGTTTTAAATCAGTTTTCCAAAAGGTACTCTAGTTCATTTTATATTTTGTAATTTCTGACTTTCCCATGTTGTCGCGAACATTTTGAGAACTGAAGTGTGGTGGTAATCTTGCTTTCTGTCTTTCTGCCATGCTGGCCCTTGCAATGATAAATTTTTAGTAAGGGATTTTTTGAATTTTTTTTAAACTATTATGTTTTATGTGTATATGTCATTTTTAGCCTCTTCCAGCTGGGGTAGTCGTCGGCTTTTCATGTGGATGCTATCACCTTCTTCAAGACCTTACTTTTAACTCCACTCTTCATACACAGCAGTGTTGAGCCTGCTGCTGTATCTGCTGAACGTGCATTCCAGTCTGTCCCCAAATTTAGCATATAACATCACTTCCTACTGTTTTGAATTTTGTCAACCCTGTTTATGCAAAGTGTTTTTTCTTACCAAAGATACACTTGTGTTGGGTAGGATCTGGAGGTCCTGCATGCATGCATACTACTCAAAGGGTTGTTCTGCTAAAAAAGGTAGTATAAACAACTTCTTGATGAAGGTGCCTATTTTATAACACTCCCACCCGCTTTGTTTGTCAAGGTGCTAGCACAGATCTTGCATCACAGATTGGATGTGAGCACCTATGAGCTCACAAACAGGTTACAGTGGTTTAACTGGTTATTACGAATTGTCGAAGCCATTGTAATTCTTAGTGCGCTGTCAGCACTGCCACCACCCATACTTTTTCCTGAGCCAAAATTACAGTTTGAGATGGAAATGAAGTTCAGATTTGCATTTAGAAAGCTGAAATTGTCCATAGGAATACTGACCCCAGCCCAGGTGGTAGGCTTATGTCAGCCCAGGTCTCGTCCTGTTTCTGCCTCTGTTACTGGGAGATCTTGCACTGATAAATGTTCGTTTGACACAGTTTGCGGCCTCTATTCTTTGCCCAAGCAAATGTTTCAAATGCAGTGGTCAAGCAGTATTCCAGGTACATGCACACAGGTGACCTTCTCTGTACACCCACATCTATATTTCATATATTTTGCCGTATTAATTGCCGTGGTAGATCATAATATTTTGTTTCTGTACATTTATTTGCAGATGTTTAGAGTAGTTTCTTACTAACAGAGTTTTTGAATTGTAGGAAATTGTTGAACAAAAATAGATAATAAAATATCAAGCCTAAGTAGCAACTTATTTATGCAAGGAGCGTAAAGATTGACTAGTTTGATTAAACTTCTTTAGCTGGACCACTTGTTTCCAGATGTTGCTGCATGGCTCTTCTGGTTTCATTAAGTTGTTATAGCATCTCATACGTTTTCATTTGGGTGCAGAATTTATCTTTTAACTGTAGTTAGAATGTATCAAAAGTGTCAGTTAAACTATCTGTGAAGATATTTTATATGTATTAACCCTCCCAAGCCATACATTTGGGAAAGCCATTTAAAGAATGTTTTGCACATTGAATTTATTTTTATAGGTAAAGGTTAGCAGGTGTGCATGTGTTTGAAAGATTCAGAGCCAGTGTGTAATACATCTTCAGGTCTTTATCGAAAAACAGAAACATACAATGTGAACACTTGTTAATTGTGAGTTGAGATGTTGCAGTCTGTCTGCATAACAAGAATTCCACATAGTTTTCATGACATAAATGTAGTTTCAAATGAGGATTGTGTTAAAAAGTTGTAATTTGTGAGCCCTCTGTTAACATTTAATGACCCTGTCAGGAGGATATGATTGATGCAATTAAGTTGTCTTGCTTGTGTGTTATATAATTGATATGGACTGAGAGTAAGATCCTAATTTAGAACATATGAACCTCTTGTCCTGTTGCATTCAGGAATGAAATTAAAGCGATTTATAAATGTCTGCTTTTAGTTAAAATGGGGAGGGAGAAGGAGCATCTGCATGCCGAAGCGTTTTCAGTAGGGTCAAGGATTTATATTCTGTATTTCATACTTGAAATGCTTTTACCATATAGGATTAAATTTGCAGATCACACTGATTTTCAAGGCAATATCAAAACATTTATTTTGCCTTTGGAAATGTGTATTTCTACAACAGTATTTTGAGGAAAAAATGGATGCATTTTTTTATAATCAGTAAATGATCCGCTATTCAGTTTTTTGAGATGTTTTTAAATAAAATAATTAGTATTCCAAAATGAAGCAGTCTACAAAATTTTCTTTTTCCCATCAATTCACTGCAGTTTTCCTCTCTCTTTTCCTCCCCCCCCCCCCCCCCCCCCCAATGTTTTTTCATTTACCATAAAGTAACCAAAATATTTTTTTCTCTGTCCTGCTGAGCTTGTGAGCTACAATGGCAGTTGGGGATTTGCTGCATGTTTGGAATCAGGAGACTTAAACCAGAGGTCCCACATGTACACATAGTACAGCATTCATTGTACTTTTGCCTACTGCTATGATACTGTTCCTCCTAATCTGAACATCCACCATACTAGATAGGAAAAGTTTTAAAAACACATGGATGCTAAATGCTAACAACACAAACATACTACAGCAGGGAGGTGATCTTGGCAAAGTTGCTTTTCACTGCAGTAGTAGTGAAATACTTTATAATACTTTTTTTTAGATTTTATTTTTTATTATTTTTAATTTTTTTTTAAGAATAATGTATTTTGAGTAATTTTTGATATAGACATTGTTGCTTGCGGAGTGCTTTGATTTTGATATGGTGAAGATGCCCTCAACCTTGAAATGTCTCTGTTCATTTATATTACATATTTTTTCAAATGAGTGACACAAGTGGTTGTCCACAATGTACGACAGCAGTTAATCTACATACATGGTAATTTTTCTTTAACACAGGTGTTGTGCTACTTTCCTTATGATAACTTGAGGTGCCGCCTGTTTATTAGGTGCTAACCATATCCTGGACTAAATAAACTTGAAGGTCAAAGGCCAAGGTGTTTATAGGTAGTAAAGTTGGAGGCTGATGTGCAAGATGTTTATCAGTACAGGATATTATGGTTATTACCAAGTTAGGGGGAGATGTTTCTGTTTCTTAACAACTTATCCATCTGTACCTTCCTCAATTTGGAGACGAGATTTTGATGCTTTGAATAGATTTCAAATGCATTAAAACTTCATATGCCTCTACAATGCTTTTTTACTATTTGTAGTTTTATGTTTAAACGCTATAGTGGATTTCATTATCATAATTTCCATTCCTTCTGTCCTTTAATTCTTGTGTGGATGTACGCAAAGAGTAAGTGATTGCTTTGTGTGAAGTTAAAGATAAGTCCTCCTTATTGCTGTTCTTCCTTATATCACCATTGGACAGAAAACATAATTTCAAATTAACTGAAAGTTGATTTATTTCTTGCTTTCTTCTATTATTTGAATGCTGTGATGATAGGTGTAATGAAACTTGGGCTGATGTTTAGAAAACATAACTGAATTTCCAAACAGATAGGTTGGGTAGCATAGCTTTCTATTTCACAGCTCTTGGAAATGGTAAGCAGCTAGGGTCATGTAGGAGTAATAAACTGGAAGGGAAGTTCACCAGTAAGTGGGAATTGACATCGTTGTTTCTTCCAATTATGTAAATATGCAACTCAGTATAATCCAATTCAAGATATGTGTAGAAGTACTATATAAGTACTTCTGTTGGAAATTGTAGAGTACAAAATACTCTTGCCCTCTGATCATTGCTTTGAATAAAGGCAGCGATTTGCATGTTGTGTGGCTGAGAAATAACTACACACATGAGACTTAGGATCCATGCAAACACTTGCCTATGGAACGTTGTCTGCAATGTTGGTTTGTTAGAGGATGATGCTCTGCATCCTCGTTTATCTGGGAGCTCTATTTTATGTCACTGTACAGAAACTAGGAATACAGATTAATGTAAATAGCATGTCAGACTGGAAATTATTTGTTTTTTCTTGTCCTAGTGATTGTTTTTTAGGACTCTGGAGCTTTTTGTATTAATCACAAATAGGTTTTCCAACAGGTCTTGGTACCTTGATGGGAGACTGCTGCTACTGATTACTTCAGTCTGCATTGTTTTTCCTCTTGCGCTTCTTCCTAAAATTGGTGAGTAATTAACGGAGAGTAGCGAATATTATTCTACTTTAGTAGCAATTACAGTTGAAGACTTTAAAACCTTAATGGGTTATTTATTTATTTTAACTGGCAGGGGTCTGGTGATGGTGGGGATTACTTAAGTTGTTGTAGTGTGTTCTGCCTTCCAGCCCTGCCTAGTTAACCTATTACTTGGGTTGCAGTAGTATTTTGTCTGCAATACTAAAATAAAATCTTTACAGCAGAACATTAAAGAGCTGCATTTACTTACAGCATGCCATTAGTGGTAAGCCAGTTCTAATTCTGCCCTACAAAACTACATAAATGATCTGTGACAGGCAGTTGGAATGTTGTTATTCTGAGTCCTAAGCCCCAGATACCAAGCACTGTAATAGAAAACATGCCTAAAATGTAAAGCTTTAGCTGTACATTAGGATCACTTTCCTTATAAATTCTCTTTTATTTTTACTGTTATTTTACAGGCTTTCTTGGCTACACAAGTAGTTTATCATTTTTCTTTATGGTGTACTTTGCTCTTGTGGTAAGTTAAAAATCTGTGCACAGCTTATCTATTTTTTTTCTTATTGTTTGAATGTTTTCATAAGCCTGTTTTTAAATGAATTGTCTTTCCCCTCCCCCCTTAACTTTTTATGTGAAATTTAGAGATTTCCTTAAGTTCGGTATGTGCTTGCTTGGACAGATTACGTTTATTTTGCTGAGGCATGGAAATGTGTATGAACTTTCAAGCATGTGAAAAGATTTAAAATAATTATATTTTGGACTGGTAAATGTAACAATATTTTTGTTTTGCTGACGGTGCAGTGAAGGGAGCTGGCACATACACTTTTGTTTCCCTACTGGTAGTGGAATGGAATTCTGTTTTCTTAGCTTCTAACTATTACTTACTGCAACTAGTGCAGAAGAAAATTTAATATACTCCAAATAAATTAAATTTACATGTATAATGGAGTGACAGAGTTCAAAAAAAGGCAAAGAAAACTAGAACTTCATTAAGGCATTTTACAAGATTCATTAATACGTCAATGACCTTATTCTTCTTTCCCGCTGAAAGGAAAAGTTTTTCTCTGAGCCATATGGGGTTTTTTGACCCTGATGTTCACCCTCTCAAGGCCCTTGTGAGGTTGATGTTTCCAAATACCAAAATTGAGACCTGCTAGGCAGATCTAAGAGGGAAAATGTGACTTTAAGTTGCACTGTTGTTCTTTTTACAGGGAAAAAGTATGTTAATGCCCATGTGTAATACATAGTACAACCAAGCAACTCACACTCTGTCATCTAGGTATAGAAACAAGAATCTTATTTGGGACCCTGGAAAAAATGTTCCCCCTCTCCCCTGTCATTCTGGCTTGCATTGACTTGCATTTAATACCTGTTTTACAAAGGGATAAACAGAGTTGAAGGCAAGTTGAACAAACATGCCATCCAGGAGACCAAGGCAATCCATTAGGAACTAAACCATGTGATAAAACCAAACTTCAAAGCTGTCAAAACATCTCCCTAGGGTATCCCTGGAGAATTGCAGTGTTTGTAGGACCTTGGGAAGTATTCTTCTTAAGCTGAACATTGAGGAGCAGCCACAGCCTCTCCAGAGCTAATGGAAATGCAGTTGTAATATTTATAAATTGCCTTAACTTTTGACCCCTCTCTTAAAATTTATCTTAAAAAAAAAAAAAAGAAAGAAAAAGCATGAACTGTAATGCTGAAATAGGCCTTAGGCTGAAGCTAGTTGCAAGCATTTTAAAACAAATTCAACTCCTGGATTTCAGTGGGAACGTGCATGCATCTCTGAAGAAAGCTGTTGTAATGGGTGAATGCATTTGAAAACAATGTTGGGCTCCAAAAAAGCAAGTGTGTAAGCAAAACTTGTGTGCAGACACGTCAAGCTGGGATGATTTAAGCTAGGGTTTAGTTTTGATTCTCTGTCAAAAAAGTAGGTAGAAAGTGCTAATGAAAGAGTATACAGACTACTGGATTTCTTATGAAATGACTGAATTTGTATGCTTACTCTTTGTTGTTAAATGACAAAGAAGCAGCCACAGTAAATCTAATAGAGGTCAAAATTATGGATATATTAAATATCCAGTTATGGATATTTAAAGAAAACTAATATTCTTCCCAGAATATTCTCTGTGACTTCTTTAGGCACCAAAACTCAAAGGCATTAACTGTGGTTTAGTTTTTCTATCTAATTGCTTTGAAGTGGGTGGTATGTGCTGTTGAAATGGTGTTTTAGTTTGCACAATGTTCATTTCTGTATGGCAGATAGGTTTTAATTTGTTCCAGAAGAAAACTGTGTTAGTCATATGGAAGTAATACAATTATATTTTGCATATACAATAATTCTGTGCATTTTCAAGTGCATACCATCTGTTCAGCTTTTTGCCAGCAAACTGGAGTTCTAATACAGCCTGCAGAAAAGATAGGTACAACAGACAGCATGTGTCTTGGTCAGTAGGGTCTAGTGAGTGCACTGAGCAAAAGGTCTAGAGACTACTCTTTGTTCTCTGTTCTCTGCTGTGGGGCTTTGGCAGGTCACATTATCTCTTCTCTGTGCTTCAGTATCTTCCTTTAAAGTTAGTGTAGTGTTTGTAGGCCTCACTTCGAAAAAAGTGAAAACACTGAGACGAGCTGATCTGGAAGAAAAACAAATATATGTAACTATTAATTCAAAGCCAGATTCTGTGAGGTCCTGAGAACTTTTGTTTCTGATTGTTGAATACTTCCCTGACTTGAATCCTAAGTGAAAAGAAATTAAATGTGATCGTTAAACTTTTTTTTTATTGCCTCCCCTCTTGCTATATTAAATATTGGTGAAGAGTAAAGACAGATTTTTCTTTTTTTTTTTTGTGGAGACAGTCCTATTGGTAGCCTGTTCGACAAAGGTGTTAATGATTCCTGATGGTATTTTTATAAATCTCTTATGTTCCCAGAAGAAAATGTGATGCAGATTGGGAACCTGCCATATGTAATGAATGATGTTATGCACAGAGAGCCCCTCTTTGCTGAGTGTTGTCAGTACTGCTGGAATAAAGGGATTCCTGTTTTCCCTCTACAGGATACGGAAAAGCAACATCACTGAGAATATTAGAACATTTTGAGCCTCTATTTTATTTTTTTTAGCAATGCTTTTGGTGTGGGTTTGAAATACCCTGTTTCCACTAGGATCTCTTTAGGTTTTAGGGTTTTTTCACTTAAAACCAAATGTTTGTTATATTCAAAAGACAACATTTACATGAAATAAGTTTAAAGTTCCTGAGGAAGATTGTGCTGCCTGCATGACTGCCCAGCTAACTGCCAACTTAAAAATTTCTCCCCGTTGTACGGGGATCTCATTAGACTACAATTGGAAAGCCAAACAGATTTGAATAATTAAGCAGGCAGGCAAATATAACTACAGATTTTAAATGCACCTACTGCATTTTATTTTGTCTCCTTTTATTTCTATTTCAATCTGTCTTTAATCTGTATTAATTTTATTTTAGAAAAAATGTTCTTCAGCTTTTTTGGTTTGGCTTGTCTTGCCCTCCCTCTGCAGTGTTGGTATATAACTTTGCTCTTTAGCTTGCAGGAAGCCCTGCCCCCCACCACTGCCAAGCACACTTTACTTTCCCCAAAGCTTGCCCTTTAGCTTTATGCCCCTTTTCATTTCTCAGGAGGCCTATTCCAATTTTAGCCGGAGTTCCTACAAAGCCTTCTACTTTGGAGCCTTCAAAGCCACTCCTTTATTTCCCCTGTCTGGGTGCCTTGAAATACAGAGAGATCTTCTTGAAAAATTATTTTGCTGCCTTGCTCAGCCTTATAAATGTCTTCAGCTAGCCAGCAAGCTTGGCCTTCCTGGGGAGGTAGCACAGCCATGCATCCCTGGTTGTGGTCCTACAGCAGCAGTAGTCTGCATCTGTGTCTCAGCTCACAGCTTCTTGCTGCTTAGTGCACAAGGAAGAGATGAAGCAGGGGAGACACATGTGACAGTCACGCACATGTGTGATACAGGCCCAAGGCGCATTGTTAGTGTTTGGTCCTTTCCTCCTCCTCCCTTGATTGCTCTTAGGTTGAACTTCTTGGTATGCTACTAGCATGTCCTTGTCCCTTCTTACACCCTTCCTTAGATGAGGTTGCAGTTCACACTGCACAGAGGGAGGCAGTTTAGCCAAGCAATAAGGGGGCAAGAACAGATCTCCTGGTGTAAAGCAGTACCACTTTAGCATCAGAAGCACGGTTGGAGGATTTCCATTGAGAATCCTTTTTCACAAAGCTTGCAGGCTGCTGTTGAGCAAACTAATACGTAGTTCTGTAACTTGAGTTGTCGTAATTTGTTCTCAGTCATGCAATTTAAGATGTGTTACTGCCACAATGGACTTAGCATGCTGTGTACCCGCAGTTTCCTTTCCCCACGTTTTGTCCAGAGGTAGCATTTGTTTGCTTCTCCTGGCACTGGTAACAAGAGGGAGCATCTAATCCTTATCCGTTGGAAAACACCACTTGGCTGCAAGCAAGAGCTAGTTCTCTGAGCCAGGAGAAGCGCTCTCTTCCATGTTATTCTTCTCGCGAATCTGAGTCTTTAATTAAGTTTTTAATTATTTGCTCTAGGCTTCAAAAGAATTATAACTGCTGAAGCCAGGCAACTACAATAGGAAATTAATTAGGGTGAGGAGAGCAATGCAACTATCATTTTAAACCAGGTTCCTCCAAAAAGGAGGTAACATTTCTTATTTTAATTTCCCTTTGATTTTCAGCCCTGTTACTTGGCAGTCCCTAAACCAGCAGGGTGTAGCTAAAGCCCCAATGACATTCTGGGACAATGATTGCATTTATTGTTTTTCCTTTGCTTTCTAGTCCAAACCATATGTTTCTGCCTTTTAAGATTAGCCCTAGGCTCTGATCTATCTCTGTTAAGGGCTTGTCTACTTAGGGAAAGAGCCTGGGATAGCGAACACAGCAGCTATTCTGCACGGGAGGCAGTTAGCGTGGCACACAGAGAGTGAACGCAGGGTGCTAGTTGTATTTCAGTTAATGTCAGAGCTCATTTCCATCTAGCACCTCCGGACAGGCATGCCATAAGGCTGCCAGCTGTGCAGAGTAAGCAGCTGTATGCAATGGCACTGACAAGTTCTGCTGTCAAGTTTCCTTCACTATCTACCAGTCAAGCCTGTTAATTTACTATGGGTGTAGCTCCCTGCTTTGTATATGTAGGTAAAATATCAGACTGTTTGTATATCTAAATTTAAACTGATTTTTAGTGTGTCATTCATACATTAAATATACTGTCTTTGCAGATTATGATAAAAAAATGGTCGATCCCTTGTCCTCTACCTCTAAGCAGTGCCATAGAGACTTTACAGGTAAAGTGCATGCTGTTTTGAAGTTCTAATTTTATTAGTAACTGTAATACTTTTTTGACATTAACACTTTCAGAATCACTTGTAATTTAAATTCCTCCTTTTCTTAATCATCACAGAAATGAAAAAGTTTCACGTCTGTGGTTTGGGTTTATTCTTTCGTTATGCCATTTTTTTGCGTTTGTCTTACAGGTTTCAAATTCTACTGGGGATTGTAAAGCAAAGCTCTTTCATCTTTCAAAAGAGGTAATCTCTATTAACAATATGCAAACTTAAAGGGGGTTGGTGGTTTTTAAAGAATGGGGTTTAAACTCTATCAAGGGTAAGCTATTCTTCTGTAAAACTAGTTATAGGCTGTTGAAATATTTCCTATACCTGCTGCCAAGTGGTATCCCGGCTCACTTTTTCTTTTTTATATGAAGACTGGCTGTCCAAGTTAGCATTTATGAAAACATTTTGCAAGTATGACCAAAGTATAAAGTATAACAGATGCAGCAGTGGTCAGCCTCATGATGCAGTCAGATCAAGCCAACTTAATATGCCTTCAGCTGGAAGTCAGTGCTACTTGGCTGTATGCACACTTTCAGTTCCTGGCGAAGTAGAACAGGTTTCTTGAAACTGCCTGGGCCTTATCTTAGTTTTTTCTTACCTGAAGCTTAATTCTTCAGGCCTAATGCAGTCTTGTGCATTTCATTAAATGCCAGCTCTGGTATTTGTTAATTAATGTGGCATTTACATCATGTCACCACCCATCAAGGCTGGTAGGAGAGGAAGTATCATGTAGAACTCCAGGCTCTGTGGAGTGAGGAGAAACAGAAAAAGGTAAGAATAAATCTGGGATAGGCCTGTAGTGTAGTGGAATTTAGGAGGGACACAGTTGCATTTGTCAGAAGAAACAAAATCCACCCCCACCCTCCCAAGAAAAAGAGAAATAAAGAAAATAAAAGCTTGGGCAATGCAAACATGACGTAAAAGTTATCTATAGATCAAAGAAGAAATTTTGCTTTGACCAGAAATACCTACTTTGAGGTTCTAGCCTTTTGTGCTTTGAAGAGTCTTGGGACTCATCTTTATTTTTAAATTTTAACTTTATCAGTGGAAAGTGCACATTTTTGCCAGTATGGGCCCGATTATGTCAGCACAAAGTGTTTGTTATAGTTCAGCTTATTCCACTTGGCAAATGAATAAGCTGTACTAGATGATTCATCTCTTCTGTTACAAGTTTTTGGAATAATATACCACTAATTGTGTGGTTGCAACTTTAATTATGTAACTATCTTAATATGCTTTGACATCTAAAGTTTTATATTTTCTGGATGTGGTATTCAAGTTTTTGTGAAGGAGTAATTGAAAAATACTGAAGTCAAGGTGAAGGAATCAGTAATTTGACAGGTAGCTATGGGTATTAGAGTTTATAAAACTTCTCAGAAAATTTCATGAATGATAGATACACTGGGTCTGGGGCAGATCCTGCTCTTTCTGCGTAAGCATTTGACCCCAATATAGCTAGAAAAGAATCTTTCAGTTGTTGGCTTACAGACAGCGTGATTTTTTCCTGGTTGTACAATAGTAAGCTATGACCACCACTTGAAGAGGTACTAGTTGAAAAGGTCCATTTTTTTGTTGAATGATTCAGAGGTGCCATTCAGTGTTGTAGAGATTTACCTTAAAGCATTAATGTGTAAAGGTTTCCACTGACTTCCAAGGCTTTAACTAAATTCTGAATTCATCCAGATATTTTTCCAACCATCTGTAAGAGCAAACAACCTACAAGATGTTTTTCTTCTACTTATTTTAGAGTGCTTATGCGATACCAACTATGGCCTTCTCTTTTCTCTGCCATACCTCAGTTTTACCCATCTATTGTGAGCTCCGAAGGTAATGTATGAAAACACATGCAATATTAAAATATAAAGATAGTATTTCTGTAATATTTTCTCTAATCCTGGATAATTTTTATTTTCAAGTCAGTGGCATCAAACAATGCAAGCTAAGTAGCTGTCATGTCTTGGGGAAATGTACAGTTGTAGTCTGTACTGGCTTTTCCTCTCTTACAGGAGAGAAAAGTAGCAAATATGGTCCCATCATCAATGTCAGTACATTGTCCTGGCCTGGCCAATCTGGAGAAAAAAGGTCATTTGCTAAGGTACTTACTAGTTAATTTTTATTGCTGTAACTGAATCTGCATTTGGCCACATCTGATTCAGTGGGTTTTTTGACCCTGTTCCTGGATCTGAATATATATCATCTTGTATAAATCAAAATTTTGATTTATATCTATCTCTGGTATCTCTAAATTCCTCTCAAGATGAGGAAAATGAAGTTGTCTGTATGAAAAGTGCCCTTTAATTACCAGATTAAAAACACTTTAAAAGCCCCTAAATATTACTGACAGTGCAGACCTCAGCAAATACTCAGTAGCCATAAATTAAGACAATGCTTTCTAATGAACGGCAACTTGCCATGTAGATTACATTGTGTTTTAGTAGTCCGTAACACAAGGTCAAGCAACACTAATTTTCTGGCTTTTTGCATTTTAGTCCATCCAAAAGTAGAATGCAGAATGTAACTGTCACAGGAATTGGTCTGAGTTTCCTAATTTACTTTATGTCTGCTCTATTTGGGTACCTGACATTTTATGGTAAGTATATTCTTCAAGTACTTTTTAGAATGAAGGCTAATAATAAATGGTAAATGCGTTCTGTCTGGAGTACTTCAGCCTTGTTTGTGCATTGATACACATGAATCCTCAGAAATCTTCCTGTGAAGACTTAAGAATGTGCCTAACACTGCAAAGTATTACAGTCTCGCGGACCTCCCAACATGTAATGTACCTAAACTTTGCTTAGTTTATGCCCTAAAATGCTATACAGACAAGATACTGGTTCCTAAACTGTAGCTGGTGGTCTGTTGATGTTTTCTAGTGCTATGTAGTTAAGATTACTGATGGCCACTATATGTTGGACTGTATAATACTTCCATTTAAAAGCTGGGAATGGATTTGTCATGGTCTATGAGAGATTTAGAGATCTGATAGTAGTCTGCTTGTCCAACAAGTTTGAAAGGTCTCTTGTAAGGCTATATCTTCTAGCCACGTTTATCATTCATTAACCCTGTGATATTCCAGCACATGTGTAGTCTCTCAGTAGCACTGAGGCCATTACTTTTTTATGAGGGGAATTGGACCCACAGCGAGCTAGCCCCAATGTTGGGTAGGCATGGAGGTTTGCAGCATATTTTCCCTGTCGGATACAGCTTGAGTGCAAAGCACGTATGGCTTCTTTCTTTTGTTTTTATATTTTTACAAATTAAATGCAACTAACACTAGCTATTTCACTAGAAATCTGCTGGAAGTGGGGAAAATATTCCCCACGAATCATCCAATTTAGAAAAGCTTTATTTTAAAGGATAGCACAGAGTGACTTGGTACTACAATACCTCTGTTTACATACAACATAAAGACACTACAGAACTCTGGAAAAAAATTGACAAGGAACATAAGAAAAGTAGAAGGCCTGGATCAGAGAAAGTGTGAGCCTTGACTTTAGGGGAAGGCAGTGACATAAGACTAGGGAAGGATTTAAAAACTGGAAAGGATAAGCTTGGAGTTGGGCTTCCTAGCACACGCTTCTGGTCTTCATTCGTGTTGCAAGCAGATCCTCAGCCAGGGATGGTATCTGTCTGATGGTCAGCTAAACCAAGACATGCGTGTTTTTTAGAGGTGTTGTTGACATAGTGCTTGATGAAGTAAGTGTACCTTCCTATTTAACAAACAGAACTGGGTGGGGTATGACACCTGCCTTACCAAAATCTACAGACATCTTTCATTTTAATTTGCTGTGGAATTTACATGGCAATGTGCTTCAATACATTTATTACAATTATCAGTACAATTTAATAACTCTGCATTTGGACTTTAGAATACTTCGGAGTACAATTTTTTAATTGAGTTTAAACATAGATGACTTTATCTGGTATTCTTGCATCTCCCAAGTACGCAGAAAGATTGAGAACCCTTATCTACATAGTGACCTTTTTCTAAAGGTCTGTCATAACCTTGGCAGAAGAGGTGAGTGTCTGTTTCATAGAGCAGTTTTGGTATCCTGTAATATAACATCACAGTGTGATGCCTTTTCTAAGAACTACCATTTGGCTCTGTATCCTGCTGTAAATTTGTGTTACGGTGCATTTTGCTCACATAGCACACATTGTCAAATTGAATCACCTTTGCTTGGTGATCTGTCTTCTGGAGCAGTTTCATACAAATACCGTCACATAAATGCATCACAGTCATCTATGAGGATTCTTCTCATGTCTTCTGAAAACTCACCCTTTTAATGAGATGATCACATGCTAACCTGTGTTGATTGGAATGAATAAAAATTCTTGTAAGGGATAGTAAGGCAGTAAGACAAAGTGTTCTGATGAGGGTTTCCTCTCGAAGTGTTCTGTATTTGGATCACGGGGTTGAGATAGTGTCTGACAAAGCACTAAGAATATTGGATTTCAGCAGCTAATAATTCCAGATATCTAGGGAATTCTGCACCTTATTTCCCCAAGTATAAGTGTATGTCTGACCATAATTGTCTGAAAATGTTTCCTTGACACTCAGAATCCTTTGAAAAATCATATGGCAGTCTTGAAACCCCTAATAACATATAGGCCACTATTACTGTTTCCTGACTGTCTCCGTGTGGTTTGTAGGAAAATATGATTTGGAGTGCCACTCTGAGATCAGGCAGTGTGGGATAACCATCTGTCTCCAGATGAGAGCTCAAAAAAAAATTAAAAAGAAAAAAAACCAAAACACAGAAGAGGTGGGTGGGACAGATCCAGGGAACAGAACAGTGATAGTTGCAGAAACCAGACCAGTTCCTTCTACCTTCACTCTCATGTTTATTTTTCGGGACAGGAGCCTGTCTTGAATGTAGTCTTTTAGTCCGTTTCACTGGGAACTTTTCTGGTGTTCTGAAAGCCTGATTTCTTGTAGTAGCTCTTGGACTCAAAGAGCCTGAAACCCTGGAACCAACAGTGGGTGCCTGTAAGAGAGGGTTTGGGTTGCTTGCAAACTGCTTCTCCTTTTTTCACTCTTTGGTTGTCTTGTTTAACTAATTTCTTTAAGTATTAGAGAGAATATGTTCCCTGTTCCTAGAACAGCAGTCTGAGAAAATGTAAACACTTTTATTTTAAATTGAAAACAAAACAACAGATAAAGAGTTCCCTCTTTGAAATGAGACGTGCTTCATCTTTGTGTGGTTCAGATGGTTTGAAACTTTGGTTTCCAAAAAAGCATAGAGCCAAGGTGTGCGAGGAAAAAAAAAACCAAAACAGCCAGGGTAGCAGACCACTTTCAGGGCTCTGACTTTTACTGTTAACTTAGTAAAACTTTTCACCTTAAAGGGGCAAAAGTCAAAGGTGAAGGATTTATTGCTGATTCATCACATTTTGCCTCCATTCTGCCTTGAATAGTACAAAAGTAATGCTTCTGATGGTGTATCACAGCGTACAGTTCTACAGTAATTCCACAGCAGAGTCAGTTTTGCAAAGCTAAATGCGCTTGTGGTGGGATAGCACATGGAATTGCTACCACTGAAGAGAATGGAGCTGTCATTTGAAAGTGTTTGGCCTGGTTAGGTGCGATGCTGGTTGTCATGGTTTAACCCCAGGTGACAACTAAGTACCAGACAGCCACTTGCTCACTGCCCCATCCCCGCCCTGAAGGACAGGGGGGAGATCTAGGGAAAAAGAGAAAACTTGTGGGTTGAGATGAGAACAATTTAATAAATAACATAAAGTATAATAATAACGATCGTCATGAGAAGGAGAGAGAGGGAGAGAGGAATAAAATCCAAAAGGGGTGAAAACCCAAGTGATGCACGGTGCAGTTGCTCACTGCCAGCTGACCAATGCCCAGCCAGTCCCTGCGCAGCGATGGGCAGGCCTGGCCAGCCACCCCGTTTAATACAGAGCGTGACGGTCCATGGTATGGAATATCCCTTTGGCTGGTTCGGGTCAGCTGTCCTGGCTCTGCTCCCTCCCAGCTTCTCGTGCCCCTCCAGCCCTCTCACTGGCAGGGCCTGAGAAACTGCGAAGTCCTTGACTTGGTATAAACGTTAAAAACATCAGTGTGTTATCAACATTGTTCTCGTACTAAATCCAAGACACAGCACTGTACCAGCTGCTGAGAAGAAAATTAACTCTTTCCCCAGCCAAAACCATGACACTGGTGCAGTCCTCTGTTGTCCTTTGGGTACTGTAAGAATCCAAACTGACAGCCTTCAGGTGTCCTTGTGTTGTGCTTGTCTGCTCATTTACCATAGGGAGGAATCAGTCTCCATTGTCAGTAGTTTGGGGTTGTTTTTTTTTAAATAAAAAATATCTTTCTCAATGTCATCCAGCAATATATTGCTAAGTATAGCCAATAAAAGCACATACCCTAGCATTTTGAACATTTCTTTCTTCCTTTAAATTAGAATTGGAGCTTTTCTTTCAAAGCATGAAATTTTACCTTGCATGTCACTTAATGTTTCTGGGAAAGGAAATGCAATTCAGCCAGTTTAGCAAAATTAATTTGTTTCTGGTTTCCAGTTCAACTGAAAGAATCTAGTGTTGACTGTTTCAGAGACATAGAACGAGTTTTACTGTATACTTGGCTTCATGTCGTATCATCTTTCTTTTTAATGCTTTCTCCTTCATATGTGTATCTTCTCTTTAGGTAGCTTTGGCTTCAGCACAGGCTCGACAGAGCCTTGCCTCCTGAAGTTTTTTCAGTTTTCTCAAAGTTATGTATACTAGTGTCTCAGTAATGCCACAGGGATGCGTATGTGCAACCCCCCTTCACTCCGTGTTAGTCACAAGCAAATTGATCAATTTGAATGTAAGCTTCATATGTGTTTCTAATTATCTTAGTTCTCAAATGGTTAACAAAGCAATTACATTTTATTTTTTTTTTTCAGACGAAGTGGACTCTGAATTACTACAAGGTTACAGCAGGTACCTGCCACATGATACTGTCATCATGACTGTTAAACTAGCTATACTGTTTGCGGTGCTTTTGACAGTCCCTCTAATCCATTTCCCAGTAAGTACTCCTAAATGTTTTGAAGCTGGCAATAAGCAATGGTAGCGCTAATGTTTTGCAGACTGCAATATTTGAGTCACATCTAGTCTTGTGTATCTTAACTTGCTTGTCAAGTGATTGATCAAAGACCACATATTTGCATATGTTCCATGAGAGCTCCAAAATAACAAGTAACCACTAAGTTAATTTGTGCTCTTGAGACAGATTTCAGATTAAAACTAGCCCACTGCATTGTTTTTAATTTAGAGAATTCAGAACTTCTAAAGTTTATTCCGTTTGATTTCCCACCCACCCCCACTCCCCTTTAAATTGAGTTTTGCTGACTTGGTTTTTCCTTTCTACATGCACGCACCCGCAAACAAACACACTTATACTTGAAAACTCAATTTAATTGTAAATTAAAACCACATATTGACCTATTTCACAAAACCCCACCTACTTCAGTTTATCAATACCATGGTAGAACTGAAAATTCATTGTTAGGACCAAAAAAAATTGTGCATGCGAAACTATGTAGCGTATAGATTACGTATCAGTTGACAGTACACCGAGATTTGCTACGTGATCTTCCAGACCTCCTTTTGTCCCTACAAAAAAGAAATTCCTTAAAACTAGCGGCGGTGTGGTAAATACTGCTTTAATACTAGCATAAACTTTATGCTACAGAAAACCAAACCATTTAACTATTACTAAATTTTTTGCCTTTTCATTTTTAACATTTTCTTTCAATCTGGAATAACGTAATTCTTAAGTTTATGAAATTGAGATAAGGTCAAAATATATGTATGTGTATGTATTTACCCGTGCAATGTTTCTCTTCATGTTGTGTAGGCAAGGAAAGCTGTGTTGATGGTATTTTTCTCTCACCTTCCTGTGTCGTGGATTTGCCATATCCTTGTCACTTTAACACTGAATGCAATTGTTGTGTTGTTTGCAATGTACGTGCCAGACATTAAAAATGTATTTGGAGTAGTTGGTAAGTTGTGGTGGTGGTTGTGTGTTTGTTGTGTTTTTTTAACTTTTCTTCAAAAAATTCAATGTTGTGATAAGCTAATACACTTCAGTCTTGCTCTAAGTGAAGTTTTACTTTCTGTTCTTTAAAGGTTCAACCACATCAACATGTTTGCTTTTTGTATATCCTGGACTCTTTTATCTTAAACTTAGCAGAGAGGACTTTCTATCACCACAGAAACTTGGGGTATGCTTTTTTTTAATGTGTGCGCATTATATTTAAACAGACTCATTTTAGGTGCATCTTACTGTAGAGCACGTAATCCAAGGGGCAAAGTTCCTGGTTTTGTTGCAGTTCACAAAATCAGTGAGCATTTCCTTTTATCCTTCGTGATGGCTCTAGTCTTTCTGAAACTCCTTCACAAGACATTTTTGACTAGCAGTATGTCCATATGCTGGACTGTTGATCGGAATACATGCTTTTCCCTATAGTTTTCAGATGTTGACTTTTAATCCAATTTCTCCTCCGTTTTTACGCATTACTCTGATGTTGTCTGGGCAGTTGGGACAAAGCCAAACTGCATTTAAGCGAAACAGTGTTTATGCTTGTTTTCTGTGTAAGCCTTCTCAAAAACATCTCCCCCCACCCCCTTTTATTTTTTTTTCTCCTCTTTATGGTTTCTCTCTGTGTAGTATGTTAAGTCCTAGTTGGAATTTGTGCAGCAGCCTGCTTTTTGCACTGTAACTGGTTTGTCTTCACTTTAACCACTGCTCAGCAGAGCAACTTCATGACACTGGGTAAAATGCTGACAAGATGGTTATGCGTGGTCCTTCTGTTATTCTTATGATTCATAAGGCTGCTCTTCTATTGACAAAGTAGAGAATCTTAAAGAAAATCTAATCATGATGCTCTCTGACTGTTTAAAGTCTCGACTAGTTCAAATGGATTTGGGGCCTTGTTATACATCAGCAAGCTACTGTCTCCTGAACTGTAGTTTTATTACCATCTGGCTATTCAAAAATGTAAAGAATCCATTGTAACTTTAATTATATTTTGAGTAAAATGCAAATTCAGTTTCTTAATTCATTCCGAGTTATAAAGGGCAGATTTTTTTTTTTGCGGATGGATGGTATGAGCAAGCAAACCAGGCTGCTCTGAGAGTTCCCAATTAAACTATCCCAGAGCAGGCTTAGCTTTGTTTCCCCCTAAGCAGATAGCTTATGATTGAAGACTGTGTAATTTGAAACATTAAGTATTATTTTTAAAGCTATTTAAACCTGTTTTTACAGGTTTATTTAATCGTTAGTTATAAGCCTTAGAAATGTAAAATGCTTCCTTCAGTAAAACATTAATCTTTGCTTTTCTTTGTTCACAGGCATGTGCGTTGGTTATATTTGGCATTTGTGTTGGCCTTCTCAGTTTAGTTCTAATAATTTTCAGTTGGGTTGATCAATAACAGCCGATTGTCACTGTCAGAACTGAGCCTCAGAAGGACAGCGAGAACCAGAGGTGTGTCAAAACTACTGAAACGAATGCTGGACATCCTAAAGAAAACACTGACCAAAGCTGCCTGTGGAAGAAATAGTGCTCTTTTTCACTGCGTTAGTGATGCTCCTTCTTTAATCTTGCATCGCCCTCTTCAATTATTGGTCAATTAGTCTTCGTCATTCTAAAATACTAGTTTTTAATTTTGTAATCATGACAAGTAAAAAGGTCTCTTGAGAATTTCTGCAACACAAAAATGGTTTAGTGCACATGGTGAACATGACGTGCATATGTGCACATGTTATCCTAAGCCATGAAAGACTTCTGTTGCTTGAATAATTTCTAGAATTTCAGCCAGTCATATTAAGAACTTCCTGATTTCAAATGTTTACCCTCATTTATCCTAACATGGATCCAGAAACCAACTGCCTTAGCCCAGTTTAATGGGCACATGATAACATTTTTAAATTGTTTTTTGAAATGCAGTTTTTACACCTCATACTGAAGTCACTTTTAAATTAGAAGGCTTTGCCCATCTAGCTTAATAGCTTTTATAGTAGTATTAGGGAGTATTTCCATTTTGCAGTTAATAACAGACATTTTTCAATGAATACCTGCTTTTGAATATTATTTAGTGTGCTTCACTCTTCCTCCCAGTGAAAGACACTTTCTTTCTTACTCCTATTTTTAAGAGTGTTTCATATTTGAAATTGAGTATTTCTGTACTTTATGTACTGTTGTGTGTCAGAGAAGGTTTGGGCTTGAAAGGTGAAGTTGTGTCTCTGTTGAAGACAAAGGAATTCTTACGTTTATGGAATCCTAATTTTACCTCGGATCTCTGTATACTTCCATGTACCCTTTCATAATTCCTTTTTTTTTTCTAAATGAAATGTGAATGCAATTTTCAACACCAACTGGGCTCTGTTAATATGGTATTGAGAGCACATCACGGAAGTTCCTCATGTTAGTAGAATGAAAGCAGTGGCCCATATCATGGTAAGGGTTTTAAAATTTGTTTCTGTCTGATAGCATCCGATTCCTTTAAAATAGCCTAATCTCTTCAGAGACTTTATGCTCTATGCCCTAAGGGAGCTAAGCCTCCACAGAAACGGCTTGTGTAAAGTTAAGAAATTAGGCCTGAGACCCAAATCGCAGGATTTAGACAGTGAGTAAGTTCTTAATTATTTCCAGATGCAGTATTTCTTTTAATTTAGCTTAGTACTTTTACATCTGAGAAGCAGGAATAAGACACAAGTGAATCATAGCAAAGTAATACATTTATGTAGAATGAAAGCAGCTAGTCAGTGACATTAAAATTAATTTTTCTGTCTGTAAGGTGCACAGTTAGCACTTCAGTTTGACTGTTGCTAGAAAGTCTGCTGAGACAGTTCTGTTAACACGCTAACTTATGTTTACCAGTTGAGATATGGGAGATGCCCCAAAGCCTGGCATGTTTAACTTCTTGCCAGTGGGTCTGTGCTATTAACCTTTTTAATTAGTTAACATTGGATTTGAAAAAGTGATTGATGTGCCAACCTTAACATAACGCTGACCGAATGTGCTTGATCCTCACCTGTCTAATAGGGAGGAACAGTGAATAACAGGGTTGGAATCACTTTCTGTGTTCCTGAGCTGACAAACTAGGATTTCTCATGCTAATAGATCACTCTGCTCTCTCAGGATCCAGAAGATACTTTTCATTTTTGATGGATGGCCTGAAGGCACCCAGGTGTTGCAGCTTGGTACTGCTTCAGGAATCCTTTCTGCCTGGGGAATATCCTTCTATTACAAGTTTAATATAGACGTGTGTGGTGAGGCCTGGGAACTAACTCAGAAGTTTTGGTAGGATCCCAAAGAAAAGGATCCCTGGAAAAGACTGCAGTTATTTTTATGAAGTTTCTAGCAGGGGTTTCATGAGACAAGGTGGGCCATCTAATAGGTTGTCAGTACCAGAAACAGCATGTCTGCCCTTGGCCAGAAGTTCACAACTACTTCTGTGGAGCTGGCAGTGGCTCCTGCTTGGCGTGTTTAACTTGCAGGCGTGACTTATGATTTGTGAGATGTTACCTGCCAGAGAAACGAATGGAGTGAGCTCACTTCAGTGAAGGGGGGTGGTAGGTAGGAGTGGGACTACCTTTTCGAGCAGCAGCAGCAGCCATTAGGTAGCACGTTTTTCTCATAAAACCTCATGCTTTACCCAGCAGTTCTGCTTCAGCAGGCTGAAGTGTGCGCGTAGGTGATGCCTCTGACGTGAGAGGTCTCTGGTCTCCTCTGATCAAGGGATCGGTCAGGCTTTCTCAGCATTGTGTTAATGTTACTGGTTGAGGATTCCCATCTTGCCTTTAGTCTTGCAGTTCTCCCAGCTTGTGGAACTCTTAATAACCAGATGTAGCTGCCTTCCTGCATGTGGCTACCCTCTAGTAGCTGTGTTTCACAGGCTTCATTACACCGTAGGGATTCATCCATGCGGGGCGTCTCTGGCAGTAGTGTAAAAAGCTAAATACACACCTTGTAAGAGTGTACCTTGAGAAAGCAATGACAGCTGTACAGGAGGAAGTGATTTTGTCTGATTGAACCAAAGCTTTTTAGAAAAGCAGGAGAACTTCATGTGAATGAACTGTAGTATTTTCTTCAGACACTAGAATTTGAGGAGTATTTATTATAAATTTTATGGAAATTGTTTCTCATTTATCATATGCTCTTGTAGCATACTGTTGAGTAATACTCATAGGACATCACTGCAGTCACTTTATTTTAAACTCTAACCAGCAAGACTTAACACGGGAGGCTTAGATTATCTGTGAAGGTACAGAAGGTTGGCAAAGTTCTGCTGAGCTTTTGCTTTTTCCTCCTCACCCTGAGAAAGCAGAGTCTTGCCATGCACTGTAACGCTCTGTGTGTACACAGGCAGTTGGGTTTGTGTGCATCATCTTAAAAATGTGACAGAAAATACCTGAAATACAGTGTTAATTTTACAGTTGATTCTGGTAATGCTATGGAAATCACTACTTTATTGGCTTTTAATCCCTGAGTGTTATCCTAACTAGTGTGGCTATTAACTAACTATCTTAATAGTAGACTTTGGAATGATGAATGCTAGTGTTTGGAGTTAATACTTGATGAGGATGAATGGAAGCAATTCACACCTCTGCTGGAGCTCTATTATTACATTCTGGCTGCAGTGCAGAAAGGATAGCAGCACGGGGGGGGGGGGGGGGGGGGGGGGGGGGGGTGTTACAGAATGTGTATTATCTTTCAACTGAAAAAGCATTAGAAACACTACTACTTTTGAGTTTCCATGATACATAAAATATGGAGAGAGAGAGAGGGGCAGAAAGAGAAAGAATATCTATTTCCAAATTTAGAAAAAGGTATGAGTGTTTTCCACAATGAAAAAGCAGAATAAGGACACTATAATTTATTCTTTGCATCTCCCACATGCTGTTCTGTTTGGTGTGTCTGTGTAAGGGTTTCATTACAATTGTGCACTTCTATGAATTTTTGAGCAAAACAGGCCTTTGATCTGCAACTCTGCTCACTCAAATGCAGATAAATATATTGTTTACAGATACATTTTTTCTTCTGCATTTCCAGTTTTATAAATTTCAGTGGCTCTGTTTTATTACCTGCTGTTAGCATTTTCCAACCTTCTTTTATGAAGATTTGACAGGTATGGATGAAGGGGCCTGCAGCATTTTTGAACTCGCTTGGAAAGGTTGCCTGTCCCCAGCTGAACAAGAAGAACAATGTAGGAGCTGGAAATTAATTGGTTGCCTTTGATTTGTTTTCTTTTTCTCCTATTTCTGTTCCTTGTCCGTTTGAAGGCTGCTCAAATTTCAGGTGGACTGGTAAGCTGGGTGTGGAGAGCATCTTTTGTAAACAGCGTTGTAGGAATGAGAACTGCAAAACAAAGTGCTCTGAACCTGTCTTTGTATTGTGGCAGATGCTTATGGTTTCTTTTCATTTTTCTAAGCAGTTTGTCTCTTAAATACATTTCTTTTCATGGCAATAAGTTTGTTTAAAATTCTCTTTGGTGTTCCGAAAATTGAGACACTGAAACTGCTGTTCTCTCTCTGTCCCTGCTTCCACCTTCCCTGTTGCTTCAGTTTTGCATCGCTGTCAGTTACAGGGCACTGAGCAGGGACATGCTGTTAGCTGAACAGCCCAAGTGATCATGCGGGGGGCGCAGCCTGGGTGAGAGGGTGTGGATCAGGGAAAGCACTGCTGTATCTGTGCCCAGCAGGCTTCATTTTCACCAGGTGTCCACCGCTGCTCATCGCTGATGGTCAGTGCTAGACACAGCCCTTTTTGGTGTGCCCGTCTTTGTTCTTGTGAGAATTTGTCTTTTGGAAACACGGAGACGTCTTAACTTTGTAACATGGGAAGCCTGTGCTGATGTGGAGTTCTTAGATCATTTATACTGTGTGTAATATACTCGAGGTGCCATATTTCCTACCCTTGCAATCCTCCTAATGAGGGTGAAAACACGATGGTGCAGTGGGATCTGTCTGATGGAGCTGCTAGGGCAAACGTTAAATCCTTCACCAGCTCGTAAGTGCATTGTTTGCATGAGGGAGAATATGGGCTCATACGCTGTTACTGTATTTCTCACGCTGCACGAAGTAGCATTTTGGTGTTGATCTGGAGATCAGTGCTCCAGCAGCTTTAGTCCGTGGGGGGTGCAGGGGAGCCGCCAGTCCACGCTTGCCTGTTGTGAGGCTGCTGGCCTCTCCTTTGGACAGGAGTGAGCAGAGTTACAGATCTGTGTGGGTGTTTTGCCTGACCCGGTATGGCCGGTCTCATTTAAAATAAATTCCTAAAACTGATTTTGAGGATTATTTGTGAAGAATCTGAAGCGCTTTTGTTAGTGTCAGCCAATGCGTATTCAGCGTCATGTGTGGTATGTGAGGATGGCAGCATGTCTGTGGTGGGTAGCAGTGTCAGCGCCATCCCCGTGACGGTGGAGGGACACCTCCCTGGCAGTCCAGCTCCTGAGCCAAGGGGAGGCTCAGGATTCAGAGTCCTGCCAATTCAGCAGCCTGGGGTCTTCATGTGGCTTACCCTGATAGTTCTGTAAAATATAGACGGGTGATCGTATTTACCAATGCATCACTACAAATACTTGAAGATTTATCAACTTGTTTCCACGTGTCCCTACTTAAGGAGATGAAAATACTCTGATTTCTGTAGCGGGCATCCTAACGTGCTCTCTAAAGACTGAGATTCAGATCAGTCCAGGAGCTAAAGTAACATTGATAGTTGTAGAACTCCTTTCCCTATTAGATTTGATTTAATGCTTTACCTGAAATTGCTGTTTTACAGCTGGCTCTCATGTTGAAAGCAGCAGTCGTAGATGCTCTACGTACTGAAAAATTTTGATGCGTTTACTGCTACTTCCTAATGACTGCTGGTGGGAGAGCGTTTTCAGTATTACAAAAGTGCTGCCTAATTTCTACAGTTTGTGGTGGTGTTTTTGGTATTTGTGTTTCAGTAGTGATCATCCAACCATGCTTCATGTGCAATTTGACTTCTTTTTAAGAAGTTAATAATTATCTGTATGTAAAAATTGCTTAGCTCGTGTCAAATCTGTATGTTGTACAACAGATTTCCAATTTTGAGTTCTCCCTTCCTCCGATTTCCTGTGGAAGAGCCAGGGCATGTTCCAAAAAATGCAGAAAATAAAGAGCAGTACTTGTGTAACTCATGCAGTTGTCATTTTTGCTTTGTCCGTAACGTGCCTGCTTAGTGAAATAACCGAGGGTTGTTGTCTCTGCTGTTAGGTCCTGATGTGCAGGGATGTTGCTGCTCTAGCCCCAGCTCGGGCTGCAGCATCACTCTCCCAGGGGAGGGTGTCATTCTTAAAAATCATTCCCAGTCTGGTAATGGTGCCATACTTGTGCAGTTCCAAGTGTTCTTGTTCATCTGTGTACTTGTGTGCGATCCCTGCTCTGTTACGCAGGTGATGTCTTGCAGCACCCAGCTTGAAATGGATGCGTGATGTCGTCCGGGAAGCTGTTAGGAATTGCTGCCCCCAGACCTGTCTGCTCTCGGTGCTTCATTGCCCTGCGAACCATGCTCTCCAAAACACAGAGGATGCAGAAAAGAACTTGTCAGCTGCAGTTCTCACTGGACGTCCTTTCAGGTGTTGGTTTCATGGACCGCAAAGCGTGCCTCTTCGGTGCTGTTCTGCTCCCCTCTGTAAAACAAGAGGCCGCGGGAGAGCTCTCGCAGGCTGCAGCCCTGCAGCGTGTTGCCTGACGCCAGCACTGCCTGCAGGCTGTGGACCGCGGGCAAAAAAACTGCTCGTGGAAGCCCCTTTGGGAAGGGCCGGCATGTGCAGCAAGGTGAGGGTCAGCTGGGGAAGGCAGACCGTGTCGTTACGGGGTAGCAGCGGAGGGCTGGTGGTTGCCCTCGGAGGGCTCTGGAGCAGGGGTGCGCTTTTTGGTTGCGGATCGGGGTGCTCTCCTATAGCTGTGACTGGCAGCCTGCGAGCACAGCTCCAAGTGCTTTGCAGGGTCTAAGGGAGTCCTGAATAGAAGCAAAAAATGGGGAAAAAAATCCATTGTTATTGTGCTGCTGGTTCGATTCCAGAGCTGTATGAATGCTCACACACGTGGAAATGAGTATCAGCAAATTTGTATTCGTTTAATGATGTTTGCCCTGACTAAAACCGGTACCAAATAGCCAACCCCCAGCTTTTTCAAGCGTGATGCAGAGTTTTGTCTTGCCTCGCACCAGCTGCTGGTACCTGGTTTTGTTGCCAAGTGGGTCCTGTCCATGCTGGCATCTCTCTTGCCTCCAGCATCACTGCTCGCATGTTCGTGGTTTATACAGCAGCCGCACGACGCCAGGCAGCTCTCCACACCTGGTTTAAATTTAAAGCTCGTTTGCACATGATGTCACACTTTTATTGTCAGCCCAGTGAAGGTCAAGACAGTTCATTTTGGGAAGGTTTGCATTGTTGAGCCTTTACAGTGCTGCCATTAATGCCTTCGCCATCTGACTTACGTCTCCGTTTTCTGGCATGATGTAATTGAAGCCACTAGATACATACGATGAGCGGCGAGGCTGGTGCGGTGGCTGATCAGCCCAGGTCGCAGAACTACTTTTCTGGAGGCTGAGGGTGGAAATTACTGCTCCACGCATCATGTAGCAAATCGTGCATCTGGCCAGAGGAGAGTTAACAAGCCCTGGAAGCTCGGGGCGGTGGTTACAGGCTGTTGCCTTTCAGGAGCCCAGTCTTGCCGCTCCATCGACCGGAGTGGGACGGTGTTCCCAGGAGCACAGTCTCTCCACCCTCCCAGGTAGCTCCACTTGATAATGGGATTTACACACAGGGAAGGAGAAAAGATTTGGGATGTGGTTATGACCCGTAGAGCGTAGAACCCGTAGGGCTGGAGTTGGAGGGTGATGAAAATCTCAGGCCTTATTCTCGCCCCCCCAAGTCATGCTCTGCTGTTCCGTTTACGTGCTGGCCCGGGCGGCTGTAGCGTAGCGTTCCCCCAGCTGCGTTTGTGCAGCTTGTGGCTGGGAATCTCCTGGAGGAAGGGTTTAAGTAGCCTGCATGTTTTATAGCTCCCTCCAGGTCTGGCACCAGGGGTAGCTTGTGGGACACGTGTTTAGACTTTTGCTTTGGGATCTTGGTGAACAACTTCCTTCCCTGTTCAAGTGAGAAATGAGTGAATGCATGCTTTTTATTGTCTGCAATTCGCTTCTCTTGCTCCAAATATCCAAATCAGTATTTGATCCTGCAGGCCTGAGCTTTGAAGAACCTGAGCAGTGAGACAGAATCAGCTTCATGTTGGTGGGAACCAGATGCGGATGCAGAGACAGTCTGGGCAGAAGTTGTGCCATGGGGCTACCGTTAACCTGTGTGTATGGCACTGGGGCAAACTTCTGAAATAACGCCGACCTTCTCCTCTTGGCCCGTTTTGATTGCCGGTTGGCGTGTGGTCGTAGGAGGGCTCCTCACCCCTGCGCTGCGGGCAGGGCCGCAGGGGAATTTCCATGGTTGCTCCACTGACTGGGTGCTGACCTGGTTCATCAAGGCTTGGAGGTCAGAGGTGCAGGGGAGCTATAGGCGAAATCACAGGTGGTGGGTAGGGGATGAAGATTCCAGGTCTGTCTGGAGGTGACTTTGCTCAAACAGGGAAAGCTGAGGTCCCTAAAAAGCATCTGAGACTCAGTGCTTCCACAGTTGATCCCTCTGCCCGTGCTCCAGAGGGGGGCAACGGCCTTCGCTGCCCTTTTGATGTTGCCTGCCTGTGCAGGGTCACCATGCCATGTCTCTCAATGACACTATGTGGAATTTATGACCCAAACATTGCTGCATCTTCAGAATGTTTGTCCTTTTACCACTCCTGGGTGTGCCCTCTTCTCGGGAGCGATGCAGCGCAGGGAGGTCCTGCTGGTAGACTGGGACTTGCCAGGCACTAGCGGTAAGGAAAGGTGAAGAGCTAAAAGCCCTTTCGTTGGGTCACCTGATATTTACCCATAAACTCTGTATGTGAAAATGGGCTGCTGTGGATTTGGTGGGTGCCGAGACAGCTGAAGTGCAGACAGTCATTGCCGTGGCACTTCGGAGTTACCGGTTGTTGCTGCCGCCCCATCCCGAGGGTCAGAAGGGGGTTGGGGTGGGGATCAGTATGAAGAGCCTCGGCTGTTACGCAAGGATGATCCTGTCAAGGGCAACCAGACCTCTTGAATAACGTGGTCACGAGATAGGATTGAGGAGAAAGGTCCGCGCCTTGCGGGATGGCATTGCACAGCAAGGTGCACCCCGAGAGCTCTGCCGTGCTCCGCGGCAGCCGCGGCCGGACAGCGCTGGGTGGCTACGCTCATTTTTAATGCTCATCAGAGTGTTGCTGCTGGAGCCAGTTCCAAATTGTTGTTGAAATGGTACGGTTTTCCTTTTGGTATTTGCTGGCGCAGTTTCTGCTGCTGTTTACAAGTCGTTTCTTCTGGAACCATCTGAGCAACGGGAACATTTGTCTGGTCCTTTTCCAGGGGGAGATTATGATGGTGGAGAGACATTGTCTCGGCCTGGCTGCCAAATGTTAGTCGAAGATGTCTGTCTTGCCATTCCTTAATCTGACGGTTCAGTTTGGTGGGTCGGAAGCCAAGGAATGATGTTTCCCAAGGGGATGCAAACCCTCAGGCTGGAACTACATGGAACCCATGGACAGATTATTATTTTTTTTTCCCCACAAATTCAGTAAGTCAATATTCAACCTTCTTCCAGCCACTGAAGCCGTTCCACCAGGGCAGGGGCCTCGTGTTCGCCACGTCTTGTCTAAACAAGGCCTTTCCCTTCGAGCAGAGGTGCCACCGCACATTCTCCAGCGCGCTGCAAAGGGGGAAATATTTGGCTTAGAGCATTTCCCCACCACCCCTCGCTCCCTCTGCGGGGGTGGGATACAAACACGAGGGCCTTAGGGGTCCCCGGAGAGACCAAGTGAAATTCCTTTTTTGACATGAACGTTAATGCTGAGATATTGAGTCTTAAAAACGTAATGCGAAGCACAGCGTTTTGCTAGGCATAATGAAAATCCGCGTGCATTGGTGTTTTGATAGCTCAGCGTTATCCGTTAAGCTCCAGCATCGGGGGCTGGGGGGACCACGGGAGCAATCCCTCGCTTGGCAGTTGTGAGGCGGGTTTGTGCACACTGGAGCCCCAGCTTTGGGCTGCAGGGTTGGCCTCTCCCGGCTTCAAGCTGGATCAGTCTTTTGAAGGTGTTTGCTTTAGGGATCTTCCACCGGGAAAGTTGTAGCGGAGCAGCCTTGGCCACGTAAATCTATTTGGAAGTGACTTATAAAGTGCTTGATTTGCCTTCTATTAAAATTCCTCGTTGTCCCTCCAGCTCGCTGTTAAACAAGCTCTTGGGAAGCTGAGGACTGAAGTCCCTTTCTGTGCTGCAGAGGGAACATGCTGGACTGGAAAGGTCTGAAAAGCAGAGTCCGATGGATGTTGCCTGTGCAAGCAGGTGAGGTTTGTTGGTAATTAGGTGAATTTAAAAGCTTTTTGTTGTCCCGTGCCAGCCTGGGAGATTTGAGTGAGGATAAAGAGTGTGTGCGGGTGACATGGTCACCTGTGGGTCAAACCCCTTTTCTGGAGATGCCCTGCTACTGGGAAAGCAGTATTTAGGAGCCTAAATGCCAGAGGCTTTCGATGAAACCTGGTTCTTCAGGATCCAGCCCCTAAAGAGGGGCTCCTTTTGCCCAGGCTGGGCTCTGGCTCTGTTGCTCCAGCTGCAGAGAGAGGCCAAGGCTAAACATCACCAAGGCAAAGGGATTCCCCAGCGCTGCTGTTCCCCTGGGGCAGGGGGAAGAGGGCCAAAAGTGGAGAGGAGGAGGGAGCAAGGGGAGAGGAAGGATTTGTCAGGTTGCCTCTTGGAACTGTTGTTTTGCTGACCTGGAGCAGAGTGCACATTCAAAAGCGCGCAGCACCATCCCTGCTCTGCAGGGGATCTGTGGGGCTGGGATGGGGACATAGCCACACTGCTCTGTCACCCTGCGTGTCCCAGCTGCCTGCTCCTCCCTGTGATGGTTGCCTGGTCTGCCCTCACACCCCGCAATGGTCCTATTGTGGTGACCCATCTTGGAGCCTCATCCTTCTCCTTCAAGGAAACCAGAGGAGAGCCTGAGGTCAAATCCTGTCACTCGCCCCCTTCTGAGCTGGCCATAAACACGCTCGCCTGTCCCCGAGGCTTTAAAAAAGCCACAGGGGTGGCTCAGCGGGTGGGAGATGCTCCCAGTGCCAGCATGGCACCTCCCAGGCTGCTTCACCGAAACAACTCCGCCAGCATTAGTGCCAGGATTGTTTAACCACTGTCACTTCTCTGGGGACCAGGCAAAGCTGGCCATCACAGCCCTCTGTGATGGGCACCCTGCACGCGCGCAGCAGCTGCAGGGTTTGTTGCTGCATCCCAGCAGCTCCAGCCAGCTCAGTCTCTGCTGAGCTTCACTGAGCCAAAACTTCGGTGAGCAGCTGTGGGAGCTGCCTCTGTGCAGGGACACGTGCGGCGCTCGGGGCTGGGGCGGTGAGAGCACGAGGGACTGGGGCTGGTGCCCAGGACAGCTCTGCAGGCTGCTCACCCCCAGGCAAGAGGTCTTGGAGCAAAGTAAGCCTTATTTCTAACTTTCTTTACCAGGTGGTTAACGTTACTTGCTGCTGATAGTGATAAGCAGAACTTGGCTTAATGGGGGCCATTACAGCAAAGGTTTTGACACTTCCCACCCAGGCCGATCTGTTTAAAGACTCATCTTTTCTGGTTTAATTGGAACCACAGAAATGCCCAGGAATGCTGGAAGCATCTTTAAAATGAGCCCAGAAAGCAACAACTGTCATTAGCAGGAGCTGCTGTGCAAACACGCAGAGTTTAATAGGGTAGTGCAACTTTTTGCTTCTATTCCCCGGGGGGGGGGGGGGGGGAGGAAAGGGGGGGGGGGAAGTGGAGAGAACCATTTGCTGAACCTGCATATCTATTTTTACTCCCCTGCTCCACAATGTTCCTAGAATAATTTTTTTAGTGCACAGCAGGATAGGAAAAAACTAGTGCTGATGGCATCTCTGCTATCCCCATTGTGCTGCGAGGGAAGAGGGCAGCTGCTTTGCTGACCTGACCTGTCGCTTGCATAAACCCGCATTCCAGGTACAGAGGCCATTTGCTCATCAGGGTTTGACGAAATGGCCACCGGCTTTTATATATAGATCCTGCCTGTCCTGCCAAGTTGTCTTGAATTCTTGTAAGTTGAATGGAGTTGGAGGGGGTGGGAGAGGATCAGCTTGAAAAATAGAGCCGTTAATCTGCCAGTGTCTCTGGGAGAGCCTGCTGGGATGTCCCATCACCCCTGGGGCTTCAAGCATCCGCAGGCATCCTGCTGTGAGGGGGAAGCAGGTGGTGCCCCCGTGCCGGCCGGGGCTGTGGGTTGCTCCACAGAGGCTGCGGCCACTGCCGGGGTGCCAGGGGCTTGAGTGATGGGGGAAGGTTGGGAGGAGTATTTATAGCTTGTCTCAGCGCAGAGCCTGGGGGGCAGTCGCCTTCCCAGGGATGTGAAGGGCACAAGTGTTCGGGACAGCTCCCCAAGGACAGCAGGATGCAGGGACCCAGAGCACAAATGTCCTGACAGTGAGGGCAAGGGGTCTGCAGCACGGTCCCCCACGCCTTGTCAGGGCGAGCCCCCAGACCCTCCGGTCATGAGTGTTGAGCAGAGCAGGAGAAAACACTTGGGGTTGGGGGGAGACAGTTCATGCTCAGTGATGCCCCAGTGGACAGCCCCAGCCTCCACTAAAGACATCCCTTGGCTTGGGATGGGCTTGCCGTGCCCCAGGCACCCCTGGAGCTCTGCCCCTAGCTGGGAGTACAGTTACACCCTCAGCAGCCACTCTCTTGTTTATCTCAGCTCTTTTTGAGGATTGCATGGTTTCCTTTGGATTTGGTTTCTTTGGTTGTGCCAAAAACCCTCAGCAAAACAAAGGTTTTGCTGGTAGGAAAATGTTGCCCTGGCCCCCAGCATCATCGTGGTGGGAAAAGCCCAGAGCAGCCCTGGCCCCTGTGGCCAGGCCACGTCTGCCCCTGGGCATCTGCTGTCTTCCTCTGGAGATTTTGGGAAGTGACCAACAAGGGCTGGATCTGGTGTTAGTTCTTGTGTCTGCCTTATCTAAATAATTATTTTTCTTTTTTTTCCCTGCTGAAAATGCTATGAACATTTAGAGCATTTTTCACTTTTTCTTGAATGGAACAGATTTTGTTTATCTCCATCAGAATTCAAGTAGCTGCTTGATACTTAGTTAATGGCACTGATGTGGATTCTTTTTTTTTTTTTTTTTTTTTTTTTTAATGGTCCCGTGTCTGTGCCAAAATCTGAGTCGAAAGTCCTGGGGTGAGCAACAGAACTGTGCCACGTCACCAGTTTTCACCGCTTTGGTATGAATTAGCAATGCCTAAGGTCTTGCCAGCAGACAGAATTTTGTCTTTGAAAAGAAAAATTCTTTTACTTCTTGTGGTTGTAGAGCAGATCTGAGACCCAAAAGGACGGCAAAGGTGGGCTCAGTTTATCGTTGTGAAGAACCTTGTGGTGTTTAACGCCACTCGTGAGCAGGGCATGGGGCTGACCTGTGGGTTTGAATGCTTGGATTTGATGATGCCCTTGGTGGGCCTTTCAGTTTCATTTACAGATGAGCTTTTGAACAACGAGCCAGTGAGGGCAAGAGAGGCGGATGGCTTCAGCCCACCCTCAATAAAGAAGGGGGCAAGCTCGTGCGCAGAGCTAAGTGCATCCCTTCTGCTGCTTGTAGCGAGGGGGGAGCGTGTGTGCGTGCGCATGTCTCTTCTCTGACACAGGAAAGATGCTGAGGCTGCTTCGCCACGGTGATGCCGGGGGATTTGGGGTGGTTATTTTGGGGTTTAGGGAAGATGAACACCAGATGACTTGCCAGAGGCAGGTTCCACAGCACAGATGCCCTCGGCAGCCACTGCCTGCGAGCAGTGAGGTTTCATTCCTCGAACTTGACTTTGTTCGCTGCACAGGGATTATCTGACTCTCCAGTGATACATGCCTCGTTTGCTTTGTGTTTTGGCCAGCTCTGCTGGCAACTTGTCATTCCTCCCAAGGGTATCAGTACTGGAGACATTTCACTGACAAGTTTCCCTGTCCGTCCCCAGGCGCGGGCCAGGCACCTGTCTGCCCCGAGATTCCCCTGGCGTACGTGTGTCTGGGAGCCGTGGCTTTGTTCCTCGTGGAAGTCTGACTTTAGTTTCAGCTCAGATAAATTCCTCCCTTCCTCCCTGGGCTGCCAGGCCCGGTGCTGAGACTGGCCAGGTCTGGGAGCCCTGGGCAGATGCATCTGAGCTGTCAAAATCCACACAAAACTGTAAGTCCTGTTGCCTTTGCTGCTTTCTGCAGTGCAATGTAGTAGTCTTTGTGGGCACCAACGGGCAGGCTCAGTGTTCCCCTGCAGCGGAGACTTCGTACCTGCTGAACTGGCCACACAGTGACCTTGAGTATGGCCATGGTCAGTCTTCATCCTGGAAGAGGTAGGTTGCCACACTGTGGGCGTATCTTGATCTCCTCCAACCTGCTGGTAGCCCACCCTTTCAATAAACTGATATTGTTAAAAATGTGGCTAAATATTTATTTTTTTAAAGCCTCATAACTGGGCCAGCTTCCTGCAGTGATTTCAGAGCTACTTCTCCATGAACTGTTCATGTTGAGCCAAGCTCGGTCAATAACAGACCTCTGTAAGATGCGCTTGTCTGTGGTGTGTGTCCTCTGCTGTTCTGCTTGCACCTCAGGATTTGAGAAAATGTTACCCCAATCGTTCTGAAAGGTTTGGCTTTTTGTAAAGACTTACACCAAAAAATGTCAAACCTGGAAAGAAAATTTCTCAACTATTGCAGGTAACTGAAATCCGTGGGAGCTGATGGAAGTTTATCTTGAACCCGTCTGCTATTTGTCAGATACTGCTGCTCCTCATGCAATGTCGAGGGTAGCTGGTACCGTTGCTGGGACAGTAAGACCAGGGGGTCCTTGGTAGGCCTGCTTTGCGCAAAATTCTTTAGATGTCTGTGCTGGTATCTGCAATATAATTCAAGGCATTCCCAGTAAATTTCATGAAATTCATTGTCATTTTTATTAGTTAAAATACAAATAAGTTAAAATACAACTAAGTAATAAGCTTTCACGAGGTGGCCTCAGGTAAAACCACTGCTGCGGTCTGCCTGTCTAAGCTAATACATCTGCAAGAAACACCCAGGTTTGCATTACACTTTTAGCAGATTTTTTTTCTATTGACCAATGTTGTGAAGCCAGAAGAACCAGCTGCATAAGTCTCTGCTGACAGCACAAGTGAGTCTTGGTGGGAAACAGGACTTCAGGTGTGACTCTGAAGCACGTTTGAGCCTTTGATAACTATGACTAAAGTTATTCCTGATGTGGCTCACGCAGAGCACAGCGCATGTCATCTCAGTGTGGCACGGGAGGTTAGGCACTGGAGCCCTTGGGAACCCCCCCACCTACATCCCTTTGTTCATCCGGGACAGGGGGTATGGCTGAACCTGTGTATTCCCATTGATAATGTGGGAATGAGAGCAGGTCTCCACCTCGCAGGATCCCTTTGCTTGCAGGGAGGGTGGGCTCTTGGGCTGCAGCAGCCTTCAGAGCCCTGGGAAGGGACCCCCTCTTCAAGGTCCTCCTGCACGGAGGATGGGGAACATTGCAAATGCTATTGAATACTGCTGGCGATGTCTGTGCTGTTTGGTGGGGTGGTTCTGCTGCAACTTCAATGTGAGCTTTGTCTTAAAAATGCATGTATGTACCTCTCTATCTTCTAGTTCAAGCATCACTTTCTGAAATGTCCATCTAGAAAAAAACCTGGTCTGTGCTTTTGTGCTCTTGCTTTGTCCAGCTGTGAGCAGCAGCGTGTCCCACATACGCTGCTGGGGTGAGAAGGCTGAGGTTTGCTCTTATTCCAGGTCAGGCGCGCTTACCATGTAACCTTGATGGGGGAATAGTTCCCCTGACGTTGCAGTTTACTAATAGATGAACACTTTGTACATAGGTGGTGTGATGAAGTTGGTGCCCTGCAAGTGGCTTGTTTAGTGCAATAAAAATATATTGGGTTCCTAAGATGTTGACCAATGGGTTTGGGAAACAGATGATTGATTCACACAGCTGAGAAACAGGGATTGTAATATGTTTTGCCAGAGGAGACCAGTTTGACGGATGAGTTCATTTAAGGATTATGCTATAGATAGAGCTGTTGACAGAATGAATTTGTTTTTATTTTTCATCAGTAGGTATAACACAAAGCAGAACTAATTGAAAGTAGCTTCCTTGTGGCATCTGGTTGTGTTTCTTGCTTTAAGTCTTTCACACGCTGTAAAATTACACCAAGGGCTTTTCTTCACTTCCATTTGCTTTCCAAGTTTTCCATCACTGTTTTTCGAATGGGTTCCCAGTGTGTCGGACACATTAAGAAATTGCAGGCTACACAAGAAATGGAGCTGGGCCATCAATTCTGCTTATTGCACAAATGTTCTGGTGCGCATCACAAATCCACGCCTTGAGCAGACGCACTGAGTTGTCCTCACCTTAGGGCTGATGGCAAAACTGGAACATGAACACCCTTACTGATATTTTTGATGGCATTTTAAACTGTGACCTGTGCTAAATATCATTCCTGTGTGGACTGATCTCTTTCTGTGTAAGGCCCAAACCTGGAAGGTGATTATGTTTACCCAAGGAGGTGTTCTGAGGTTGAAGGAAGGTGTTAAGTTCTGGAAATAGCTTTTCCAAGCGGCTGGAGAGAACAAATCGCAGTGTTCCTTCAGGGATTTGGCTTGCTATGTTCATTGCTCTCCCAGCTGGACTGCTGTCGCCTGCCTGGCTCAGGCTGGGTGACTGCAGCAGGGTCTCGGCTCCGCAAGCGCTTCCTTCGGCTGTTGGTGGCGGTTGCGGGGACTGCAGCGGGATCTCTAAGCTGAGATCATGCCGGCTGTTGGGGTAGAAAACTCGACTCTGTGGTTCAAACCCATCCTACAAATTTGATCTGTGGGTTTTGGCTTGGGGTTGTTTTTTTTTTTTCTCTCTTTCCTTTCCAGTTGTGGTCAACTAAGAGTTTTTCAGAACTGACTCATGTCAGGCCGAAGAACAGGAATGCAGCAAGGACAGTGGCGCCTGCCAAACTGATGGGCTCGCAATTGCAACGGAGAAAATACCCCCAGGTCTCTGCCACAGAGTGTAATACCTGAGAAGAAAAGTCCATGTGATTTCAGGATTACATTGCAGGCTAAATTCTAGCCTTCACTTGGCCTCAGACCTGAACTTTAAGCACCAGCCAAAACATAATCCACATTTGAGCACTGGTTATTGGTCTGTCTCAACTTCTGCTCATCATATGTGCAGTCATTCAACAGAAGCTGAAATGTGTTTTGTCTGCCAAGAGCCGTTGGTTTCCAAACAACTACATCAGCGTGGTGAGTGATGGAGTTTCCATCAACTGCTCTAGGCTAGATGCAGTCATCTGAGTTCAGGTCTTGGCAGGTATAGAAGCTTGGAGTTGTCAATGACTTTTATATGAAATTGTACTTAATTACAATATCTTATTCTGTGCTTTAGTTCTGTTAAAGCTCTTGGAATTGTGGATGAATGGGAGCTTTTTATCTCTCTGCTAGTTAGATTTTCTGTTCTTTAATTGACCTTTAAAATCATTTAGCCTGGGCTTGGGTCTGGGTTAAATATAGCTGGTTATTTTCGCTCCGAATATGTAATACATGAAAGAACCTAGGTATCCTTTGAATGTGTTTTGACAAGTGCCCTGTCTGTGTGCAGGTATGTATTTATAAACATTTGCGCTGTGTGTATTAAAATGAAGCTTCCAAAATCAAGTAATTTCTCTCTCGTAGCAAAATACTTGTATGAATTGTAGGGTTGGGTTTCAAAAAAAATGGGCAGTTCAAAGAGAGTAAGACGCTCGTTGGAAAGAAGCGAGCAAGAAGGGGACACGGCTTGAGCCCTCAGTAGTTACCAAGTGAACACGGAGCTGTTACTCACTTTATCCCATAAAACCAGGACTAGGTGGTGCTACAGAAATTGCCTGACAGCAAGGTCAAAGGAAGCCAACGGAACTGCTTTGCTAACAGGCCATGGCACTGCAGGATGCCTTGCTAGTGATGTGATGGCTAAAGCTTTCACGGAAGAGGATTAAACAAACTCACAAGAAAACAGCACAAACAGTTGCCTGTTCACTGTGGAAGCCATATGGACACAACATCTGTCTTCAGAAGACCCTAAACTGCTGTGGGCTAGAAGCTGGGTGGGTGGGGGACAACTGCTCTTCCTTCTGATACTCCTTTCCAAAGCATTTGTTACTGACTACTGCCAGAGATGAGATGCTGAGCTCCTGGTCTTATAAAGTATGGTCATTCTTATCTCTCTAATTTATATGAAAAGCCCACAAATTCAAAGGAACTACGGCTTGCAAAATAGAAGAAAGATCCCAGCAGCTTCTTGCCTTCAATCCCTTGCCTAAGGCTAATTTCAGTTCAAAAAAAGAACAACAGAAAAAGGGGAGAATAAATTCAAAGTATTTGGCAGCAGTTTCCCCTGTGTTTTCCAGGCACAAAGTCCCTCTCCCTTGACTTTTTCTTCCCCTTTTCTTCCTGATAGCAGAGACACCCCATCCAACCTGGGACCCCCTCATTTTTCCATATGCCAGAGATGGAAAATATTTAGTTGATTTCTTTTTTTCCTGTGCCTGTAACTTCAGCTTCCAGTTTTAGAGACCATGGGCCTAACCAGTGTGAAGAGGATCAAGAACAGCAGCCTCCGGTGATGCCAACCCTCAGTATTTCGGATGTGTTAACTAGAGCAATGCCACGAGTTCTGGGGACAGCACTTTGTGCATGGATGAGGTCTTCACGCCAGTGATGTTCATTGTCTTGCAGGTTGCTCTGCTGGAAGGTTGGTTCAAGTGGATGCTTCTTCTGACAGCACTGCACGCAAGTAGGTATCTTCATGGCATTAAAATGGGGGGACTAGAGCTGGATGGGGCGACTGAGATATTTTTGCCTCTTTGAAAGACATTTCTGGGCTAGCGGGGTACTACAATAAAACCTGAGACTACTAGGGAGACTTTAGGCACACTCATGCTTGTACAGCCTTGTAGTTTATAGGAATAGGGCCAGATTCCTGTAAGCAGATGAGACCTCTGCTGATGCTCACCAGTTCTCATGTTTTAGGAGCCACCAGGAAACCACCTTGGCAGCAGCATGTCAATACTCGGCCAGTGCATATTTGCAAACTGTTTAAATGCAGTTATTTGGAACCAATTCTTCTCTTGCAGGCCTTCGCTCCCTGGAAGGGTTAAAAAAAAAAAAAAAAAAAAAAAGCAACTGTTGAATCTAACCCATAAAATAAAAAACTCTCTGGAAAAACCAGGTCCTACACAGTGGAGGATTCCTCTGGTTCTGAAAGAGCCAGTGGTTCGAGTGGTGACAGTGGCAGGTCTGAGGGCTTTCTCACTCTTCTGAAAGCCAGTACAAGAAGCAATCTGGCTAACGCAGGAGGAGATACCCACCAAGGCAGCTGGTCCTTGTGAGCTGGCCTGCTGTCTCCTTGAGCAGGAACAGCTTGGAAAGAACTTGAAACCTGAGCAGGATCGGATTGGATGTAATTTCACATACCCATGTTCTTTCTACCTGCCTTTTATCTTCCAGCCGTCACTTCTCATCGTACATTTGATACTGGAACAAGTGTCTTTGCTTGTTCAAGGCTACTGCCTGAAGCTGCAGCCTCCCCAGGAGCTGGCTCTGGTTCATCATTACGCTGCTGTTTATGCATTTACACCCAGATTCCTACTCAATTGCACAGTGCGTATGTCTCAGATGGTATAAATGAGTGTCTGGAGTAGACCAGCATCATGTCTGCTCTGTTTCCTACTACCTGCTCTTCTCCAAAATTAGACTTAGTAGGCAGAGCTCCAGGGACTTCCACTGCTCTTACCTTTTCCCTTGCTGTCAGGGTGGGACAGTGCAAAAAGATCAGCCCAAGTCCAGAAAGTGTGGCTGCAGCAGGGAAGGTGAAGATGGGTGCATCGCGTGTGTTCTTCGGGAGGGAAAAGGGATGGAGGGAAAAGGTGAAAACGACCCATTCTCAGACAGTAAAACATAACCTCTGGTCCTCTCAACTGACAGCCTGTGATCTGAGTCATCAAATTCCCTTCTATAACTGCTGCTGCCATCTTTCAGGGGGTGGAAAAGCCCCATTAGCTCAAACATACCAGTGCCACTTGGCAGCTGTGGTGATTTACAGCAGAAAAGACCCATTATCTGCAACTGTCAGGGCAGGATCTCCAACTTCATTTGAAATACTTCTCCTCCAGATGACCGCCTGCTCAAACACAAGGTGGTCATTTTATCTCTCTTTTCTTCCCCCTTTGCCCACAACAGACTGGCTCCCACGCACAATCCCCCTCCAGAGCGAGTGTCAGATGAGCGAGATGAAAGCCGTTCCATTTTTCACCAGCCTGCTGGAAGACGACTGTGTAGCCAATTGCCGTGTCCATTTTGCTGGCACCTCCAGCATTTTATGCGGCGTCTGAATCTCAGCAGGCACCTCACGCCTGCTAATGGCTTTGCGAGCCAGCCAATCAATTGGTTATTTATGGCAGGCATGTCTCAAAACTGTCGGGTCAAGTTTTCCTACCCTGACGTATTTTGTTCAGAGGAACACATAAATCCTCTCCTGCCATTTGCCGCTTAAACCTTCTGAGTGTGAAGCCAGTGGGTTAAAGTTTCCAGTGATAGTAGCGAACTGTATTTTAAAGGGTGGTTCTCCTGACTCTTAGGGGCTTGGGCACTTTGAGTCATGAATCAGTTCACACTGCAAGATTTATAGGCATTAAGCTCTCTTTCTGGTGTCCTTTAGCTGTGGAGTTTGAAGTCATACCCAAGGAAATTGAGCTCTCTCCACTGTTCCAGTGTTTTTCTATTTAAGGTGCTCTTCTGAAAAGTCACGCTGACATCTTAATTAGGTGCTCTGAAGTAAGATACAGGAGGGGGTGCAGAATGCCCGCACTTGCAGAGTTTGATCCTGCAGCTCCAAAATTCATAAACTCATGAATGGGAGGATGAAGCACTTGTATAAAGTGAACTCTGGATTTTGTTATCAAGTCTCTAAAGACAGTAATGCTCCAGTTATTTGGAGCTCCATATATGTAGGTGCTCCAGCAATATGACTCGGAGTCAACCAGAAGGCTTCCCAGCCTTGAAGACTTAAACACTGCCGACCAAGGAACAACTATTTATAGCAGCACCTACCGTGCACAAAGGGCATCTCGGTCAGTCAGAAAGCATGAGGTAATTCCTGGGCACACTGTTTCTAAGTAGATGAGGTGGGATCAGAGTCATCTTTCTGTTTGGGCTATACTGGTCTCTTTCTAACATGTGCATGTTTAGAAGTGAAAAAAAAGTCTATTCTGATATCACATGAGGGAAATTAAAATAAACCCATTTTCTGAAGCTGTGAACACTGTGCTACATTTTAGTGATCTGAACAATAAATTGATTACAAAAGGAAACTAACTGTTAATGACATGAAGTGGAGATTTTGTTTGGTCTCCTGTCAGAAAATAAACCTTTTTCACCATCAGGATGTAAGCAATCTTGTAACTGGTAACATACTGCAAACACACCTTCAGTTTTCAAAATTTCTAGAATTTGGGAAAGATAATCTTACAAATCAAAGCTCTTCAAGTGGCCTTGCCCCCAGCACTTAAAACTGAATCTAATTTAGCTGATGCTAAAAAAAATAATATCTGACTGTCAAAATTTGGACTGGTCCACAAAATTTCATGTAGATAAAACCAGGGGTACCTCAGTCTGTGGCCAGGAGCTGGCACAGAACAGTATGAGGTCTGAAAATATTCTTTTTCCCAGAGGTCTCAGAAGAAGTGACTGGACCTGCTGAATGGTAATGAGCCGGTTGTAAAGGTAGTGGCAAATATGAAAATGTGATTCCAGCCCTAGGGTTAATGTTTCTTCTTTCAGCCTTTCATGAAAAGAAACTCAGCACCCGGCAGAGCACCTTGAGCTTTCTCAGTGCTACTGCCCGTGCAAGGTGGCTTCTCTTGTTCTCAGACCTCATTGACTTTTTCAGCCCTTCCCGATGCTCCAAGGTAGTGATTTATGGACCTTGTCCCCACGGAATAAGTTCAAATCTTGTCATTGAGTCTTCCAGCCCACACGGGACTGTTCGTGTGACAACAGCAAATGACACCTCCCAGGTCTGAGGCTCCCAGCCTTGCCCCAGGGGCGGGGGTCACCCTCACCCTCTGCATGCAGTCTGCTCTGAAGGGAACCATCAGCGCTGGGTTTTCTCTGGAGGAGAGGAGGAGGACTGACTTTTTGGAGCTAATATAAAATGTACTGAAATTGTGTGGACTACCAGTTGCCATGTGATGGAATTATGTGCGTTCATTAAGGTCTGTGCTCTGGAAGTGATGAAGGCCCATAATCCTTCAAGGCATTGATGATGACTTCTGTTGACAAGATGAACTTTCCATCTAAGATTGACTCAGTATTTCATAGAATCATAGGATCATTTAGGTTGGAAAAGACCTCAGAGATTGTCAAGTCCATCCATAAATTTGCAAGGGTATTGTGGCATTGCTCTCTTTCAAAGTGGGCACCACTTAAGCTCAGCAAATTTTTAAGGCATGGGCCTTTGAAAGCACAAACAGAAACTAATGAGAAGATAAACACTGAAGTGTTAACCCTTGAGTGACCTCTGAAACAGCTGCACGGGGAATGTGGAGCTTAAAAAAGAATTCCTTTTGTGGCACTTCTGTAGGTGATTTGATGAGTATTTTCAAAGACGAGCGGGTCCTTGTTAGAGGGTGGCAACACACAAATGCACACGCATGTTTATGTTCCCCTTGATGAAAGTCAAGACAGGCACCTGGAGATGCTCTGGGAAACGGAGGTTCCTTGGCTGTGATGCTGTGCTATCAGCTCCATGGCTGCACAGGGAACAGCACTGTGTGTGGTGGAAGTTTTTAAAATCATTTTCATCAGCATGATTAAATACTTATTACATGAGTCAGCCATACGGGCTTCATTAAAGCAGTGAACTCAGAGGAGCCTCCTCATCTGTTTATGAAAGCCATCTGGAATTATGGATGGCTTAAGAGAAGGAGGATGAATGCAGCCCAGTGTGACAGAAGCCCAGTTCCCCTCTCAGGAGCCTGCCTGCACCAACCCGCATTGCGCTCCTTGCTCCACGCTCAGGGAGAGGGGCTTTTATTTTTCTTTCTGCACATTTCTGGGCAAAGAACCAAGGCCTGACATGACTTTGACAGTGAGACTTTAAATATACCCGGTTGGGATGTGACACAGGCACCTTTTTCTGGTGGCAGGATATAACACAGCTTTAAAAAAAGAAAAAAAATAGACGCGAGCTTTTGCACTGGAGGGAAGTGTACCTTGAAAGGAAAGGCTTAATGAACTTTAACCAGCCTTCCAAGATCTTTATTAGTTGCCCCTTTATCAAATTAAATTCACACTGTGCTAGGCAGCTTAAGTACTGCAAGTTGATGTCATGTGCTAAGTGCCAAAGTAGGCTTTAATTGGCTGTTTAAACGAGAAAAGGGGTCCTGCTGCGCAGCACATGCACGTACACACCGTACAGTGGGGGGGGAGGGGGGGCAGGCGGGAAGGAGCCTGGCTCGAGCTCTCCCCCTGCTAAAATAGCAAAACAAGGTACCGGATTTTTCTTGCACTAGCTGGAAAGGTTTTGCTCTGTGTTGGCTTGAGTCTCGTCTCTACCCATATGGCCAAATAATGGAAAGAAAGTTTTCGTGAAGGTCCCTGAGCTCTGTCCCCAGGGTTACAGGTGAAGCGAGATGCTGTGAGCTCACGTGCTTCGAGGCGGTGCTTGGGGACATGGTTTAGTGGTGGACTTGGCAGTTCTGGGTTAACGGCTGGACTTGACGACCTTAAAAGTCTTTTCCAACATATTCTATGATTCTAAGGTAAGCTGGGATGAGGTGCTTGTTCCAGAAACGTTGTCCCATGGAGCTACTCAGAGCCGGCTCTTCTGGAGCAGCTTTCCCAAGAAACGTCTGCTGATCAGCCTGGCAGGGTTTTGATGAAGATTTTTTTGTGTTGGTCGTAGCTCAGTTTCATACGTCAGGAATTAGTCACAGATGTCAGCAAGAGTAGCCAGAGTGGTAAAGGCCAGATGAAGACAAACAGGTCACTTGTCCTGCAAAAGAATTTTGATCTTAAAAATACACTGCAGGGGCAGCAGCGGTGGCTGCAGGGTTAAGATTACTGACAGCTGTGCCACTAAACGGGGAGCCCTTTGCCTTCCTGATGGGAAGCTCTGGCCTCCCAGAAGGAGCAGTTAGTCACACATAGGGAAATCCTGCCGGGATTGCTTGCATGGGATCATCCAAGGCGACCACTCACATGACGACACCACTCGAACCCTTTGCGAGAGGAATGAAAAATTAAGTGGCAGTGGTGTTTCTTACTCCTACAGCCCAGATGTAACAAGGGTGAAAGTGGTGCTGGAACTTGCTAAATTTGAACAGTTGTTTTCTGTTAACACGCGGCCTTAAAAAATGTGATTTGAGAAGCTTGTTAGAGAGCTAGTGTTAACATCTAGTCCCAGTGCAACCAGGCCCATCTGGGTGGTAAGCCTCCTGAGCATCCTGCTTTCCCCATGCATCCTCCCATCCTGCTCCTCTTCCTCACTCCTGAATGCTGATGCTCAGCCTTTGGCTTGACCTGCCCCGTGGCAAGCTCTGGTGCTGCCTGAAAACACCCTCCCGGCTCATCCTGACCCGTGGGGCTGAGCAGCAATGGCCGTGACCCTCAGCTTGCTTTCCGCGAGACCTGGGGCTGGGGAGCAATGGCTTTTGAGCACCCTTGGCTGCTGCCCTGCTGCACTCCTGGGCAGCGATGCCGGTGGTGCCTGGGGAACTTTGCAGCAGGGAACAGCAGCATCAAGGACCACAGATCTCTTTCTTTTCTCCTCTGTTACACACGCAAAAAGTACTTCTCCACTGCTAAGCAGCCTTGAGGCGGATCTGTCGTGCTCCCTTCCTCTCCCTCTCTCTTCTTCTCCTGCCTTGACTTCCAGCCCGTCTCTGGTTTCCTCCCAGCCCCTCTCATGTCCCCCTCCCTGAAACTACCTTCTCCCCCTCTCTTCCCTACAGACTGGTGAGACCCACCCGCTTCCCCCATTAAGCTGGACACCTTGGGGAACCCCTGTCTCCTCTCTGCCAGCGGCAGCTGATTTTGGCTGCCCCCAGGGGATGGTTTTTAAGGCAGCAGGAGGTGCGGAGGCTTCCGTTGCTCACCAACCTGCATTCCAGCATTAAAGATAATGGATACAATGGAAAATCAATGGAGAATATGTAACTTTATCCCATTCATAGCTTCATATTGCATTACGCCATGGCCTTCAGATACATAAAAGTGATATATGGCTGAACTTGGCAGGAAAATAGAACACAGGAAACAAATAGCTTTGGTAAGAATCACGGCCTGTGTATAACCTATATAGCAAATAGGCCTGAATATCTTCTGTTTTTCATGAAATTTTGCTTCGTAATTATTTTCCAGTAATTTGCGAGAGTGTAAAAAATAAATCAAGGCTTTGTGCATATTACAGATTTCCCTTGAGTGAGATAAGAAAGAAAATGACTGCTTGAGTTTCCAGCCTCAGCCAGATGCCAAATCTGTCAGAAATACTGCTTTTTTGTATTGTATCAGTGGAGGAAATTATTGCTGCTATTATCTGCCCTTTGGTCAGAAGCATATTCTATACCTTGGCTAATACGCCTTTGTGGTGCAGCCACCTGCACTTTTTTGAGGAGTTCATCTAATTACAGGGTGGATGAGTCAGGCTGCATTTCCTACGGGCTGCCTTCAAACATAGGAAGTTATTAATACCGATTAGCTGAAAAAGTCCAGGTCTTCACCGCGACATTTCCTGGCTAATATTAGACACACCTTCTGTACTTTAAGGTGTGATGGCTGATAAGAACCAGTAGTATGGCAGCCGAGGTTTTACAGCGGTGGGTGCAGCATGGGACAGACTGTCCCAAGAGTTATTTTTTCTTACACCTTTGAGTGTATTTAAGCAGACAGGCTGGAACGACAATGGGAAACTAAAGGTAGAGGGCACAGCCTGCAGTGTGGGAGTCCCTTAGGAAATGATGAGGGAGCGATAGAGCACTGCCTCTGGTCTCAATGCCTGGCAGCAGAAGAGAGTTATTGGGAAATTTTCCCTTCAGTAGACAAAGGGGAGCTGAAAGTTCCTAGGAGATGTTGTAAGGCTTAAGCTCCTTGTTTTGGAAGAAGATTAAAAGGAACTTGGCTGTTTAATAAGAACTAAGCAGCTGTAGCTAAGATCTAACAACGGGCACAACAGAGACCTACTTGGGGGAAGGGGTTCCTGCACGCCCCAGGGATAACTAGAATTTGGAGACAGAGAGGAGTCCATGCGGGACGGACTAAGGTGAGGCAGCAGCATCTATTTTCAGGTCTTCCACCAACTTGCTGATACACACTGGGCTGTTCGCCGGACCCGCTTTCACCTTTGCTTGTGTTCTCTGTGCAGGCAGCCAGAGCCAGGGGCTGTTGGTAAAGTCTCAGCTTCTTGCTGGGGTTGTGGTGGCTCCCCAGGTCTCCCCTGCTAAGCTAAGCTATGCTACTTGTCACCTCTCTGGGTGAAGAGACGGAAAAGGCGATGCACTGTGGCACAGTGGATGGATGGACAGGACTGTGGTGGCAACAGTAAGCTCACCTTGTGCCTGCCCCGTGGAGGGGGGGTGGGGGGTATGGGGGTGCCTGTCTGCCTGAGCAGAGTGACTGTGGCTCACACAGGGGCACCTGGCCTTGGTCTGATGAGGCAGCAAAGGGGTGGAAATAACGAGATGGCACAGCTGGCCCCACTGGTGACAACAGGGACTCTGCTCATGTCATATGGAAAAATTTTCAGATGATAAATCAGAAGGTAGAAAAGGGGGACAGATGGACAGTGTTATGGAGATTTATCCAAGTTGTGCAAAGGGGAATATGGAACACAGCCAGAAAATTCTTGACATGTAAGTGATTATACCTTACAAGATAGGTAAAATAATCAAGTCCCAGTAACCAGAATTGGATGCCAGAAGGACAGAGATTAAATGCTTTAAACATTCACAAACCAAATCTTGTGTCACAGATGCCTTGCTGTTTTATCTCTTGATTTATTTCACTTTTGCAAGCCGCAGAAATATTGTACGTGATGGTTTTTCCCTCTCAGTTCCCACTACTGAGTTTACAAAGCTTGCCAAACGTGGGGAACTTCACAGAAATCAAGAAGAAAAAGCTTCCTGGCTGGCTGGATTTTCCATTGCTTTCTCAGCTGTACTGCGGTGGCTCCTCCAACGTATTCTGCAACCAGAGGGGACAACTATGCACAGCATGGGCATGTGAGATAGGCAAGAGTTGCTGGCATGTAGCACCATAGCTGCTCTGGAATCTAAGGAAAATTGATTTTAGGTGAAAAGACTGGGTTCTCCTCCCAGGCTGGGTACATGAGGAACGTCTTTGCTGAGGACTGTGGCATTGCGTGAGCTTGACCTGGTGAAAGTGAGGAAGGAAGGTTGAGAAAAACTTTTCTCGCAGAGTCCCTTGGTTTTATATTCTTAGTCGCACTTGCAGAGTACATCATACCGACAGGAAATTATGCTTCCTTTCTCCCTCGCTTTATTGGTTTAGATTTCAGCTCCTCCTGTGTAATAACAGCTAGTACAGATAAAGTTATTTTACAGTATGAAGTCGGTGCTTCTCCAAATAATTTCACTAATGTTTATAACACTATCCCCTGTAAAAGGGATAAATATTATCCCCATTATACAGGTGTGAAAATCAAGGCAATCTGGTCATGGTGTTGAAAGGAAATTATGTAGAACTGGCAGCACTGAATTCATGTAACTTATCCCACTTCTTGACTGTAAATCAGAGTTCATACAGTCATGCTCTATAAATATCTGCCAGCAAGTATATGTGGGCTTCATATGAACGTAAAAATCCTACCCTTCCCTCAAGCTGTGATTCAGTGTCTGAATGTATCCTCCTCGTACCTAGTTTTACTGTATTTGGTCTAAAAGCCCATAACTCGAGTCACATGCACAAACTTTGGGAAGAAGCTTGCCAGAAGTAGGGCTTCTGCTGTTGGAGGCTGCTGCCTGGTCCTAACCTGCACTTTTCATGTCTCAGTTGCAGATGAGATGGAAAATCTGAGCCGCTTTGGCCAGAAGCCTATCCTGGATTTGGAGACTCCTTTTTTCCCCTCAAACAGTATGTGCAATTACTGCTCTACTTTGCAATACAGAAAAGTGAGGTACTCCCATTTCTGATCACTGGAACTGGGGTGGATCTGATTTATAAAGTAAAATGGCACGCACGGAGGTAGGCAAGAAAGGGGGGGAGGAAATCAGTGAGAAGCTACTTCTAGGGAATCAGGAAAAAAAAAAAAAGAGAGGATAGGATTTCTTCCTTAGCGAATTGTTTTTGCCCAGGAACATTTTAGTCCTAAAGCAAATCCAGAAACTGTTGTGAGTTTATGACATGTGACTAGTTCTTGAAAGTTTACAGCAGATTGCAACAGACTTAGATGACATTTAGGCAGCTGAAGCCACATTTGCTAAGTTATGTTTTGCAGGGAAAAATATACTGCCTAGTGGAAATGTTATGCTGTTGTTGGGTGGCAGCTTGCATTATTATTAGAGATGGCAAGGATCTATGTGGCCTTTGTACTTGAAATAAGAAATTTAAAGCAATTTGGAGCTTACGGGCTGGGCACTTCTTTGTTTGCTTGCTTTTGTATTGCTTGGGTTTCTGTGTGTGCATATTTTAGCTAATGCAAAAATAGAGCCTCTTTTATTGCAACATTTCACAGAATTTTCCAGCTTAAATGAGCCAGTTTCCAAATCAAAAGGATAAACCCTGATGAAAAGTTGGCTTCTAAATGTGAAATTGTTCATTGTCCACATTCCATTGGATTTTAAAGGGGAAAAAAAAGTATTTCTATAATGAAGGAAACTCATGTTTTAAGGGGGCGTGTAGCCATCCTCTAGCAAATGGTAAAAAAATTGTGTCAAATTGAGGAGTGTGGTTTTTTCCACTGTTTTTACACACTTCTGGTTGCCTTATTCTGCTTGCAGAATACAATCAAAGACACCCAGTGGGTATCATGGAAATGCTTGGGAATGAAAAATATCTTTGATTTCCAAACCTCTGCTCATCTTTGAGGAGCTGCCAGGTCTGTGTTACTGGTGATTATGCAAGTATAAGCGATATGTTGCTGGTCTCCTGGATGCAGAACCATTACGCACACCCCGCTGGCTTTTGTGAGCGCAGCCAGCTCCCATCCCCCAACCCTTGCTGCCCAGGGTGGCTTTCCCACTACCACAGCACAGCACCACAGGATCTCTTCTGCCCCATGAGCCCAGCACCATGATCCTGCTGGCACCTCATGCCGCTGGGGGACCACTGGTGTTTGGGGTGCTCAGGAAAGAGCAGGGTGGTGGCACTGGGCTGGTAGGGAGGATGAGGTTGTGCCACCAACAAAACCCCTGTGGTCAAAGGTGTCTCAGGAGAAGAAACACTCCCTCACTCCAGCCCTGTCCCTGCTAGAAGACCCAGACTGTCCTTTATCCCCGCGTGTGACCTGCTGGGCCAGCTCTCATCCTGTTGCATGTGCTGGAGATGAGAATCAGAGAATGCCGGCTGTAGGACAGTGATACCCTATGGCCGGTAAGGGGAATAGCTGTGTTCCCTGTCTCCCTCCCACAGCCTGAGTCCAGCACTGTGGTCCTGCTCCCAGAAGGCAGGCAGCATGGGAGAAGGGCTGTGCATCCATTCGTGTGTCACTGATGTAGGACCATGTGTTACATGGTCTTGCAGTAACAGGGGAAGGAGGGCTTTAGCCCTTGGGGAGGTTGCCTGGGATGTTGTGGGGTGTTCTGAAACAAATCTGAGGTGTCTGAGGTGCCGGTGGCCCCACAGGGTGCCACAGAGACAGGGCAGGAGTTCATGTGGAGGGTGAAGGTGTTTAGGACCCTTCTCTCCTCCCAGCAAATCAAGGCTTTGCTTATCATGGCAGATTTCACTTTTCCAAATAAGGCTGAGAGTTTTCCTAAGTATTTCAAATGCAGATAATATCTCTGCAGGTTTGAACACTGATTCCCAGCTTGAGCCAGGGTGACTCAGATTTTGTAAAATGGAGCCAGGAAAACTCTTAAAGGGGTCTTAATTATGAAGTGGTCATCTCCCTTTGCACTGATTTTTTTTTTTTTTTTTTGGGGGGGGGGGGGTATGTAATAGGCTGGCTGTGACAGAAATGGGAGACCCCCAACAATGCAATGCTTTTACAGGGTCATATGTTCCCTGCCAGGTTTAAAAATGTAAAAAGCAAAGTGGACGAGTTCAGCTAAGCGGTGTTTGGGTTGTGTCCCAAAGGAGTAAAAGAACCAAAAGATTTTCAAGCAAGGTATTCCTCTGGAAAAACTGGCTCTAACCCAGAAAAGCCCTGACGATATATGAACAGAGAGGCTGAAGTCCAGTGGGATTTTCACATCTACTTTAATGTCTTGGGTATTAAGTTTCATCCACTTCTAACTTCTTTTCTGAGTGAAATAGCTTACGTGTGACTAAAGCTTCTATTGTGTTTGCCTAACACATACCTGTCCCCTGCCCCCACCTCAATCTCCACCCCTCACCTGAAGAGATGACAAGATACAAACCAATCCACCTCTGCCCTCCGGGATTGCTCCAGGGATAAAGGGCCCCCACTTAAAGATGAGCTGCTCCTGCGGATTTGCCTGGCTTTCATGCCTAGTCCCTGCTTCTCACTGTGCCTTTTCTGTGTTAAACTAACATTTAATGTGCCATTGCTTCATCTGCTCAGACCTTTTACATCATATAACAAAACTGCATCACTGGCTTCTCTAAGGTAGTGGGATTTTTTTCTTCTATTTCAAAAAAACAAGCTTTGAACCAAAACTCAGTCTCATCTCAGATCATGCTGTATTAGGGAACTACCACTTCTTATGAAACACTGTGGACCTTCTGGACAAGTGAATGGCAGCACACATTTAAACTCTGCTACATTTTTTACTTTATGTGGAAAGAAATGTGGTGGTTGCTGGTCCTCTCCTCCCTTTGCTGTGGCCAGATATACTTTTTCTATTATGCCCTTTCTTTGTGCACCACTTCGGCACAAAGAGTGTTGGCAGCTGGAGCAGAGGATGAGAGGCAGCCCTGTGCATTTACTTCTCAGTATAGGCTACATACATCTCTTTTAACAATCCTGCTACTGTCAGGACTAAACAGCAGAAGGTGAGTGAAGAGGTTAGTTATTTAGTCTAAAAATACTTTGATGTAACCCAAAAAAGTCTAAAAAGAGAGTCTAAAAAAAGACTGATGTACTTTCCAATATTCCTCCAGTTATATGGTGCTGGATGATGTAGAAGATGATAACATAGCAAATTAATTCCTGATTCTGCAATTGCTTTTTGGGAGCTGAAAACCTGCCCAACTAAGGTGACAGAGGGGTCACAGAGGACGGTGAAAGTCAGCCTTCTTGATGTGGGAGCTGGGCCACCTAGAGAATTTGGCTAAAACAAGACATTTGTAGCACTTTTCCATACCCATCAGTAACTCTGGGAAGTGTGAATAAACGGGGGGTTTATTTCTCAAATAATGCAAAATTGCAGTGGGAGGGGAAGCCTCCTCAAAGGTTTTTCAGCTTAGCTCAACATTATGGTCTAAAAGGCTGACTGGGAAGGTTGAACACAGATGGGTTTGTAAGCATGAACCCAAGCAGGCCAGCTTTGATGCTGCTGCATGATTTACTACCAGATTGAGAAAAAAAAAAAAAAAAAAAGCGCTGAATTATGGTAGGCTTTGTACAAGTCCTTGGTATATAGTTTGGCACCAGCCATTAACCAAAGCTGGCCTGGAAAGAGTCAAAAGCTTGAAGTGAAGGGAAGGGAGATGCCCTACTTGAAAGGGTAGAGAAGCAGAGGAAATGTGTGTCCTGGCACAGTGAGGTCTTTTAGGATGAATTGGCAATGGATCTATTTATAATTTCACAAGTGGGCTTTGACATTCAGTATCAGCAAAAGAAAAAAAGCTACTCCAAGAGGCTGTGGAAATCATTTACAGAACATAACTTGGTCTTTCCAGCTATTCATTAGAAGCAGCAGCAACTTTTACAGAGGAATATGCAAGTAGATCATTCTGAACATAGTGCTGCTGAGAGGGGATACTTGGTGGCCTGTGACTTGAAACATCGTTCAATCCTTGTAAAACAAGAAAAAATGCACTTGCATAAAAAGGAGGAAAAATAGTTCCATTACAGTCTTTCACTTAGCAATTAGGGGAAAAAAATAATAAATCCTAGCTGCAGAAAAGCCTTTAACCATAGAAAATAATCCAGAATAGAATTTCAGAAGTGCCTAATACAAGCTTCTCCCCCAACATGGGCTAGAGAAGGAGGTAACACAAAGCTGAATAGTCAGCTCATGGAAGTTTAGGTCATGGCAGCCCAACACCAGGAGAGGAGGTATGCTGGCAACTGACCGTGACTATTGGGATCACGCACAGGCAGTGGACGTAGGCGTGTGAAAACAGGCAGAGAACAAGGGATCCAAACCTGAGTCTTCGATTGGTGTCAGTGGTAGGGGAATCTGTCCATGAAGGGCTTAAACACAGATTAAAAATGGAATCTCTGGGGTTTGAGCCCGAAGACTGATTAGCCAAGGCAGCAAAGGAATTTCTGACCACTCTGAACTTCATTAGGCCAAGGCAAGGAAAGGAGTTCATGATAATTTGGTGGAAATTCCCTTTTTAACATGTGGTTCAGGGTTGGGAGGGCAGGCACACGCACCTCATTTGCTGTGCATGACTCCTTTTGCCTCCAGGGACAGAAGCTATCCTAACAACTTCCTCCTGTGATAGGTTTCCAAGAGAGGAAAAGTGCAGCATGGTTGAGATCTGCACAGAAGTTCAGGGAATTGGCGCTTGTGGAGGAAGTATGGATTCCCGCTCACCTACTGAGCGTTTCTGATAAACAGCAGAGTATTATAGAATGAGGAATGACTGCAAAACATGGCTCATACCTCTGTGTGTGGAGGGGCAAAAGGCTGAAGACAGAAGCGGAGTGCAAGTTAAGTTCTCAGAATTGTCCCTGAACTAGTGCCAGCACAGGACAGTACCACTAAATGGGGGAAAACAAGAATTTAAGGCAATTTCTGAAAAGGAATCAGGATTTATTTTCCAGATCTCATAGAGGTATAGGTGTTTAAACTGGTCCAGGTACTGGCAGAAACGGGCTTCTTTAGCAATCACTCTACCACTTACTAGCAACAAAAGAAGAGGCTTTATGTGCTACTGAGAAAATAGATTAACTAAGCATAATTAAACCTGCAGTCAAGCCCTGACCTTCATCCAGTTCTTACTATGAAATAAGATGACAGCACCAGTTTCTGAGTGAATGCTGGGAAGTTAAATTCAATCATTTTAAAAGATGGCTATTGCTTTCATGAAGAGATGGCCTTCAGAATACCATAGCAGATTCAGCTGGGCTTTCCTTATTAGATCTGGAAAAATAACAGTTGATACAAAAGACAGGAAGAGAAAAGCCCTGCCCTTAGTGCAAGACAAGGCTTGTACTCATTTGAAGAGATGGCTTTCAGCTTGAAAATGCACCATCCACTAATAAAGAGGCTGCTGTGTGGTACGTGTCTTTTGTCTAGTGTGCTGTATCTAGCCAATATCCTGACGCACGCCAAAGTCTTTGAAGGAGAACTCATAAACTGTTTACAAGTGATCTGTGATAAGCTCAAGACAGCCCATCTGAAACAAAAAGAAATGTGAGGAGCCCTGAAAAGAAATAATTTACCTTTCACACATTGTGGGGGAGAACACCAGGGATGGAAAAGAGCCACTCAAGTTAAGGCACAGCCACAGCATGAAAAACAACTGAGTATAAACTGCCCAGGAACAAAATTAAATTGGAAGCTGGAAGGAATTCTGTCCTGGGTATGTTTTTATAGAAGAAGTGAGAAAGAGTATGAAAGAGACAGCAGATTCCAAAGAAAGAATAAATATTCCTCAGGGATTCTCTGAAAAGACAGATGGAACAAAAACAAGTGGGAATATTAAAAATCCACCTGGACAGAGCTCAGACTGACCTTGCGGTATGAAAAGATCATGACAAAAAATAGTGGCTGCCTGATTATGCTTGTGCCATTTGTAATCTGCCCATGGTCCTTTTCTCTGCTTGGAGAGGACCCAGCAAGAGGCAGGAGAAGATGGGCTAAGCACGCTGTTACCCTGGAAAACCGGCTCTCAAACAGTGTGTTTCGTCTCAGGTTAGTGGTGGTGGTATAACTGCTGTCTTCCCTTCTCCTGTGAAACAACTCCTTTATTTAGTGGCAGCTGAAAAAACCTGCAGAACATAGGGCAAATGGTTAAAAACTGAGCTGTGAGGCTAGAGGGATAGCAGGACATTCCCAGGACATTTCTATTTCCTATACTAAAGGGGCTGATGCTATTTGATAGAGTGGAGCGGGCAAGAACAGCAAGGGATAAAGAAAACACAAGGCACATCCTGAAAAAGAACAAAGAACAAAAGCTTTGGGGCAGCATGGTAGCAAGCACAAGGCCTAAAGGCTGAGTAAAGAAATGGCCTCCTGCTGTTTGATCCCACCGTGTCCTGGCACATGGAGATCAGTTTGCATTTCCTAAAAATAAACAGAACGGCAGTGAAGTGGCATCTGACTACAACTCAGCATATGTATTCTCCTCGTGGAAACACTCTGAAACCATCCGAGTCAAGGGAGGTGACAAGACACCCACATGTATATACACTAGCAGTTACAGGTCTCCACATATTTATTATTTAAAAAATTATATGCTACAGAATTGTTCTGAAACTGCACCAAAAGCAAAACCCATTTGCTTTCAGCTCCTCTCCAAAGGATGTAAAAATCCATTGCCTCTTGGGTCTGATCTAGTCCACTGTGTACATGAAGTGCCCCTTATATCACAAAAAGGATGGTGAATTAATGGTAGCTTTTATGGTAAGGCAGGTTGCCAGCTGTAAAGGAGGCAAATGAATTTCAGATATACCGAACAGCCTGGAATTCCTTTGGTTTCAATACTTTTGCTCTCTCCTTCTTTGAACAGTCCTTTCTTTTGATCCTTTTCTGTACCTCCTTGTTGCATTTCAGCTTTTGATACCAGAGGACAACATTTGCAAAAAAAGTTAATTTTGAAGTAGGGTCTGAATACTTTGAATTTCTTTACCCTAAAACTCATGGGAGGACGTTCACATCCTCAATCCGTGCTGGGTTTAAGGGAATGTTCTGCAATCTGAATGGGAACTCCCCAGGAGGTATTTTTCTACCCCCAGAAGTCTGGCCCTGAGCATGTGAGCGAAGCCTTTAGTTCCTTGGTAAATTTGAGATCAGCCTGTATTGAGTCTTGACCAACACATTCCCTGGGTGTAGAAAGGATTGTAATTGCTTCTTGGGATAAACCCAAGCATTGCACATGCAACACTAAAAAATGTGTGATAAAACTCTAACTTGATCACAGACCTGTATCTGATTTTAGAAACCAGTAGAGCATGTAGTATAAACTAGTAACATATTCCTGTATGTCAAAGCAAAGAATACTGATGTAGCTTCTTTATTTGTTTCCAAAAATGAGAATTTTCTGATAATCCAAGAATCTAGCTCTCACTGGTATAAATTACTACGTCACCTTAGAAGTGACTCTCAAGGTTCATAAGTCGCGAGAACTGCCCTTAAAATAAAGATCTGTTAAATAGCTGTAAACCTTAACGCAGTCGTAGTAGCCCTCAAGTCAGTGGTCTGGAGAAGAAGAATTCGAGTAAGCTTCATGATTCTTTGTCACTAACTAAACCCCAGAATATCTTAAAACATCAGAGGGCAGTTGTTCAGGAGGGTGTGACTCCCACCAGCTGCCTCACCAGCCTCAGGAAAGAACGCCTGTTTTGGTTTGCTTTTTAAATGCCTACTGGGTTTAGCTGCTGGATGCTCTTCTAATCTGCAAGAAAGTTCCCCACTTTGGGGTTATTTTAAAGCTGATGTGTAGCAAGCTACTAAAGTGAACAGAGTTAAACTTCTCCATAGGATCAACCTGTTTTGTCCTCTTTCAAAACATTGAGGGAAACAACCCTAAACTGTTAACTGCACATTAAGGTGTGGAATCTGGATTTTTTCAGCATCCTAGACCTGCAGCTCAGATGGGAGCACTGGCAGATGCGGGATTCCCATTCTTTTTCCTAGGTCAACACCTAAGGGCTCAGACCACCTGCACAGCACCTGCAGGCAAATTATTCAAGGTAATTAGCTTGAAGATCTCCACCTGCTATCAGCTTCCCCCCTCACTCATATCAAATGCTGAGCTGTCACAAAGAGACTGTGAGAAGCATTCTCCTTGAATGTGAGGGCCTCTTGTTTTCTCTGGGGACCTGCTGGAGGCTTTACCCACACTTCAGCTGTTGCTGTTTTCAAGATGGACAGAAGGCTTAGGAGTACCACCAGCAGCTACAAATGATGTATCTCAGGTAACACCAAAGTGCAGATGTTCTGAATAGACCGTTTGTTTCTACTGAGCTGCCTTTGCTGTGTCCTGCAGGACACTCCCTAATTTTGGTCGGGTCCCACCTGTGACACCTTTCACGCTCACAGGACACGAATGCATTAAAATGGAGGCAGAGGGAGCACCGTATTATGTTGGATGGGCTCAGCAAAGACTGGGTGCTGCTGGCCCCAAGACCCCAGTGAGGTCCAGGAAGGTGTGGCAGAAACATGTCACAGGGGACAGCCCCTGCCCTTATGTGCGTTCAGGATCGAAGCGAGCCAGGCTAAGGGCCAGCTGAGGCTGCCTCTTGGGGGGACAGTGCTGTCTGGATCGCTGGGGTTCTCTGCTCTGCGTCATGCTGCGGGCATGGCAGGGCAAGGTGGCAGCAGGGGGTCCCATTCACCGGTCAGGCAAAGGGACTTACACCACTCTGGTAGGGGACTGGTGATGGACTAGGGCTCAGGCCTGCCATCCTGCCGTGCCAGAGAGTGGTGCTGAGCTGCTGCTTCTGCCCATGAGGTGCGTGTGAGCATGGGGGGCAAAGGGGGCAGCCGTGGAGGAGGCTCAGGCAGGGCCTGTCCTGGACAAGCCCGCGGGCAAGGGTAGCAGCACGTCTGGATACTTAATGATGCAAGAGGCTGAGTTTGGTGTCAGGAGAGGCAGAAGCGCTACGTTTTCCTGGGTCCCTCTTGCTCAGATGCTCCCTCTGCCCCATAGGTTTAATCTGTCTCTCTGCTGCAGAAGTAACAAACTAGCTCAGAGCGTTGCGTATGGGAAGCAATGCCTGGCAGGGCTGCCAACCTCCCATAAAATAGGGGCTTTCTCATATTGCTGTTGAAATCCTGTGTCTTTGCCTGTGGCGTGTTTGTCTCCTCTCTCAGGCTCTGGCCTGGGAAGCTCTTGCAGTCCCTTGGCTGTGTCAGGGGACAAGTTTTAATCCTGACATGTGTTCTGTGCGATATGACCTGACATAAGGGGCATCTCCACGACCACCTGATCCAACCAAGGGGACATGGCCCTCTTGTGAGACCTGGGCTGGCTGGGGGGATGTTCTTCCTGTGTCAGCCCACACGATGGGGGTTGCCCCTTGCCATGATACCCACTACAGGCTGGGGCAGGGGTATTGTGTCCTGAGCCTTATTATTTCAGAGGCGGTAAGCACAACAGGCCAGCAGCCCTCATAGTGCAGGTTGGTAGCTGCTAGGGAAGAACCGCTTCCCTGAGCGGCAGAGAAAGAGGCTGTGTGCAGGTGGCATCCTCTGATACTGTCTGTGTGGAGGTGCTCGCTTGGGACGTCAGGGGTCCTCACAGAGAGGAGGCCTGAACTGCTCCAGTGTATCATTTAGAAGTGGTTTGTGCATTGGTGTTTGGGAACGTTGGGTTTCCCAATTTTTCTGGTTTTCAGTCTTGTATCTAGCAACCACGCCACACCTTTTGGAAGGGAAGGCATGCCAAGGTAGTTTCCTGCAAGGAAGTAGAGCTGCAGTGTTTTTCTGCAGTGGTTTACCATATGATGCCTTTTCTTTTTTGCAAGAAAAAGAAATGTTTAGAAACAAGCCCAAGCCACAGATTTCAGATCGGGATCCAGATTTTTTTAAAATACCCTAAAGTTGGGAAGTGCTTGCCCTAGAACAACAGTTGGCCTGTGTTCAGCTTTCTAAAATAACCCTGCCCAAAATCCAGACTCTGGACCCCACCCTACAGGCTCATGCCTCTTTCTTTAGCAAAAGTAGAAATAGAAGTTGAATCTTGTCTGAAACTTTTATTTTGCATCACATTCCATTTTTTAGTTTTGCTTTCTTAATAACTCCTAGCTGCTACAAAACTGGTCTTTTGACCTCTCCTGCCCTCTCAACCAGCAGTTCTCTAGGCTTTGTCCTTCAGGGGTTAAGCAAAGGATGCCTGAGAGAAACTGCCAGTAATTAACTGTGACAGCTGAAATCCTTGAAATTGCTATTGAACTTGGAACCTTGTGTGCTATTGTTCTTAGCTCCTCTGCTGGAGTCTTGCGTGATGGTGGTTTGGATGGAAACATTTTTGGGCAGGTCCCTGGAAAAACAATGGGAAAAAGCCCTTTTAAACAACCCTGTGAAAGCCAGCAATGGCAATACTGACCAGAACGTACAGATTTAATTTCATGCATCTGGAATTGAAATGGAACTTCCTCCCAGGTCGATGGCAAAAGTCCACCTGTCTGTCAGGGCTCAGGAAAGGAGGAATCAAACTCTTCCCAGATCTAAGGACTAACTGATGGTGCCTATCCAAGTGACAACTGTGGGTTGAAAATATAGTTTGGGTAAAACAGGTTGTTGTTTTCAGCCTACCAGTCAACTGCTAGTTATAACTGTGAAAGCATCACTTATTACAAGGTATCCTGAGATACTTTTCAAAGTATCAGAAATATCTTGAGATACATTTTCACCATTCTTTCTGGTACCCGCAACAAGCATGACAGATCTGTAAAAAGGTGGCAGAACTCTGTCTGAGCATTGAAATCTTCTGTGGGATAGCTGTCTGTAATTGCTCTGAAGAAGGCACACAGAGAGAAAGAGAAGAAAAAATGAGTCAAAACTGTATCTTCTCTGGTCCTCAGCCACTGGCAAGCAATATTGGCTTTGGTTGTGCACATTTATTCCCTAACTGCATACAGTGGGACAGCCTGTAAAACTACTTTGCCATATTATTTCAGCTTTGCTGAGGGATACAGCTTGTGATCCCTAGATAGACACTCTTTGTGGAATATTTTTGAGTAAAGAGGACTTTTGGATTTGGCCCAATATTTTTCTTCTGGGCAATTATGGTTTTCTGGCCTTTCCAAATAGGAATACCATATCCGTGTGTGTGTACTTGTGTCACCCAGTCCTTCTTTTTTTAATTAAGATGATCACCAGATTCATATGAATCCAAGCAGAAATGTGGGACAATGTCCACAAGCTGTCTGCTAGCTTACATAGGATTATTTTCTGTTACCACAGAGTAGTATCTCAGGAACCAAGCAGGATGTACTTGCTAAGAGTGTTTTATGCTGCTGAAAACAGTTCTTTCTGGGCAACTTCAAAATACTCCTTCTGGGACCCATGAAGGTTGCTATGCTGTTGAGAAGTTAACCCTAGGCCTGCCTGGTTTCAGCACAGTGCTATACCCTCTTTCCTACCAAGCAGCGTTCTTCTCCCCAGCATAAATGTATGCCCAGGTATGGGACAAATAGAAATGACTTGATGATCTCACAAATCTTTTCCGACCTAAATGATTCTATGACTTCCTCAGTATCACATCTCGTATTAGCCACTGCAACAGGCACAGCTCAGCTTTGGAGAGCTGTGGAGTCTCAGTTGACCCTGGATGAACCACATAATAAAAAAAATAATATAGGAGTATGAATCCTGTAAAGCACTGACCATTTCTGAAAGTAAATTTGACCTGTTTTAAAGGTTTTTTTTAAGATTCATTTAACGCTGCCTTTATGGCCAGCTTGTATGCTATAATGATATGGTCTTCAGCTGATATGTTATAAATGCTATATATGGGGTGTGTGTGTGTATATATATATATATGTATATATATGCTAAAATGGTATCAGTCTTCAGCTGATATAAATCCCAGCGGCTCCACTAAACTGTTGTTTTGTTTTTGATTTACAGTCACCTTAGTGAGACAGTCTACGGGCTATTTCTATTTGGATAAGGAACAAGTTATCAGAGCATGTTACACTCAATTTTTCCTGACTTCGGAGACAGATAAGAAAGCAGATCTTTGGGAGCCTCTTGACTTATACTGATGCACTTTGATTTTCAAATAAGTTCTGATTTGCAGCTGCGATTGACCTTGCAAATTTATCAGGCCCTTAAAAAGTTATTTCATCATGTCTGAATAGCTCACTTTTATTTGCCTGCTTTGTGATTAAAACTAATAGAGGCAGACCACAAATTCATGCAATGTAATTACAGTGTAAAATATATTTGCAATGCAGTTTCTCAATCAGATTTTTACTAAGGGATGTGCCCACTTTTTGCATGCATACTTATTTTCCATATGTTTAGAGTGTTCATGGGGTTTGGTTATCCTTTAAAGCCTGGCAAGAACACGTCTAAAATACCACTTCTGCTCTTAGAGACTAAGAAATAATTTATTGTCTTGCTGTTTGTTCACTTATTCTTAGCTTGATATCCATGTCATGTACTTGATGTGGACATATCTGTAACTGGAAAATTGAAGTTTCCATGAAAAACTTAACAAAAGCATTTCTGATAATACAAGCAGGACAGTGTACAGCTCTGATTGTGATCCTGTGTCTCTACATGAGAGCAGCAGCAGAGTGGAGAAGGGAGCAAGGGACCTGAGCTTCCGCCAGAGGTGTGCTTAAAGCCCAGCCTTGAGAAAATAACACGGAAAGGGAGAGAGAATATGGGTGAGCTGTTGTTTCAATAGGACCAGTTGTTGCCCCATGTATTATTTGATTCCTTCTGTGCTCAGAAAAACTAGATTTGGATAATAATCCTCTGATTTGAGTTCATAAAGAGGTTTTGATGATGGAGTTTTTTTAAAAAAATAAAGTTAATTTCTTCTTTTAATGGAACCAGTTAGTGAGATCTCAAATACTATTGAACTGCTGGAAGGATAGCACTGCAAGGACCATCTATAGGACTTCAGCAGCACAGAACAACAGCGTAATTTCTATAGCATGTGATGACTTCATCCCTGTTCTCTTGGACCTCTTTTGTAAGAGCAGACTGGCTGAGGGGAGGCTGAGGAAAAACAGCCGCTTCCCTCTTTATGCAGCTTCTGCTTGGTGCATCAGAAGGCACAAAACTGAACCAGGAGGCCAGCTGCCTGGAGTCACCAGCCCTGCCGAGCCAGCATGCTGCTGAGGTTTGACATACCCCCTCGTGTGAGGTGTGACTGGCCAAGGACAACCCAGGGCACGTGTCCTACCAGCAAACTGGTCAGGTTATAAATCCTTGCACGGGCTGGACAGCAAGCTGTCCAAACCCATGGAAAAGGAGCATCAGCCTTTGCTCCATGGTTGTTGGTAATGGCTAGAAGTGTTCATTTGTAGAAAATGAGGTAAGTGCAATGTTACTATAAGGTGGAAAGCTTCCAAGCCTGATCCTGCCTTGTGCCCCTGCTGCTCTTAGGCCTGGGACCAGACCTTAGTGGCAAGCTTTACCCTGCAGCAAATATTTACTGTGACATTGTAGTCCCTCACGGGGAAAAAGGGTTTATGATGGAAATGATGATGGAATGTTAAGTGCAGTGGTGCTCGTGAGCTGCACAGCTATAACAACAACCCCCAAACCAGTAAATAGCAAAAAGGCCTTCTTTGGCCAGATGGTGAGGCAGGCAATATAGCCCTACTGTATGCAACACCAGAGACTTTCCAAATCCTAGTCCAAATCTTTTAATCCCTTCAGTCCTTAACGGTTCAAAATTACATCATCATTTCCTCCATTTCAGACAGAGCTTTACCCCTTCTGCTTCGTAGCTGCAATGCAGCCTAATAGGGCTCATACTTCTTAATCTTAAACGGAAAAATGTATGTCAAGTCAAAACAAAGCACAGTTTCTAGATCTCCACGGGGGTATGAGGGGTGTCTCATAAATCTGTCTATGATTAAAGGCAGCTGCAGATTGACATGGACATTTTGAGCTTGTCAGTCCTTTGTGTGGTGTATAGCTATTGGAGCAAGGCAACAGCGGCAGGCTGAAGGCAATGGCTTTCCTGCACTTCCTACTCCTATTGCTGAGGACCAGGAAATAGATGCCTCATCAGCTTTGAATTTGTAAAGGCTCTAACCCGAACTCCAGCACAAGCACTGCTAGTTTGCAGCCTAGCCATTTATTCTAAAATCTTTCGATCTCTTGTTTCGCTAACAGTGAATGTGGAGAAGTACAATGAATTCCTTTCTGGTAACCTGAGAATATCAGCTAATGGAAAAAACAAAAAGTGCTCTGCAACTGTATTAAATTTTCAGGGTTTTTTCACTCCCGCCCCCAACTGGACGATGTTAACATTCTTCTAATGTCCTTGAGATTACAGCAAAGAGCTTGCAGTGAAAAAAAAAACCAACCCAAAACCACACCCACAAAAAAACACAAACCCCCCAAACAGCTTGAATTGCATCCTCAGCTGGCATAAACTGATACAGCTCTCCTTTTTATACCAGCTGAGAAGCCAGGGTACTGCTGCTTTTATTTTCAGCTTTGCAACACAGTTACCATAACAGAAGTAAGATATTGAGATGAGTTTTGCTCCAAGTGACATCATAAGTTAGTGGGGAGCAAGAAATGTGTTGGCAGAGCTGAATGGGGTGCTGTGAACAGTCCATTTGGCACCAGCAGCCAGACTCCAGGATCTATGGAAAAGCATCCAAGGACACAGTCTTGCATTTTGTCTCCTGGTTTTATGAACGTCAAACTGATCTGTGCATTTAGAAATGGAGGAAGGAAAAATAATGATGAAAACATACCTCTGTGGCATTTCTGATTATTTAGCATTTTTCGCTATAGAAGCTGAGTGATATAAAAATTATCTCACTGTCTGTGAAGTCCTACTCACGCTGGTGTTTCTCGGCAAGCAGTTCCCCACTGATGTTAGGGACAAGTAACAGGTACACAAGGAAAGGAAAAAGATGTAGCTGATGGAAGTGATCATGTTAGACCTCCAGTGTCAGCCCCACTCCTGTGTTCAGATCTTAAAGTTTTGGCTTAGACACAAGCGGTTCAGATGTTTTCAGTCCCCTGTGGGCACTTGAGCAGGTGAAAACTAGGATAAAATGCAAGTTGTTCCTAATGAGCCGTGAACGTCATGGTTGAAAGCTGTCTCAGTACATCATCTTTCACCCTGATAAAGAAATCTTCTATCTGGGCAGATCTGACCAGCTCTTGGCAACTTGGAGCCTTTGCTGCAGCATAAAGAACAGAGCGTGTGGCTTACACCCATCTTCAGTTTTTCCATGCTTTTGGGTAAGTCATAGTACAAGCTTGCCCTCATCTATACTCTCTTCAGGATATTCCATATCAAAAGTATCTAATATAGGAATTACTTGCTTTGGCCTTTATCAACATATATTAATATTTGAAAGATAGAATAGACTACTATTTCAGTTGGAAGGGACCTACAACAATCCCATAGTCCAACTGCCTGACCAAGTCAGGGCTATCCAAAAGTTGAAGCGTGTTGTTAAGGGCACTGTCCAAATGCCTCTTAAACACCGACAGGCTTGGGGCATCGACCACCTCTCTAGGAAGCCTGTTCCAGTGTTTGACCACCCTCTTGGTAAAGAAATACTTCCTAATATCCAGTCTAAACCTCCCCTGGCACAGCTTTGAACTGTTCCCATGCATCCTGTCACTGGATCCCAGGGAGATGGATCAATATTTGTCAGTTTTTCTCCTCCATTTCAGAGTGGCTGTAAAGCTTAGGTTGACATAATACTTTTAAGTACATGGAAAAAGCCACAAAGCAAAGTTAGTGACTTTGTTTTCCTTGATGACTCATGAAGAAACAGGCACCTGCAAATGGGATGTACAAAGCAAGGAGTTTATCGAGCTGGAAGTTGCATAGACTGGTCAATAGGAGAACCTGAGATGAAGCTGCAGCAACAGTCTCTCTTCTGATTTGATATTTGGGCCCCTAAACCTGGTTTCAGAGAAGCACCTTCCTCTGCCTACTGTTCCCAGTTTGGATTGTGTTCCTTTGGTGACACTGGTAATGCCTAACAGCATCGAGAAGGAGAAGCTAATCTAATCTAAGGCATGAATTTAGGTGTCCAGGGAACTTTGCTGGTGGGTGCTAGGGATCCTAGGCACTTGCAGGGTGTGAAGTTTATGAATAGGGGTTTGGAGATCTCTAGTTTGTATTTAGATGCAACTTCTAAATTTCCCCAAAGTCTTGGTAAGTACTCATATTTTATCTGGGAAAAGAGATATTTGGAGAACTGCAAGTCTGGGGCTTAAAAGGTGAAAAGATCCCACATTACTAGGGTCCTTGTCTCTATTAAGGCTAAAACAAAAGGTCCTGTTAAAGTCAGAAGGACTCTAATGTGCTCCAGAAGACCTTTTGGAAAAGCTGACTTTGGATTTCAGTATTTGCCAACTGGAAGACCTCACAGTTTGCATTTGGGGGGCTGAAAATTGCTGCATGGAATTTGGAAGCAATCTTTTCAGAAATGGATTTTAAAGGCAAAACAAAGGTAAAGAACCTGAAGCTCACTGTCGTCTTCTATAAACTGGGTAGTAATTGCTTTTTGGGCAGTGTCCCTGTATTTTAACAAAGCTTAAATATATATTCCAAATGGCTGTAGTATAAAAACCACCTGGCCCCAGATACCAGGCTTGGCAGCAACTTGTCTCAGAACTTTGAAAGCGAGATTAATAAGGAAGGAGGTGTTGAAACAGGGAGCCAGAGAAGACTGGGATTGATGGTTTTGTAGCATGGACATCCTTGTAGTACTTATCAGGATTTCCTGCTTTTAATTTATTCTTGCATTATTCACCTGGAAAGAAAAAAATCCTTAAGTTCCTGCACTTCATTGGGGCATGCTGGTCTCCAAGAGATATGTTAGCTGTTTTCACATGGGAATGGTTACTACTTGGCATCTATTCTAAATTCAAAGCACATTGGGTCAAATTCATCTGTTGTAGCCTTCTCAAATTGCGTGATTTGCAGTCAGGATGTGTTTGGCCCAGCGTGCTCTGCCTGTTTTGGCTCCAGTACATTATGAGATTGTTAGTTCCATATCCCCTGAAGGATAATATTCTTCCTTGGGTACAAAGCCTGGTCAGGTCTCTGTGTATCACTTACCTAGTCTGTATAGAATAGGTGCAAACCCTGCACAACAACTTCACTGATCATGTCAATACCTTTTTGAGTTGCCCTTTGAAAGAACATATATAGTAATGGGCTTGGCGTGCCCTGCCCAGTCATGACAGCTCTGGGGATTGAGTCCTTCTACAATTTTGGGAAAAGAATTTTTCAAAACAAATAAAATCCTGCCAACCCCTTCACTACATTGCCGATGATAAAAGTTCCCATTCAGTCGGTGTAGTTACAACACCTGCACTGTTCTGCTGTCTGGGAAATGTCCTGCATGGCTGCACCTCTAGCTTGCCCAGTATTCAGCTCCTGCTGGGAATTTTCCAAAGTAAATCCCTTTCCAGGTGCCACACATTCCTTGTTCCTGAGCTGCACAGAGCTCAGACAGTGCCCTCCCCATATCAACAGACAGCACCGCTTACGGACAGATGGTCAGAGGTGAGGATCTCAATAGGCACTTTGACTAATGAGATGTGGATCCCATTTAGCAGATTCAAACATGAGTCTGAACATCACCATAGAGGTTCTTCCTGTAGCACAACGCTACAGATGCCTGAAATACAGTCCTTGCCAAGGAGGAGAAGAGGAGCATGAGGTAGGGTGTCATGGTTTAACCCCAGCCAGCAACTAAGCACTATGCAGCTGCTTGCTCACTCCCCCTGCAGTGGGATGAGGGGGAGAGAATCAGATGAGTATAAGTGAGAAAACTTGGCAGGTTGAGATAAAGACAGTTTAATGGGACAGAAAAGGAAGAAGAAAATAACAGTAGTAATAATAATAGTATACACAACAAGTGATACGCAATACAATTTCTCCCCATTCACTAACCAATGCACAACCAGTTGCTGATCAGTAGCCCCCAGCCCCCTTTCCCTCCAGTTTGTATACTGAGCATGATGTCATATGGAATGGAATACCCCTTTGGCCAGTTTGGGTCAGCTGTTCTGGCTGTGTCCCCTCCAAGCTTTTTGTGTTCCTCCAGTCTTCTCGCTGGCAGGGCATGAGAAGCTGAGAAGTCCTTGACTTAGTATAAGCACTACTTAGCAACAACTAAAAACATCAGTGAGTTATCAACGTTATTCTCATACTAAATCCCAAACACTGCCCTGTGCCAGCTGCTGAGAAGAAAATGAACTCTATTACAGCTGAAACTTGGATAGTATCTATCTATCTATCTATCTATATATATATACCATTTACATCATGCCCAGGTCCCACACTTTCTAATACATCCCAATACATCACCATCACCTTTCCTGTCTTTTGATATATACCCACAGATATAATTCCTTTAGTCTATGTGCCCTCCCTCTAAAATGTCTGTTGAGTTCATTTAGTTCATGACTTTGGGCTCCATCTGTCATAGTAGTCTTTCAGAGCAGGGGAGATGGTGTGTGGTGTTGGATCATGGCATGCTGAAGCCAGTTCTAGTTCCATTACCACTGCACTTTTCTGGTTCTATCATCAAAATTCATTCTTCATTAAGCTGGGTAATTCTACTATAATACCATTGATATGGCATGTAACAACCATAGCAGTAATGACATACAGTATTATATATATATAGCAGTTAACATAATACAACTCAAATAAGTGGCTATTCTCACCCAGAATCAAATCCCCCTGAGGTACGCATTGGACTTCCCCATCCTTCTGCACTACCCACCAAATGCACCCAGGTCCTTGAGCAAAAGCAATCCCAGGAACGGCCTTGTCTTCACCTGAGACAGGGAATAACCCAGGCCGTCTTCCTAGCATATTCTTTATGTGCATTACAGGGACTTTAACCCCTTCTACGGTACGCAAAATTTTTCATTGGGCAGGGCCAGCTTGATTGTTAGACCCCCTAATGTTGACTAACTGAGTGGCTTTTGCTAAATGTTTATCCCAATCTTTGGATGTTCCAGCACTCATTGCTCTCAGTGTAGTCTTTAGCAGTCCATTGTATCGTTCAATTTTCCTGGAGGCTGGTGCATCAACTATTTCCTGTTGAATTTGTTCAAAGGCTTGCCATTGTTCAGGGCCCCATTTAAAATTGTTCTTCTTCCAGGTCACATGATGGGGAGGGCTTACAATCAGCCTGTAATTTGGAATGCGTATTCCCCAAAACCCCACAATGCCTAAGAAAGCTTGTGTTTCCCTTTTGCTACTTGGTGGAGATGTTGCTGCTATTTTGTTGCTCACATCCGTTGAGATCTGATGATATCCATCTTGCCATTTTATTCCTAAAAACTGGACCTCCTGTGCAGGTCCCTTGACCTTACTTTGTTTTATGGCAAAACTGCCTTTCATAAGGATTTGAACTGTGTTCTTCCCTTTCTCAAAAACTTCTGCTTGTATTGCCCCACACGATGATGTCATCAATGTTTTGCAGATGTTCTGGAGCTTCACCCTGTTCCACTGCAGTCTGGATCAGTCCATGGGGTGCAGTCAGTTCCAGGTGTACTGGACATCCCTCCAAAATGAAAGCAAACTGTGGCCTGCACTCTTGCTGCCAAAGGAACCGAGAAAAGTGCATTAGCGGTATCAGTTGTGGCATACCACTTGGCTGCCTTTGACTTCAGTTTATATTGAAGTTCTAGTATGTCTGACACTGCCAGACTCAGTGGTGGTGTGACTTCATTCAGGCCATGATAGTGTACTGTTAGTCTCCACTCTCCGTTAGACATTTGCACTGGCCATATGGGACTGTTAAAGGGTCTTGTTGATCACTCCTTGGCTCTCCAGCTGATGAATCAGCTCAAGGATGGGAATCAAGGGAGCCTCGGTTGGCGTGATATTGCTGCTGGTGCACCACTGTGGTAGAAATTAGCACCTGTTGTTCTTTGACCCTCAGCAACCCTGAAACAGAAGGGTGCTTTGAGACACCAGGCGAGGTAGACAGCCGTTTAATTTCCTCTGTCTCCAAGGCAGCTATACCAAAATCCCAGCAGTCCTCTTTTGGGTCCCTGAAATACTCTCTCCTGAGGCAGTCTATACCAGCTGAAACCAGGACATGGGGCCAGGGCTGCACGTCTTACGTTCCATGCACAAGACCTGACCGAGCTCAATCTGCAGGTTACAGCCCACAAAGTCTGAGATGACCCTCCACACTGAACTCCACAAAAATCTCCCTCAGTCATGCAAGTCTGAAATGGCTCTGTGCATTGAACAGGTGGGAAAGGGGAAAGGAAAGATGAGAGCTTTGCTGTCACGTTTTGCTGCTGTTTGATAAGAAGTCTTCATCAGGTACACAAAACTGAACCTGCTGTGATCAGGCCTCCAGGCTGGGATGTAAGAAGCGTGTATGAAGTCTCCAGGCATAGTTTTCCTACTGTCTTGAGTAAATCACTCATTTCTCAGTTGCAGAACAGGATTATAGGCCTGTCTTTATCTATCTTACGCCGGTAAGATTCAAATGTGTTTTGTCAAGTCTGTGGTCTGGAAAGTGCTATGCAAGTTTGGTCGAGGCCCATAGGTGCTCCTGTAATACAAGGCAGGAAGAGCAGCAAAATTTAGAGCTTCTCCCTCAGGAGGGAGGGAGGGAAGGAGGGAGGGAGAGAGAGCCTTTCCAGAGCTGAATACTGCCATAGTCTGCATTACCTGCAAAACTAGACTGAAGTTCAAGGTAAATACATTTTCTTTTGTTGATGTCTTTATTAAAGGCAAAAATCTGATAACTTCTAATAAGTATAAAATGTAAATCTAAATGACTTAGGATTCATAAGAAAACTGGTCTCCCATCTGGGAGTAGCCTGTGCAGTCTTCAGTGTAAGAAACAGGCCATAACCCCTTCGTAGGCAGTACAATTAATCAAATAATAAAATTATGCTAAGCCAGTGCTGATGATCATTTCAAGGGATAAGTATAGTTATTCTGGCTCTCAAATAAAAAACAAAAGTAGTTGAAAGTTAGAACATAGAGCAAATGGATGATTCTGAATCCTCCCTCTATTGTTAAACTGTACAAATCTATTGCTTTTCTAATAAATAATCCCAGTGCAGAGCATTTTCTTGCCAATATTTTTCAGCAGCAGAAGCCAAGCCAGAAGGTTCTGAAACCAACATATTGGCATGGGTGTTTTTTTTCTCCTTCTTCTAATATACCGTGGAATCTAGTTAAATATTTTTCCACTCCTTACTTCTCTCTGCGTCTTCTGGAGAAAATGTGAGTCCTATTTCCTCATAAAAATATCTTAGCATCTGACAGGTTGGGTGTCTTTGATCCTGAAATGTTTTTGGATGATTTTTCTCCCCCACTTTGACTTTGTAATATAACGCTCCATAAAAAGTATATGCATATATGCAACTTTAAAAGGGGAACCTTATTTGAAATTAAACTTTTACACCAATTAACCTCCTCCCAGTGCACTATAAAGTGCAGTAAAAACAGTGCTCTTACAGAGACCCTTGCAATTCTCAGATTGATGCCTCCCTGGCTGTGGAACCCAGAACATCTGCTTTAAATTAGCTCTGATGGAAGGTCTACTTGTAAATGCATGACTTAATCAGCCTTACTAAAGTAAATGGCACATACTGTAGCAGAGGGTGCTTCAGAGTCAGACTCAAACCTGTCTTTCTTTTGAAGCAGAGAGGGGAAAAAAAAGGGGGGCACAGAGGGGGCAAACTTTAAACCAAAGGCGATTTCTTTTTTTTTTCTTTTATGAGCTGACATTAGCAGACGTGTGGCTGTACCATAGCCAGTCTAACTCCCAAGCAACATGTGCAGCTGTACAGGCTGAGCCTGCCTTGCTCCTCCCCACGCTCGTACACCCACGCTTTCAGGCCCTGTTTAGGCGAAGACTGCAGTGCGTTCCTGGAGCAGTGCTAGGCAGTCTTCTTGCCTGCAGGCTCTTGCCCAGCATCCCTGAGAGTGCCCAGTTTGTCCTGAGAAAAGTGTTACAGCAGCTCATCCAGGCTACTTCGAGCATAGACGAGTCTCTCTGCACTGCTCAGACCCTGCTAACCTTTCCCGAGAAAAAGGAGCCACAGGCTTCCTGTTGGCTTTTAACAGTGTGGATTGTGAAGGGTGAAGAATTGCAGAAGGTCCTTATGAGGCTGAGTGACTGGGCAATAAAATGACAGATGAAACTCAGTGTATATAAACATAAAGGGATGCATGTGGGGAAAAACAATCCCAGATTCATTATAAAATGATGGGCTCTGAGCTGACTATTACTACTAAGAAGTGAACCTTGAATGAAAACATCAGCTCAGGACTCAGAAGCCACCAGAAAAAAAGCACATTGAATATTAGGAATGATTAGGAAAGGAATAGAAAGCAAAAGAAAAGTCACTTCATCAACCTCTATGGCCATGGTTCATCCACACCTCAAATAATGTGTGTTGTTCTGTCCCCTCATCTGAAAAAAAGGGCTACACTAAACTGGAAAAGGTTCAAAAAAGGGCAAAAAGGATGATGAAAGGTTTGGAATGACTTTCATGTGAGAAATGATTGAATCTGGAAAAGAGACAGATTGGGTGTGGGGTTATGACAGAGGTCTATGGCACCACAGATGGTAAGGAGATGTTGAGCAAGGATCAGCTGTTCACTGTCTTTTCCAATACAAGAACTAGTGGGCATGACATGGAGCTAGCAAGAACCAGGTGAAAAACAACAGGTAGTGTTTCCTCAAACAGCGGTAACTGGTCTGTGGAAATCCCTACCAGAGGATGTTATGGATGCAAGAGGTTTAGTGGTTTCAAGGGGACAGTGAATGAGAATTTAGGAGAAATTAATAGATTAGGGAATCAGGAGATATGGACTAGAGAAATTCCTGCCAGAGGAAAGAAACCCGAGAAAAATTAGAAAAGAGATCAAGAGAGTAAAAGAATAGCAAAGGAAAAGGGCAAGTGAAGTAAGAGAAGACTCTAGGGAGACAGAAGAACTGATCTGGAAAGGGACTACTCGCACTTGCAAGCTGCCTAAAGAAGGGTTGTAAAAATACACATGGAAGGTGCAGGGGACAGACCAAAGAAGATGTGCGTGAAAAGGGGAGAAAGCCACAAAGGTACATACAGATAGGAATGATGACCATCATGATGGGGAGCTGCTGGAGAGAAAAGGAAAAAAAAAAAAAAAAAAAAAAGGAAAGTAAAATGAAAGGGGAGAAATACTCAGGGAATTAAGGTCTGCTGTTTGTCTGCCAAGGACAGAAAGCTATATGCTGGGGACAGCAGAATGATAGTGCTTTGGGACAGTTCATTACTGCATACTGGTTGTGCTGAGGCATTATACATCTCACATAAAATAAACTGGAGGAACAACATCATAGATACAAAACGGGGTCCTCAAAAATCAGAAACTACCCAAACCCTGGCTGCCTGTGCAATCTTAATTGGGCCTTGTTGTTCTTTAAAGTCTAATCGCTCGAGTATACCCTTTCCAGAAAATTAACCCACACATCTCGTTTCCTCTGTCCTTGCCTAGAGCAGCTTTCATCCCCTCTACATTTGAATAAGGCTGCTCTCCACTTTGTGCTGGTTGAACACCAGGGGAGAAGCCACAGAAGAGGCAAGGACCTGTCCTCAGTGCCAATGCCTTCATACCCAAATGACAGAGCTATAATTACAGAGACAGTCCTGAGTCCCCACAGGCATCCATAATTGCCCTGTGAGGAGGTCCCAGTCCAGTATGAGCAGCACTAAGAGCTGTAACATGCTCAGTAAAAGCAGTTTTTGTGGGGTTTTGGCTTTATTTATTTTTAGCACAGCAGAAGTCACCTTCCAACAATTTACCAGCTCTGGAGTTCTTCACTCCAAAGGTAAGAAGCACAACAGCTATTAATAGAAAAGGCACTAGGGTTGTTTTAACATGGATAAACCAGATTTGAATAAATGGATATTTTACGAAGTCCCGAACATTCAACATGAGGTTTCTGGAATATATGAGAAATCTCAGTGTATGCAATTGATTTTTCATAAATTATCAGGACATTACAATGGCAAATGCTGAGCAATCGTAATGAAAGGCAGTGCAACTGGTCCCACATGTACTGCACTTAACATCACCATCATTATGCCTTTTTTTTTTTTCTTATTTTGGAACTACCTATACTTGGGAAGAGAGAAGTTTTTAAATAAGAAGTGTATACACTACGAACACCGGAAAAGTGGAAAACATGGATGCGGTGCTACCAAGCGTTACGTATTTCACTTTACATGGATATCTTTATTTTCTACAGTGTGCTTCAGGAATGCCCATTAGTGCATGAAATTGGGTCCTGGTGGATTCAATTGAACTTTAACATATGCTTATGTGCTCCCTTAAACTGGATTGAGGCTTTTCCAACCCAGAAATCATATGCTAATACAAATCTCAATAGGTGCATTAATGCAACATTACCCGTTTGTATCCACACTCATTGAAGTGGGTAGACAAAGACTTAAAGACTGAGATAATTTAGGGTCAGAGTGGACCATTAGGTTATCTAGTCTAGTTTAGCAAAGAGTAATCCACTTACTAAGGGTAAGTGTCTTTTGAGACAGTAATTTGAGTTTGGCACAAGACTAATCTGGGTTTGGCTGAAACCTGTTTTCCAGAAAGGCATAGTGTCCTAATCTAAACACATACAGAGACAGAAAGCCTCTCACTTTCCTTGGTGATGAGTCCCCGCAACTCTCTGTTCAGTATTTCCTTCAAAGAGTTAAAACACTTTCTTCCACCTGTGGGTTTTGGTGATGCCATTCCTTTTTGGGTTAGAAAGACTTCAGTACTTAGCATTTTGATGGAGAGACTGCCATGAAGTCACTTATCAGTCTTCTGTTTGTTTGTTTTTGATGGGCAAAACACTCTGAGCTGTTTAAGTCTCTGTCATTTTCTCCAGCTTTTGATCAGCATTTTTGATGCACAAAACCTCAACATCCAAAACACTGTGACTACTCCCATTTATGTAGCTTACTGTATTATAGACCACACTTCCCACCCCACATATGGATGCTTGTTCAGAAATCCTTCTGATAAGCCATACTACCAAATGGCTTAGATTTAATTTTTTGGAAAGGAAAGCTATGCAAACATAGCTAGTGCATGTTTGGCAAGCAGCTTTGTCTTCCATTTCCTCTGTTAACATGCTTGGGACTCTTTGTCTGAATTGGTCTACACTTTACAGTATGAAAATATGGTTTCTGGGAAAAGCCTCCTCTCCCTCTGCTGGTTCCACTCAAAACAGAATTAAACCCGAGTTAAATGGGAGCTTTCAAACCCTACCATTTCCTGGGGGCCTGCTCTTTGCTATCAATCCATCATTTCTTTACAGCTCATTTTTAGATGCATTTGTTAGAAGTTATTCTCTGGCTACACCCTTCTTCATGTCATAAATCAGTCACTTCTGGCCTGCCTGGACACTGCCCAGTACTCCCAGTGCCATTCCTGCCAGCCCTCACAAAATGCAGCAGGCTAAGTCATACCTCAGCAAAAAGTCTGTAATTGCCCAGTTTCATATTATTTCTTTTCCATTAGAGAGTCAAATTAGGGGTGACCATTTACATTTTTGGGGTAATACCTATTCTAAATAATGCCTTGTTACTGTTTTCTTTTCTTCCTCTTCTTTCTGTTTTATTCATTATATGTGATTCTTAAAAGCATTTATTTAGCATTGGTCTTTTAGTGTTAGAAAATGGGAGACATTGATTGGTAGTTGCTCATGTGAAGTTGTTTAAATAGTACTTTAAAATACATTAAGCAGCATTTCACATCAAAAACCACTCAGACACATGTATTTGTAAAGATACTGACTAGACTCATATTTCCTGTATTAAAATGCTTGTATAAAAATGTGTTCTTTTCTGATTTATCAAACAATCGAATGACCCTCTGGAGAGTTTCTGGTTCAGACATGAATACCTAAACAAAATCTTAGTGAATCATTTCAACTTGCTATAATTTTCCATATGAAGACCATTATAAATGTATCAATATTATGGTGTGCACATATTCCATAGACGCATAAAATTTGTATCACTACAATGTTAGCTCTTGAGATGTACAAGTAAAAATACAGACAAGAACACCAAAATGTACGGATAATATCAATTCCTTATTCACATTTGGTTTGCTACATGCTGACAAAATATTTAGCCAAACTTATCTCCTCAGCTCAGCACCATAAATTTAAATTTTAATTATAATTTAAGGTTTTTTTTCCATTTCACATAATTGTTTTGCACATTTAGGGACAAGAAAACACTATAGTGAGACCCACTGAGCAGATCTGAGCAGATAATTTGACCCATCTGTAGGGTTTCGGAGTAGGGTGGAAGATGTCAAAACATTTTAAGCAATTTAAAAGTCATGTGTCTAATTCAGCCCTCAGATATAGATGCAGAGAAAACTCTACCAGATGTTGTAAGAAAGACAGAGAATTGTGGCAGACATGGGAAAATCAGAGTGAAAAGAGAGAGGACAATGTACAGATTTTGGCTTAGACCAGGAATTCAGGTCCTCTTCTGAAACTCAAGGGAGCTGACAGAAAGATTCCTATTGTTCTCAAAGGCATTTGGCTAATAATTCTTAATACTAGCTAAAAAACATTAGAGGCAGCGAGGCACTGAAATATCACAGGGGGGTGACAGCCACAGTGTCTGATACAGATTAGAAGGATTTTTGCTTAGGATTAAATAAAGAATTAAATTTAGAACAAAACTGAGACAGACATACGGACAGTAAACGTGTGTGTACATGTGTGCACATATGTGTATGTAGATACATTTAGCATGGGTTTTACCGAGTTACTCTCTTGATCTGAAGCCAGGGAGAAGCATGGTCCTGCCCACAGGCAGGCGCCCTGAGCAAGGGTGATGGGCTAGGTGTACTTCTAGTCCCTAGGCTGCTGAGGAGGGGCTAAGTGCCCCTTTAGGCAGAGGGGAGGAAAGCTGCCCGAACCGCTGGTGCTGGCATAGGGAGCTGTAGATTGTCTGGCTTCTCAGATGTGGGACCTCCTAATCTGTAAAAGAAACAGGTTATAAACCCCCTGAAAAATGGTCCAGGAGAGAAAGGACAGGAGCTGGATCTCCCTTTCTGCCACAGGAAAAGCCTGGCACAAACTGTGGCCAGGGAAGAACAGAAACGAAAGATTTATTTGCTCATATTGTCAAAGATTAGAAGCTAAAGCTTAGTCATTAGGATAGTGAGATTTGAACACCTGTGGAAAAGAAATATTAATTAGGCACTAATGAAGGAGAGAAAGCTATGGCTGACTGGCAGACTGAGGGCTCGGCTAACGTATGTAGGAATCTCTCAGTGTTAGTCCTGCTAACAAAAACCTCTTGTGAGTAAACTGGAATGCTTTTGGAGCAGGGGAAGAGTCTGGGGGAGAACACAGCTGGGCCTGGGTACCCTTCAGGTACTCACCGCCCAGCAATGCTGGTCTGTGATCACCAGCACAGGCGCCTGAGAAACCCCGGGGATCGCTTGGGTGAGGAATTCACCACAAGGTCCAAATGGCTCCAACACCAACCTTATATTAAGGCTGAAAGAGGGAGGAAAAAACCTCCTAGTATATGTTCCCTGTGCTTTAAATTTTTAAATTGTTGAAATTTTCCCATAATCCAAGCATTTGATCACCAGTTGATTTTGGACATTTTAATGAAACATCTCTTTTTAAAGTGATTTATTTTAGGATAGCGAAGCAGACAGCACAGGAAACAGCTAGAGAGCAGCCGAAGGAGCAGAATTAGATGAGGTTATAGCACTACCTCCATGGTGGGGCTTGGTGCAGGAGGAATTTCTGAGCTCTGGGTGCCCCTGTCCCGGCAGGGATGGAGCTCCCCCTCTGCCTTCAGCCCCCCCAGTTCTCAAATGGAGCAAAAGAGATTAAACCCTGCTACCCTGGTTAATGACACAGTACGGCTGAGAGAGAAAAAGGGCTATATGGCCTTCTACAGCTTGTCTAGCTTGGGCTTTTAAAGAAGATAGGCTTCAGGTATAGAGAAGAGACTCTCCCTCTGAGGAGTGTCCTGCAGATTTGTTCCTTCTCTGCGTGTGTGGCTCTTGCCGGTTCGTCCGCTTGCAGCCATTGCATGGATTTAACGGGACATACACAGCCGCAGCCCCCCAGCGCCATCACGTCCGGCGCCCCCAGCGCTGACGGAGCTTCGCGCCTCGCAGCGCCGCCAGCGCCTCGCCCGACCGCGCCCGCTGTGAGGAGAGCCCGCCTGTACCGAGGGGCCGGGAAGGCAAGGAACAGCTCCTCTCATTGGCTTCTCGACCCCCAGGCCCGCCTCCAGAGGGGCAGAGCAGCCAATCCAAGCGGGCGAGAGGGACAGCAGGGTTCCCAGCTACCTCTGCTTCAGTACCGCGCCTGCGGCTGGGCTGCTGCCGTCTGTGCTGCTCAGGTGCGCTGAGGGGCAGAGCTCGGAGGGGAGAGCTGGGGGCTCTGGGGGTGGGCAAAACTGATAGGGACTGGGGTGCGCTGGGGTAGGGGGGCGTAAAAGATGTATGGGGAGGGTGGGGTAGGAGGCAGGACGATACCAGGGTCCTAAGGGCTGAAATGGCCTTGCAGCAAACTGGATGGAGAGTTTATTGCCTTGGGTACACCTGCTGGGAGGAGTCAGAAACGAGAGGAGAGCCAGCACATCACACTTCAGTTTTGCTTAAACTCTCTTGGGCTTAGGAATTTGCATCATGGCCTATGCATCTTTCTTGAAGTCAGCACTATGTAGTGATGTGGGGGAAGGGGTTGGGTTGTCATGATCTCATTCAATCATCTAGTTTCTGCTCTCCAAATAAAGGTAGCCGTGCTTTGTTACCTTGTGTTAAAACTGACTTACAACAGGCACAGCTGAATCCAAGCTAACCCATACAGAAGTCAGATGGGATCCCTGCTTCTTTTCCTTCAGGTTTTTGGGGTAGAAGGGTCCTCCCTTGTAGTGTCAGAGCTGCTATAAACCCAGGGCAATTTGTGGTAATTAACAGCAGTAAACAAACCCCCCGTCCCCCCACCCCATCAACATGGGTCTCTTACGGTGGGGTTCATATCTCAGGTTGGTTTGGTAAGTGCCTGACCCATCACAACAGGCCTAAATATACAGATGGTACTGGGGCAGCTTCCCACGTTTGCATAGGGATGCTTAATGCTTTTGCAGACCTCTGGTTCATACAAGTGTCCACCTTGAGTTAGCTAGGAAAACAGTGCCAGGAGTTACGTATATTTTTCTAGTCAGTAGTGAAAAATACTCCCTTATGGACCCTTGAATTTCTAGACCTCTGCGAAGGCAAGGCTGATCAGCCTCTTCTGGAACGACTGTTAACCACAGGATTTCGCTCAGACTATTTGTAATGGAGAGGCATTGTAGGCCAAATATCATATTAAATGCCTCCGTGCAAAAGAGTGTCTTTAGTAATTGTTAGTGCTAGCATGTGAAAAGCTTAGATGAAATATTCTGTGCTTCTGCATCAGACGTGGGTGTTGCTAGATATCCTCCATAAACTTATACCTGATTATAATAATCAGCACAGTGATCTCCAGCGTGTTTATTTTGCTCTTTACTCTGTTACTGAAATATGAGCACATGTAAATTCATGTGGGTGTGTGCCTACCCATGTATTCCTGCAAGTGTGGGAATTAATTCAATTTCTGTATTTCATTTCATAGGAAAGGCCAATTTCCTGCACTTAATGCCCATCAAGAGTTTGTCTGACTGCAGCATTGGGAACTCTGGAATTATGCCTTGTAATTCAGCAACTTCAAGGTCTGTAGACGCTCACATGTTTTATTGTTGCCTTTGTTGTTCTGTACGTGCCTTCGCCTATATATCTTACTGCTTTCTTTTAATTAAAATGTGTGCTATCATGGCCTGGGATAAAGTATGTAGACTGTATCTGTGTATGGGGTGAGCCAGTAGAAGCTACCCCAGAGTTTCCCTTTCAGTAAGAAGGCTTTGCGACATGAACATAAATCTTTGAAGTATGTGTTGAGCCAGCTGCTACACCATTTAAAAATAGTCAGGTTGGTGCCAACAAGACAGATCACTCAACTTGGGGGCCATAAACAGAAATCAAAGGCATGCATTAGCAATGCCCCAGTGTTTGTATGGTTCCATGATGAACCCTCTGCCCCTTCTAGCACGTATGTGATGGTGTTACAGAATAGCCTGCTGTCACTTGTATAATGTATCAATGTCGCCCAGCCTGGGAAGATGCCTGTGTTGGATGCTGTATGAAGGTGGAAGACATTTTCTTACTTTTTTATGGTGGGTTGCAGTCAGTTTTCTCAACTTCACAAGAAAGGAGAGGTTTTAAGGGTTCTTGTTCTTATACCCCCAGCAGCTTTGGTGACATGCCTTTTGGGTATTAAATACTTGAAAAGGGTCAAAACCTATGAAGTGGTCAAAGGGAAAAGAAACAAGGTCAAAAGTTTAAGCCATGATACATGGTAGGCAAGGAGAACTCATATTTTAAGCAGTCTAGACAGCATATTAGCAGAGAAAGCTTACTGTGTTGTACTCTGTTTATGGGAGTTTTCCATAAACTGCAAAAAATATTAGGAATGCAGCATAACCAAAACTTTGCCTTTTCCTGTTGAGAATAAACTTGTGCAGTGTATGTTCAAAGAGCGTGGCACCTACATACACCTAATTCAAGTAAAAGGGCCACAGGGCCTTAGGGGGAAAGATGCAAAAAATAAGCTTATTTAATATGATTTTTCCCTCTCAAAAAAAAAAAAAAAAAGTAATTTACGTATCTGTTTGGAGACAGGTATAACATAGCCATTGGTGCTTTATAGCAGATTTAGGAGGCGACTGCAGTATTTGGGCACCTGTATTTTTTATGTTCACATGTATGTATTTTCTTGTTTGCAGAATGAAAAATATGCAGTCTTGATTCATTTACTTTGCTCGGCTTGTTTCAAGCTTTTTTTTTCTCACTGAATAAAAAGTGAAGTATGTGGCATTTTCAGTCCATAAATCTTGCTTGCTGTGGGCTAAGTTCTGCTCGCAGCTCTTATTTAGAGTAAGTTAATGAGGCCAACACATACCCCAGGGCAGAATTTGGACCTCTGAGGCTACCTGGGTAAAGCCGCCTAAGTGGAAGGATGGTTAAAGCACTGACTTGGGACTTGAGGGACTTGGGTTCAGTTCATTTCAGCTCTGTGATGTGACCTGTGAGCTCCTGGGGGAAGTTGCTTACGCTCTCTCAGACTCCATGGCTGTGCTTCATGATGGTCCTGGGTTGCAACACTTGCGCTCTTTCTTTCTTTTAGTTTTGTGCTAAAAAGTCACACCCTTATCTGCCTCTTTGCTTCACTACAGAAGTGGAAATGCTGACATGTTCTTTGGGGCAGGGACCACTTTTTAGTTTGGTTCCTTTCTACAAGAAAATGTCTGAAATGTTCTGTTAATAGCAGTGTCATCAACGAACAGTCAAGACAGTTTTATGCGGAACACTTCAGCTATTCCAGTTCCATCTCTCACTTGGACAGAGTGACAGTCTGAATTGTGGACACGTTCATAGTCCTCAGGAAGAACACCCTTTCTGGACTCGGGCTTGTAAACCGTCAGTAACCACCATCAGTTACAGTTTTCAAAAAAACCAGTGTTCTTTAGGAATCATTTCTGAACTTTAGATCAGGAGTTTAAATATCGCAGTGGGATTTTCAAAAGCCCTCTTTGGAATCTGTGTTGGACCAATGCAGAGTGGTTTCATAAAGCCTGCCATAAGTACTTTTGAGTCATGCTGCCCACTTACCTGCAGGTGTCTATATATACTGAGCATTTTGCTTAATCTTGTATATATATGCAAACGCTGTAAGGTTTTCAGTTTCAGTCTGACTGTGACTGGATACATATTTTGTAAAGGTGAGGCCATGAGAAGAAAGAACAGGAAGAAAAATCAAGTGGGATTGAGAAAGAGGAATCCAAGAAGATTGGGAAAAAACAAAGATGTGGGAGCTACGTGAAAGAGCAAAATGAGGATAGAGAAAAATATTAATTAACAAATGTTTTCTAGATGAAGTATGTAACGGTCCAGCTGGCTCTAGGTTTATGAGATACACCTGATCTTATACAAATGTTATGATACTGCAGAAGAGTTTCAAATTTGAATGATACGTTCTTACTGCTTGTATGTGTGTGGTCCTAAAGCATCACTGAACAAGGACCAAGAGAGAGCAGAGCAAGCAGCTGTTTTCTGCCAGGAAGGCTGCTGGGATTTGAATCCAAAATAGGATTACAGTTTACAGTGGCCCTTGCAACAAAGTCAAAGTGCTGCAGGTCTGTTCACTGGGATGGTAAGCTGAGTGACTGCCATCTCAGAAAGAGAAGTGAAATTTTATTGCTAAGAGACTAAGGGGGTGTGAACTTGTAGCAAGGTAAGCTGAGGAAATTCACATGGAACAGACATTTCACTGTGAAGATGAGATGAGGGAGGATTTTTAGCCGTGTGCAGTGATGAGTCATTGCAACTTCTATTAATATAATTGGCACGTATGTAAATAAATTCACATGTGCTCCTCTGAAAAGTTAGCTCATGAGGTCAGTCAGCAATAATAAAGCAAGAAGAAATGCAGTTTCATAAGAACAGTGAGCCATGGCATTATTTTCCAGGCATTTTGGAAAGGAAAGGAACAACTTGGTCATTTGCAGTGGAAAAAATGACTGTGTATCTCAGAAACTGTCTTTTAGCTCTGCACAGGTATCTTTCATGCACTTCAGAAACCCCACATCATTTGCATGTGGTTTCATAGAAAAGTTGGCTGAAGAAATCTATGCATTCTCTGAATTGTTTAAGAATAACATATGGTGTGTAGATACATGGCCAGATCTGGGAATGTAAATCAGCACAGCTCCCTGGAGATCAATGGAGCTTCATTACGCTATACCCGTTGAGGATCTGACCATGTATAACAGGAGCTGGACGAAGGCCTTTCATGTTTCAGGTAGTGTTATACATTAGCACCACAATGTAGGGCTGCCTTTCTGCACCCCTCATAAAAGTCTGAAACCTGTTGCCTATTACGGCCTTAGCCACCCATTCATACTTCAGACACCCTTGAGTCCAACATCGTACAAGAAGAAACTTGTATTCTCTGAACAAAAGCTGCTGCTGCTCTTAGGGGTGGGACTTTCCAGACTTAGGGGTTATCCTAATAAAACCCAGGAATGTTTTAGAGGCAGTAGCATTAGAGACCACCAACTATTTTATTGTTGAAGCCTAAAAGAAAAATCTATTATACCTGTGATTGACCCTGTAGCTGTTTCTTTTAGCAGGCTCCTTAGAAAAGTAGAAGGGCTGAATTTTTACAAGGGCATTAATGCATTATTTTAGATTGCATGAGTCTGGGTATTTATGCACAACTATATAATAAGCATGTGAGAAAATAAACTGTATTTGGCTCTGTCACATCTCCTTTCTAACACAGAATGCAGAAGAAACAGTATAAACAAAGAAGACCAAATCTTGCCTGTTCAATATGACTATTTTTACTTTTCTAGATGTTTGTCTGTCCTGGCCTAATCAGTGTAACGTAAGCAAAACATATGTACATAAAACGTGTCAAAATGTGGTTTTTTGATCAAAACACACCATCTTCCCATGAAACAGATCACAATTAATACAGAAACAGGGAATTTTATAGGTTGAAAATTGAATCACTAGAAACTGAAAACCTGAATCACCTCAGTATGGTTCAGTGCACAATTTCCATTGACTTAAATAGACTAACTAACTGTATCTGATGGATCTGGGCTTCCTGTGCTGTGTACGAAGGTATCAAGTAATGAGTTGAGTTTTTTTGAGAGCCAAACCAGTACTATGCACATCATTTATTTTAACACTTGTCCTGCTGAAGGTAATACAGCAGATGATGTGAAAGCAAGCCATGCTCCATAGTTAATGAAAGTGGCTAGTAGCTGTTTTCCTGGGCATGTGGCTTTTAATTTTTGGAAATGTTGATGACAGGTTTGCTTATGGTACCCCAAATTAGATTTGGTGATCCAAATGCCTCATCTAGTTTCCTAGCTGATCATATGGTTATGCAGAATCTCCTTCACTGGCCATACCTTTTGCCATTAATTATAGCTTTGTTGATCACTATGTTAATATTTTTGTCATGAAATACTGTCTATGGAGGATGTGAATATATAATGCAGATTTTCAGAGGTGAGGATTTAATAACACAAATGTTGCTTGCCTTCTCAGAAGTGCAATGTCCAACTCTCTCTATACAGGATGATGTATGTAATGGAGAAGATCTGAGCCTAGCCATAAAACTTGCTGTAGCCCTGACACTTGAGACACAGGGCCAGGTTGTCAAACTCTCAGACAAAGAACAGTTGTTTAAAATACACTGAGGGAACCTGCATCTCCGCTGTGAATGTATGCCACAGTGTATGTAGTGGCCTAATTTACACCTACAAATCCCAGTATTTGTACTGCCTGCTGATGGTGAAGGTTAGAGGAACTGATCTGAGGGAAGGCCTACAGAGATGGCTCCTTGCCTTACTAGTTTAGAGGGAAATTCCTGCCAATTTGGCTGTTTTTAAGTTACACATCGTACGCCAGAAAAACAGAAAGTAAAAGTGTTGGATACATTTTGGCCTTACCTTAAGGTAGTTTGATTTAAATTAAAATGTGCTACTCAACATGGGATTACCTGTTAAAATGTCCTTGTTTGATTCCCCCTCTACATAAGAGGGGAGAAAAACAGACACAAAGAAACAATGATCAAGATCTAGAGATTTAAAAATCAGCTGGTGTGCTTAGTCTAATGTATTCCCTGATCTACCCACACATTTATTCTCTTGCTCACACACAGAATTAATTCATCCCAAGATGGAATTGTGCATCTGTTTTATATATTTGACTAGTCACTTCAGAAATATTTTTAACTTGTGGGGAGCATTTACAAGTGTAAGAGCAGGAAAGGTGACAAATAAAGGTGAGAGTATACATTTGCCAGACAAGAATAATGAGACGTAATAACTATGGACAAAAATCCACTTCTCTGTGATCCATCCTGTATGTAATCCCCGGTAGGGATTCAGTGATTTCACCTGGAAAGCATTGAGAGGTTTTGAGGAAATACTGCCTGTTAATAGAAGGCATAGGTAGGAGTCGGGTCATCCACATCTACTGCAGCACAAATTTCTACTGCTTGGTTTGAAGGTAGTTTCAAGCTGTTGGTTAGATCAGGGCAGCTGCTATTAGCTGCTCATCCAGACCAGCACGTGACAATATGAAGCAATAGATAGGAATGTACAAGGCAGGATAAAGTCTAAATAAAGGACCCCGTCGCCTTCCAGACAAACCCCTTGTTTCCTCAGGTGAACTTTTGCCTTCATTCCTATTCATGAATTCTTAATCTTCCGACTAAAAATCAAAGATGTTGCCCTTTCTCTGACAGCAACTGGGTCTTAGACAAGTTTCCTAACTTAATTTGCCCTCACACATATGCAAGCTGAAGATCGTCTTTGAGCCCCAGCTTCTTTCCAGGTTACTTAAACTGGCAGATATTTTCCTTCTAATTTGAGGATCCCTACTGACAGGGCTGCAGATGAGGAAAGGAGGCTGACCACAAAATGCTGAGAAGTGAACTACCTCCGGCTTCCTTCAGATCCTTTTCCTAGTCCCAAAGGAATGCATTCAGGAGGTGAAATGTCTCAGGAAGCAGCTGCCACACTAAATACTTCTAGCTGGGGATCAGTCCTGAGATGGTGGGAAAGTTGAACTGGTTTGGAAAATGTTAGTGAAATCTCTTTCAAAACCAGCTTAGCAGAGAGCTGCCACTCAGCTCATGTTTCAGTGGCCTAGAGGAGATAAGACACCCCCCCACACACACACACACAGTGCAGAGGCAAGGAACTTCTAGCACTTTTGTTTAGGGTAAATAAGCAAAATTGGAGTGCTTTATTGCTTTGGAACTGGGATGGCTTTTTTTTTTTTTCTTCTCCTGAAGGATGACAGGCCATTCTGTGGAGTATACCCAAGGGGTGCAATGTCAGGAAAAGATGTCTGCAGTCATACGTTTGAGAATTGCAGAGTTAGAGCAGGATTTAAAGAATGCTGTGGTCTCTGTGTGCCGCATCAGAAGCAAGGCTGGATCCCTCGGTGGAGGAACGTGTGTGTTCATTACAAGGGAAGAAAAGCTGAATCCATTAGGGCCTTGCTCTGTTTCTTATGTCCAGACACCTTGGTTAGTGCAAGTGCAAATGTTGGGCTGAAAAAAGCAATAAAAAGCCTTGATTCAGCATGTTTATATCAAAAGTCATCAACTGTGACTAGTGTATTCTCCATTTACCAGAGTTTTGGGGAGAATAAGATTTATCCTTTGCTCTTTGCTTTTCTTAGGATAGATCATATAATTTAGGAGGATCATCATCACTTCTGTTTGTTTGGAACATAAATTCTTGTAAAAACAATGCCTCTCCAGCAAAGCTTTTTTGGGGGATGAAACCTTCCCAAATTCTAATTCTCCTAATCCCTGAAGCGGTTTAGGGGAGTGGAACAGACCTGCTGTTTGCAGAGCAAGAGGGCTGGCTACTTTGCGGAGTGTTGCAGGCAAGACCGACCTCTGCAGGACAAAGTGAAACGACTCTGAGCAAAACGACTGAATGGACTTGTGGCTTGTAGTAGTAACCATAAAAAGTAAGCGTTCTCGTATTTTTTGGAGAAAGTCTTTCCTCTTTCCCTATTTTCTTGAGTCAAACTCATAATGTATGTTTACAGAAAGGGGCAGGTGAAATTTTTGAGTGAGCTCTGGCCTTCCTCACAGAGGATGGTCGTGAATGGTCGTGCACAGAATGGTTGTGAAGGGTAATGAACTCTTGCTGCTAGTTTTATTCCGGGTGAAAAGCTCCTTGCAAAGCAGTTGTCAGGCCCTAGGACAAGGCCACACTTTGCTATGAATTTGAAAGGTTATACAATGGTGAAACTCAGCCTAACAAGAGTCTTAACATTTTTCCAGGCCCCCTAGGACTGAGCCTGAGATGGGGACTGTGTGTGTGTGGCAGACTGAGAAGTGTTTTTCCTCTTACATGCTGAAACTTAGTTTAAGTCTTTTTTTCTTCTCTCTCTTTCCATTTTTTTTTAAGAGTCCTGGATCAAAAAGTTGCCTTGACTGTTTTAATGGCTGTTCTGGTTCTTTTCCTTCTAATTACTTGCTAGTGCCAGAGTGAGTTGTTCTCGTACAGTCAGCACTGCAGATTCTTTGGAGACCCCAAAACAGTTGAATAAAAGCTAGTAAATCTAACAAGTTGCTCAGTGAGCAGTGGAACTTGTGAAGCCAGGCTTCCTGTGCCTCTCCAGTGTGGATGCTTTGGTGTTTAATAACATCAGTGTCTCTGAAGTGGTTGCACATGTGGATTCTCGGATGGCTGATAAGAGGTGAGCTCATGCTGTGGTTTTTCTCCTCTGAGGAGTTTCTGACTTCAATCTCCTCCCTTTTCTGATGTCTGTGTAAGGAGGAACTTGATGTATTTGAGTCCTCAGCCCTGCTCTAAGGTTGGGTTGAGACTGCCAGACAGATTGAAGAGCTATATAGGGAGAGAGAGAGAATAGCAAAGAATGATGAACACATGCATATGCACACACATGCATACATGGAATAGTCTGGTGACCATTTAAGTTGGCCACTGAAAAATGCATCACCTCTCTCCCTCTGTGCTCAGTGCAGGCAGCCCATTGCTGCTCTGTGAGTGTTCTTGGCACAGGCATTTACGCAGCTGGGTGGTGAACTGATCGCACTTAAAATGTGTGAATGATAGAGTTTGAGTATTAGGTTTGGGTTAATAAGACTGCATGGCTTATCTTTTTTCAGCCACCACCATTCCCTCATCTGATTTGCTGCAAGGCTGCACAAATACTTCCTGCAGAGGCAGAAGTGGGTGGCCAGGAGGAGTGAGGTGAGAGGGTGTAAGAATTTTTTCTTTACACTGACAGCGCCTGCTTTAAATGCACACTGAAGTACAGCCACAGCCACCATGAGAGCACAGTCCTTCTTTCTTAAGGAAATAGAGCTACAATTATTTATAAAAAAGTGGTGGGTTTGATACCTAGCAGAGGAAGAATAAATATAAAACCAATGGTGAAAGCATGAAGATTTGTTTTTCCAGCAACTCTAATTACACGGAGATACTTCTTTTTGCAAGAATAATGAAGGTGGCAAACAGAGCAAAGAAGTTTTGCAACTACATCAAGCTCTCAAATGCAGAGCCAGGCATGAGAATTTTAACAAAAAATTCAAGTTACCATGTAAAAAATAGCAGCAGGGAAGTCATGGCAAAGAATACAATAGTCCTGAGGAGAAAATCACACCAAAAGCATTGTTTAAGGATGCTTAAACCTCCATCACTTGGGCTTTTAAAGTTCGTACTGGATACTGTTCCATGAAAGAGGTAGTGTTTCTATGAACACAACAGTTTTACTATATGTTCAGCTTGCTTTTCATTAGATGTGTGCCCTTCTCATTTTTTAAAATGGCAAAATAGCATTACTGAAATTACATCTGAGCTCTAGGCAAATTGCACGTCATTGTTCTGGATATGGGAGTGTCAGGAAAAGTTCTGTGCTTGTGTTATGCGGGAGATCTAATTTGCTTATGACAATGATTCCTTATGGCCTAAAAATCTTTTAATGTATCACTGCCTGGGCTTTGGCTACTGAAAAAATAGGTTAGTGTTGAAATGGAGCTTTTGAGGCCTGGTTTCCAAGTGCCAGAAAGTTCTTGGGTTTCAGATGTATTTTGTATGTGGTTCTTTCTCTTTGGCGTTGAGAAACATATCCTTGGTTCCTGCTTCTGTTGCAATGGACTGGTAATCTTCAACTCTGTTCCATTGGATTGTTTTTCAGAGTCACAGTGGGCAACAAAGACACTCTGATTCTGGTTTGGATGTCATGTCTGGGTTTCTGTGGAATTTCAGGACTTGCATCTTGAATGGCCTGGAAGATCCTAAGTCCCTGCTATTATTTCTTGTTCACTCTCCCTGTTGCTGTCTATTGTTGTCCTTATTCTTACCATGGTCGAAGCTGTGCAAACCCAGAAGAGGAAAACAAGCTCTCTCCTCCAAAGAACTGGTTGTTTTCACTTTACATTATATTCATGTTATGGCCTTCAGCATACTGCTTTCATTCTTCTAATTCTGCATTATGCTATGGGATGTAGCTAAGGAAGAACTTATGCTCGAAGTACTATTTTAGGAAGAAGTGTTACTTCAGGTGGAAAAAAATTATAAACTATGATGACCACATGGATTTCCCCTTCTGTAAATGATGTAACTGTGATTATTCTCGGGCAAACTGCTCTGGAGTTAGTAATCAGGAAACCCGACAATGCCACTATTGGTAATCATCTGACAGCTGACTGCTGTTCTGCTTAGTGCCAGCTGGCAAACACGTACCATAACCAATGCAATGGAAAAACACAACAATGCAATGTCCACCAATACCTACATTATTCCTAATATCACTGCTTTAGCCTTTTACTGAAAATTTAATTATGGTCTTAATTACTCTTCTGTAGTCTGTGTACCGTAGAAATATACTGGAATTGATTAAAATGCCTATATTTTTTGCCCAAGGCAAAGTACTTAAGTAATTGATTTGAAGCAGGATTTCATTTTGATTATACCACAGTCACTGGACTCTTGACCTGCTTCAGTTCCCTGCTTGCTTCCAGAAGGCTTTCTTTTTGAATAAACTCAGTCTCTGCTTCTCAGCCATCTGGCTTCCAGCTCTTTGGTGTTTTCATCCCAATCCCCTTCGTATGCAAGCCCAGATTACAGGGGTTTGTTCCAGCTCCAAAAAAGTAGTTGGATTTTTATCTCCTGATTGCCAAAACTGCCACAGTCCATCATAGGAAACATAGTCCAGCTATGCATCACAACCTACAGGGCCTTGAGGTGCTTGACCTGCAGCCCCCATTGTGGTGAGTCATGTGTGCAGAAATGAATATCCCAGGGTCCCAACAGGAAAATAAAAATATGTCTGAAAAGTTGATTAGAGAAATGGATGTTTTCTTGCTAAGATACTGCATTTTTGCTATTCCACCAGAGAGTTTGAACCAGCACTAGTTAAACGTAAGGGCTGCATTTCATTTGTCCAAAATGGAAGTGTATGCAGTGTAGTCCTCTGCATTGTGCTAATACTCTGCATTTCTTTGCAGTCCATGAAGAGAGAGGCCCATGGAGTGTGTGATTTATCTTAGTGAAAAAGTCTGAAGCAATTCAGATGAAATAGACCTGGAAGTGGTCTAGTTCATATTCATTCTCTCCAGTGACTAAAGGGAGCATAATGTGATTACAAAAAAAGACCTTTAAGTGCAAAATCCACTCTAACTCCTTCAGGAAATAAGATGTTAGAATGTCTGCAACTTTGTTGATTTTATTATTGCATTTTTTTCACCATGCTCAGGCTGAGCTCCTACTTGTCATAAGTATCTTAGGGCGATTCTAACAATCAGGTATTGTACCTGTGACATTATTACCATACGCTGTAGCTCAGAAATACCTCCAGATTAGCTGGAATGTGCTTTCCATCAGCATCAGGTAGGGACGTATCTCTTCCCCTTTACTTTTTGTTTGCAGGGAGCAGGAAGGGGAGCAAACCATACCTTTTGCAATTCAAAACTTAAAGAGTCTCCACTTGTGTCAGAGTTCCCATATGACTTTCTTACAGTACAGTGGGATCTTATGGAACAGAGGATCCTGTTTCACACACATCTGTCTTTTTTGAACCCACATCACCACAGCAGCAAACACTTGGTTTTAGTGACCTCCTGTGCCAGTACTTGCGTCTCATTGGGAAGGGAAAGGATTTTCCTCACTTGGCAGGTGAACATCTAGATTGTGTCTCATATTCCGTCTTCTCAGAGCCAAGGTCTGCAGAACATGCATTATGAAGGCAGCAGTCTTAAGGCCTCAGGAGAAAGAGCCAACGTTATTAAACCTGTGCTTTTTTTCCCATTGCAACAGTGTTTTTCAGCCTGTGGTCTGTATACCTGGGGGAGTCTGTGGAATACTCCAAGAGGTCTATGAAAAACAACTAACAGAAGCAAGCCTATTGTCAGTTGGTTTAAATTCTCTATACAAGGATACATACCTCTTCTGGAAAAAATATTTAGGGGGCTCGTAAATTGAAAACTGTTGAAAACTGAAGCTCTGTAATGTTACAAGGAGTAATTTTTCTGAATGCTTAGATGCATGAAGGGTCAGAGGGTGAATTATTCTGGCTTGGTGGTTAGCACATTCACTCAGCAAAAGCAGTTGCTCCGATAAGCATTTAAGTATTTTGTGCATGCAGGACAGAATGGAAAAGTGCTACCTCCGAATATCCTATAGAGCAGTAATTAGGAAAATCTTTAGGAAGGTGAGAGGCTTGAATTGGGCAGGAAAATAAGTGAAGCTTAGCCCATCTTGTGGGGAAAGTTCCCACATTCTCTATACTGGATATATAGAAGCAACACCTTTCCACACATCTCTCCTCTTGATGTTTTGTGCTGTGTAGGATCAGGTAAATGTTTCCTTGTTGCTGAACAGCTGGAGTTGTACACATGCTCAGTGTTGGAGTGGTTGTACATGTGCCCAGCAGCAAGAGACTGTGAGGGTGGTACTCTAGATGTATAGGCTCAAGTAGCACTGCATCTAGGGTGAAGATCTGTGTTTGTGAGTTGGACACCAAAAGATGCCTCATGATTAACCCTTCCGTGATTTACTCAAGGCCACACAGGAGGTCCTTGGTAGAGGAAGGATGTGAGCCTGTTTGCCAAATATGAGGCCAGTACCTTAGCCACAGGGCTGTGGTGTCTCTATTAACACAAGAGGGGCAGTGACCAGACTAAGGATGAGCGAGAGAAGCTTTTTTTCCCACAGAGAGTTTTAAAAGGGAACCAGTAACATGGGAGTGCTACCAACAAACAAGCTGTGCCAAGGGGGTTTAAAAAAATTGATCAGCTTCAAGGATGAACAGCTTCTTATTCCTCAAAAGAGCTGTAATTGAAATCAAGACAATCTACTACTTCCCAAGGGCTTTGTCATACTGTTTCAGACATCCTGAGGAACCATAATTGGATTTTTACCATAAACAAGCATTGAGAAACGTGTTTCTTATTTAGGTTGGTTCATGTGTTCGTGTCCTTTTTTGCTTCCCTGTTAGTTGACAGCATTTCTGTTGACACAAGTGGAAACAGGAAGTAAATATTTCACATGAGGAAGGGCAAACCTCCTGAAGTTCACAGAACTAAAAACTATTAACCTGTTTTAGGGATTTAGAAAACAAAATGTTTACCTTCACAAACTTGTTTTGCCTGTAATTTAAACTCATTTTCTCTCCCATGCCAGTTAAGGAGATTACATTTCAAAAACAAACAGATTTTCTAGGGAGCCAATTTATGTATTAAAGAAGGCTGACAAAAGCAAAGCAGCCACAGATCAGTCCTATGTAAATGATTTCTGTATGTCCTGGCCTTAGACTTCCTAATGTTTCCTCTGTTGGAAAGTATTTTAGATTTTTGTATTACATTAAATATTAAATTATATAGTATATAAATGCAATCATAAATATTAAAACTATAGGTTTGTATTTATTATATTTTTGTTTGCATTTATTTGTAATTTTTGTTTGTATTTATTTGTTTTTTTCTTTTTGTTTCTTTCCTTTTTAATTTGTTGTGTGTCCATCTCACACTGTGTCTGTGTATGTTTTGCATTTTCTAATGGGAGGTTATGCTCTGTTTAGAAAATATGGATCCAGTAAATTGGAAAATAACTTTCAAATCTAATTTATTGAAATTGTTAAAGAATTTGGAAAATTTCAAACTTCAAGGTAAAGACAGCTGAGAAAGCAAATGGGTAAATATGCCAAAGCTTGGGTGGTCGTGAGTTACTCAAACAGCCTTTTCTTTTCAATCTCATTTTGATGCTTAAAACTGAGTCAATGTTGCAGGCAGGGTACTGTGAATGTGAGTAAGATTCTTGTGTGTATTACAGTAACAGCCAAACAACTGGTAATGATGCTGAGTTTTTCTTTTTTGAGTCATGAGGTAATGAAGGGAGGAGCAAAAGCTGAGCTTTCAATTTAACTTTCCATGTTCTGACAGTTGTGTATTTGATTTCTCAACATTATGGTTATCTAGTAACCCAGAAAGACTGTAAAGAGGGTTTAGAAGCACAGTGAGAAGATTGGTTTGTACTGTGGTCCTTGAAAGTAAATAATGTGAAAACAATTTGGCTGCAATATTTTAAACAGTGGTTTGAATTGAAATACATTTTTATTTGTTAAAGAACAGGGATATTTCTAAATTTACTGTTTTTTTAACCTGCATGCTGTATTTTTGTGTTTGTTATGGCTTCTAAGGAGTGACATTTTATTTTTTTATATATTCAGACAGTTTTTGAACACATCAGTAGCAAAAAAAGAAGGGTGGGTGGTTTCTGAATGAAATGCTGAAGAGCCAGACCCAAGTCCCATGGAAATCTGTGGATGTAGTCTCACCTGATCTACATGAAGAGTAGGTCTGGATTCACAGTGGGTCTGAGTCAAAACCTTGTGAAACCATTCTGAGCTTTCCCTTTGACTCCAGTTGTCTTTGGCTCATGTTCAGTGAATGGGGAGCCAGTTGACTTGTATTTCTGACCCCAACTTATTTTTATTTATTATGAGTGGACACCAGCTGCTTCTTTGTTGTCTAAAATATACTGTCTGCCCTTGAACTTCGACATTTTCCTTCCAAAAGGATGATTTAGACTTTGTCCATGGTTTGCCAAACCAGCAGGCTACATCATACTTTTGGACTTCTGACAGACCGTGAGTGGCTAACCCTCACCTACCTTTGCAAAGATACATAAAGTAAAATATGAAAAACATATACAAGGCCTTGTAAAATGGAAGTATTGATCGATGAGGCCACAGTTTGTGTGATTACTTCTGGTGATATGTTCAGTTAACAGTCTCGTCAAGGACAACCTGGTTTTGGTCACTCAACCTTACTTCATTTAAGTTGATAGTCCTCGGTATCCAACAGTGGGATAAACCAGATTCCTTAGCTTTGTTTGTTTTGGCCTACCGTGTCTCTTTATGAGGAAAATGGTCAAAGTAAAGTGCTTCCTCTGTGTATTTTGACAGGAAACAGTACTAATATGCTTTCCTTTTGTCGTATGCCTTGCTCTTTTCTCCCGGTGTTGTTTAAATATTTTCAGTCCAATGACATATTTATTAACCCACCACTCTCTGCATGGGGTAAAACTTTGATTGGTCCATCTGTAAAGACTCTCGGTTAAGGTGGTTTTTTCAGCGAGAGTTAATAATATTACTACTATTCACGTAAAACTCTGAGACAATCTCTTTAAAAATGGAGCACATTTATCTAAAACAGCTGGTTAAGAGAGCATGAGGGCCCAGCTAGAGTCGGCAAGGTCGGGGGTCAGGGTTAACACCAATCTCTGTGGAACTTTGAAGCTGACATTTTACAGATTATATGTGTCTCAGTGCACAGTGGGCATGGCATATAAATTGGTCTTAGAGGCCCCTATTTGTTCTCTGCATTTTTATGAGCCCACAGAGTTGGTCTTTGAAGCAGCACACACAGAAAATAAAAACTCATTTTAATGTTGTGGAACTATTTGCAGTAAATCATGTTAACATCCTGGCTTTTCTTTAGAGAGATGCAGTGTGTTTTTCCATGTTCTTGGGTGCTGTGGTTGCCTCTGATTTAATCCTGTATTTTTGCTTTAAATCTCACTTCATACATCTTGTCTTCCCTCCTATTCCCGACTTTGGTATTTGCACAGTTATCCTGTATGCCTGGCTGATTTTAAGCTATCAAGGACACCTTCATTTTGCTTCATGCAGTGACTTAGCTATTGTAAGTGCTTACTCTCTTCTCTGTTGAAAATCCCCTGGCACTATAAACCCCTTGCTATTGTATGGCACTGTAGCCTTAGAAGAAAGCATCTGATTTCAAAGAGACTAAGTTCCATTCTGGAACTAATTATATCATTTATTTTATGGATTTTTTTTAATTGCTAGGTGTTTTAACTGGAAAATGCTGAATTCTGGAGAGCCACAAGGAGCAGACACTGTTAACAGAATCTGCTGGAGGTATTTTAGCCACCTAATTAATTTTCAATAAATGCTTCCAATAGGTAATTTGCTCTTAGCTAAATGTAAATCAACTGGAGACAAATAGGGTTAAAATTAGAAATGTGTGATGGGGACAATGTTTATGGACAAAATAACCTGGCACTCCCAGAAATAGCTTGCTGACAGTAATAGAAAATTAGACCACACAGATGTTAACAAAAACTGAACATTGCATGTCACATGGCCCTGGTAGAGTTTCTCCAGCTGGACACACAACTGGCTCCTATGTGTGGGTCTCGCCACACAAGGCCTGCTTACCCTTAATGTCCCTGTGGTATGGATTGGGCATAACATGAACTCAGTCCTCTGGCATGCTTCCTAAGGTGCCTTTTCTCTGTCCTCTTTTGCAAAAATGGACCTTATTGTTCACTTGAAACCTCCACAAAGCCTCACCTCAAAGACACTCCAGCTAGTATGAATATCCTCGCAGAGCTCCAAGTTTTTATGTTCTGTAGTCATAGAGGTCATATTTTCAGAGGCACGTAATAGCAGAAACAGACGATGAATAAAGTTTTCTAATTTTGTTAGTTAATAATGGTAGTAATCTACAGCAGCTTCTGAGAGAAGTATAGAGACTTTAAAAAATTAACACTTCTTGCATATTTGCTTTTTTGAGTTTCCTCAGGCCTCTCGCATGCTCTATTTACATGCTCTTCGCTCAGAGCCTAATTCCATGATAAATCCCCTTGTCTTCTCCAGAAAATGAATTCAGTATCTGTCCCTCCCTAAACGGGCTGGTAAGAGATCCTTTTTATAACTTCCAGTCTCCCATGTTGGGTGGCCCTTGGACAGGTCTGTCAAATGGCCGAGGTCCCCCGTGAAGCAACACACTGTGTATGTCCCTTCCTGCCCTTAAATTCAAACTGTAAAAAGTTAGTCTGACCTGGGCAGAAGCAGACTCTATGCACAGAAACTTTCATATGAAAAGAGGATTATTGAGGTTTGATGCCTTTTTATTATGAGTCCTAATTCACTTATCTTTATAATTTAGAATAAATTAAGACACCTTGGTTCAGAGAAAAAGACAGGATTGGTGTTCCTTGCTACTGTGTGTGCGTGTGAGCTGTGGATACTGGAAGAGCCTTCAGAACAGATACCAGCTGCTGTATAAATAGGGGAATTTCTCAAAGCTGGCATTCATGGGCAGACCAGCAGCAGTACTAATAAGACATGGTGGAGTTGCAGTGACATTGCTAGCCTGAAAAACAGGCCACAGATAAATATGTGGTATGGCACATGACAAACATAGGCTGCTATTAAATAAACATAAGGACTACTGACCTTTGGAGGCATGTGATTACCCTTCTAGAAGGAAGCTTGCTTAAATCTTTAGCATTATCTGAAAGCAAAAGTCAATGACACAAGCTTGCAACTTGCATAAACTTCTGTAAACATAAAGGTGACAAAGCAAACTGTGACAATTCTCCCGACATTTTCCGAGTTTCTGTTACTGAAAAGATCCTCACATAGTTGCAACATTTCTCTAAGCTTTAGTGGGTTTAGGTCTGTTCGTGCTTTATAGATAGGATCTCTGTCAGCTTCAGGAAAAGGGCTTGGGAGCAAATTTGTTGGTTGATCTAGCAATAGCTTTTAACACTGTAAAATCATGAGGGGGTCTGGAAAATTTTGTTCATCTTTTTGAAGTCCCACAAAGTTTATTTCTGTCACTTTATTTTTCCGTGATGGCCAGTGTATGGAAAATGGCAACATATCAGGCTCCATTCCTGTCTCAAGCAGTCCCAAACAAGGTTGTGTGCTGGCTCCCATGCTGGTTTCCTTCTTTTTCTTGGCTGTGCTGGCGGAGGCATTTTGCTGACATTGAGAAAGGAATATTTATTTAGTTCTATACCAGTGGAAAGTTTCTCCATCTGCAGTGCTGCTCATCAGAGATCTTCTTTTTTCAAATGACTGGATGCTGGTAACCTCTCCAGTAGAAGACATTTGCTTAAGCAGTGACCATTTTGCTGAGCAGCCAGTCGAGTGGATTTCATGACTGAGCAACAGGATGCGCATGTGCATCCCGTTCCTGCTTCTGTCCAGTCTGGGAGAGCTTTGCTGGTTAGTAAGAGTGCTGTCACAGAAGCTGCTCATGAGATTAGCCATTGCATGGCTTTGCATTTTGGCTGTGGGCACACCTCTGTAGAATCGTTGTGAAACTAATAATAAAAATGTCTGTTAAAAAGTCCAGCTCATACTATTCCTTCCTGGTTATAAGACATGGGTAACGTAGTGCTGCTCCATCAAAAGACAGAACCTATACAACCTGTGTGCTTTGGTTTGGCCTGTTTGTGAGATTAGGTGGTGCAGTGAGGTACCTAATATGCTAATCCTTGTATAATGACAAATTTTTCTCATTGAGAGCTAAAACCACCTGGACACCTTACTGTATGGCTTGAAAATTCTTAAAGAAAGACTTTATGATCCACCAAACCAAACCAGCTGTTCCCGTTTTGCTGGGATAATGCAAATCCAGCTGGAAAGTGAGCTGGATTGACCCCCTCGCCCCGAGGAGGCAGCAGCCCACAACAGAGCAGGGTGGTGGCAACAGTGCTGTAATCATCTTGGAAAGAAATTGCCAATTGTATAGGGAAAGAGCACTGTTCCTTGACGTCCTTGATAATTCCACTTATTCCACATCCAGCTGTTCTTAAGACTTGCATAGCTCTGGTTTCCAACATACCTGTACAAGTTGTATGTTTTCTGGATTTGTGTATGCTGAAATCAGCATGACTTTTCATCATTTTTTATGAGATAACAAGAAAGGCAGGTAAGAGTTGAATTCAACAGGATTATGCAGCTTGACACAGAACCCTGTTATAAACTGGTATTTTAGATGGGCTCCCCAGAGCAATGTTCTAAAGGAGTTTAGAAATGGATAAGGGAAATAACTGGCTAAAAAAGATTTTGTAGACATGAGGACAGATCCTTAGCTGGCATAAATTTCTTTAGGTCTGCTGAAACCAATGGAGCTAGGCCTTTTTATGCTAGCTGGTCTTTTAGCCCATAAAGTTGTCCTTTTAACTTCATCATTAATTACAAACCGTATTTTTTAAATTCATAGGCAAATAATTCTGTACTTCAGCATTCTGATTAATCATGCATTTAAGGGTTGCAGGAAGAGGGACCAGTAAATCTAAAGATCAGTATGAGAGCAATACCCCTCAGGCAAGAGAATCTAAATCTGTAGGGCGTTTTAAGCATATTTTTCTGCTGTGTCATGGAGTGGATTGGTTAATTACCCGTGAATCACATTTAATAATCAAGATTCAAACAATCAATGATGCGTTCCTGGAATCTGATTTTAAGACCCATCTGCCTACAATAACATATTATGTTTAAGTTGAAGTTATTATGAGTTCTTTTCACTGCTAGAAGATCTGATGGTCATAATATCAGAGAGGTGAATCAGTTTTAGATAACAGTCTTGACTCTTGGAGAAGGACAGTCTTTCTATTCCTCGAATTATATTAAGGTAAATGATAGCAAGTTTTGCTTAAGCTCAATACTACCCAGTAGTACAAGGTAGTTAATAAGGGACTTAGAAATTGCTGGAAATACTTTATTTTTGAGTTTATGGACATTCGATACAGTGCTGAATCCATATATTGCCTTTAAATCTAAAAAGCATACCAAATCTCTCTACATTTTCTCTATTAATCTAGATGTATTTAATTAGCAGTAAAGCACAAGGCTGGGAGCCAGGAGGTCTGGGTTGTAACTGCTGTGGGGATCCTTTGCAAGCCTTGCCTTGCCTGTCACCTGGGAAGAAAAGTTCTCCAGGGAAGGTTTGCCACAATGGAACTTAATTTACTGATGTTTTTAAAGCATTTTAAAGGACTGAAATAGGAGGCCCAGGAGAAAGGAGGATTGTGTGGAACTGTTGTGCATCCTAGTACCTTGGTAACTGTTAATGATGGGCACATTTCAGAAAGTTTACAGAATAGCTCAGGTAGCCCTGTGTTTGGGTGCATAGAAACATAAAGCCTGTTCCTGCTGAAATCAATAGAAGTTCTATGCTAAACTTAATGAAAGCAAGACCAGTCCTTGTTCTGGGTCTGTGTCAAAAAATGGTGCAAGGCCATGTTCTCATAAAATTTTCTCACCAGGACTGCCTTTATCACATTGAACTAGAAAGTGCAAAGGAAGAGGAAAGCAAGAAATGTATCTTTTTAAATAAAATGGAATGTTATTTTTTTATCTCAGGACAAGCTTCTCTTGAATGCTGTGCACAGATCTGTTTTACTTTGCTATTGCCAAATTTCTTGAGCTACTGCCAGTCATAATTCATTTGAACTCATGTTGTGATTAAACACATTGAGTGAATGAATGAAGATGGGAAATGCCAGTGTATATAAATCACAGCAGACTGCCAGTTGTTCTCCATTTGCTTCCTCGTCGTTGTCTCTCTACACCCACGATCAATGCTGTTTCCTGCTTGCTTCACTGAAATGGAGATGTGGCCTGATCCTGTCTTTCTTACCTCTTAGTTCAGCCTCTCTCTTGTTCTGCCAAGTAGCCCTTCTTTCTGGGGGAAGCCTGAGTGAGCCCAGCTCTAATACTCAGGTGAGTCAAATCCAATGGCCTCCATTGAAATTGCAGGGGTATGTCCACATCAGTGTGAAAAACCACCTGAAAAAACATTTAGTTTGACATTTCAGCGTTCAGTCACATGAGAAATGCCATTAATTTACATTTATCTGTTTTCATGTGTCTACCCCAGCAATAGCTCCTACCCCAGGCCACAGAGTCTTTAACCTCATAGCTAGTGGAGAAGAATGAACAGAATGCTGGTGCTACATTTCAGACCTGGTTCATGAAGAAACATGCTCTCAGCTGCTGGCAACTGTTTCTTTGGAAGGTGGTCACAAAAATGATAAGCGAAACACAAAAAAAATGGTAAATCGCTCAAGGAAAACTAGATCTATTTTGTTTTGTCACAAACTGTTTCATTATAATCATAAACTATAAGGTGTTAAAGGGGTTAACAGGCTCTCAACTCATTGTCAACTAATTATCTTTAAGGTGTTGTCATCACATACTAATCGCTGGGTGAATGCCAGTTCCACCACTGGGAGGTGCCCAACCCCAGGGTGACCTTCTCTCACCTAACAGATGCTTACTTCATTAACTTCAACCATCACTTGCACAAAAAAAGCTTTTAGGAACTTTCATCTTTTTAAAGGGGCAGGGAAAAAACCCTAATAAACTGGTAGCCTGGTTAGCAGTAGGGGATAGCTTTAGCTTAAGGCACCATGGGTGGCTAAGATGTATGAGAAACAGATGTAAGGCCTTTGGTGATAGGTCTGCACTTTCTATTTATTGACAAATGAAATAGGCAATAGAAGGCAATTAAAAGCCAATGATTGCACACAAACAGTGCAAACCATAACAGCAGAGAGGAAAGAAAAGCAACAACACTGTGCAGCTCAGCTTGTTCAGGGCCAAGTGACATTGATTTGGGAAGCAAAAATATGATTTCTTTGTAAAGAAAATGTTTTGAGTTTGAAGAGGCTTGATAGTTGTTCTTGCTTTTGTATTCTGTTTTTCCTCAAGTGCTGCCTAGTTACAAGGCACTTTCCATCTGTTTCACTCTGGTTTTCTTTCTGGGGGTTCAAAGAGAAGATTTAGTATTCGTTTTAATTGATGAAATGAATAAGAAAGATGTGAATAGGCAGCAAAGGGACAGTCCTTTCTTGCTGTGATTGAACGTGTCAGTGATTTGACATCAAACTGCAAGTTTGATAACCTCTTTACATTTTAATGTTTTCTTAACAGGCAGTTGAGACCTGGACATGAAAAGATAAATTAAAATGCCTGTACTCAGCTTCTTTAAAGAGAGAGATTTATCCCTTTTGTTACTAATCTTCTGTCCTCAGGAAATAAGCCTGCAAGATAATTTATCTCCTAAGGAACTTGAGGAGTGTGTGTTCTGCTTGTAGGCTGACCTCCTGATCCTAAAATGTACAGACAGGTAGTGCAGGGAAGAGGAGATCTTCTTTGCAGGCATTTTAACAACCATTTTATACTCAGACCTGGGATAACACCTACTTTTCACTTAATATGATGAAGGTGCAAATCCATAGGCCTAATTTAAATGCTTCTTTATTCTGCAAACTATAATTTTGCACCAGAGGCAAGGGTAAAACCAGCTCACCCTCCCAGGATGATGTTACGGCTGAGCAGAATCTCATTAAAAATCAATTTCTCATGTCCATAAAACAAGTTTATTTTATCTTGTGGGAGCCTGCTGTTAGCACTCACACAGTCCCATTGTGTGGAATTCTTGCCTCTAGTTGTATGCCAAACTGCACAGTGTACCATTAACGAGTTTCAATTTTATGCTAAGCTTTTCAATATTTTTGGTGTCATTTACTGCAGGTTATTTTGCCAGCATGTGGTGTCTTATAACATATGTTATTAATAGTGATGACATGTTTAGGTTCTGAAGGTTTAAACAAGACCTCCAATATTTACATTTATAAAACCGGGAAATGATGAGAGTGGGACTGTGATTGGCCACCAAAGGCTCCAGCTGTGCAGGTATTCGTCCTAACCCTTGCAGGTCAAGGCTTGCTAGCCAACTGTTACAAAAACATAATGCAAAACACATTTTATAAGCACCACAAGACAAGTCAATATATGTTAATTATATATTAATCTGCCCTTTTTGCAGAGGGTAGTAGGAAACACATGTGTTTAGCCTTGTGCTTTGTGGTGCCCCATATACCCATGCTCTGCAGGGATGATTATGTCCTTGCCTGGATGATACAGGGAGTGCCATGGGGCTCAGGTGCCCTGATGAGTTACTCTGGCTTACCACCACACCTACGCAGGACTTCTTCACTGGGGCCGTGCAACAAAAGCAAGGTAAAATACATCTCAGGAAGAGAGGTTTGAGTTAACACATTTCATGTCTTGTCTGCAACAGATTAAGAATATGCACATGCTCAGTAATGTCAGTTTTGTTGACATGTGGTAATTTAAAATGCTGTAACTTGTGTCTCTGTGTCTTTCACCTACAGGGCTTTTACATCTCTCTCTGTGTTCTGTTTGAAAAATAGTATCTGGGATTTTTAGACACTACTGTAATTAATAAATGATGATCTCACAGTAATTTAGAAATGTCACTTTTGAAAGCTGGGAAGAAAACATGACATGGTCAAAGTATTGCTAATTGTGTATTTGGGCAGAGGGGGGAGAAGGGGTGGTGCAGTCCTAAGTACCAAACACAATTAGGATGATTAGCCAAGGTTGACTATGCTGTAAGGAGCAAAGAATGGTGCTTGAGTGATGCTTTATGGTGCTAGGAAATTATTTGTGTCTAGAAAGGATACATACAGTCTTAAGTGAATTATCACATATTGTATTTAGTAATAGCAGCGGAAAGAGTCACAGTTTTTATTTCTGCTGCACCTAAAATTCCAGGGCTAGGATTTTCAAAAGGACGCTTTCAGTTTTATTTAGGCGACCAACAGCTATTGACTTTGCTTGCTTGACTAAGCTTCCCTTAGAAATTCCAGTGACACCAGTGTAGATTTTTGGTTCACCAAAAAGTGCAGGGATGGGGAACTGCAGCTTAAAGTGATATCTCCTCTGAACAACAGAGAGTTGCTGGTTTTGTAACAGGTAGGTAGGTATGCAGCAAGGGACTGATGTCACAAATGTGGCTATGGGCCCAGATGTCAGACTTCCTATATGTTTAACAGAATAGGCATGGGCACGAGACCTCTTCAGAAAAACATTTTTCATTCTTTATTTGTGTGTTGCTTGGCACAATAGCATTCTTGAGGGCATAATCTGTTTATTTAAAGCACTGAGTGAATGCAACGTGTTAAGTAATAAGCTGATGTTTCCTTCTGATCAGAGAATTACATCAGTTTTAAAACACCTTATTTTGTAAATGTCTTCTTTACTAGAATGAAACAAAAGGTACTGCACTCAGAAATCAAGCACAAGACCTTCATGCATTAAATCACAGTCCTATTTGCTGTATAAGCCCTAGTAATATAGGAGTGACACTACATGTCTTCTGTCCAGTTGAGGGTAATGTCACATATGTATAATGTGGCCTTGAAAACCAGTAATCTTTGTACTACGTTGTTTTGTTAGGTTTCACTACCCAGGAAATATCTATGAACCATTTTATATCCCACTGTTGTCTGGTGGCTGAAGGTGGCAAGTAAAGGACCAAACAATGAATATGCTTTATATAACAGTGATGTTATTTGCTGTAATTGCAAATGCTTGAATTAAAACACAGATAATAAAAAAATATGTGTCATCATGCTGGTATCTCAGAAATGGATGGTCATAGAGCACAACTGGGAGCTTTGTGACACATCACTTTTTTTGATCACCAGAGAGCTCAAGGTCTCTGTTCCTTAAACTTCTCTGGGCACAGGAGATGTTATGGTTGGTCAATTTATTTTATTTTCCCATTATTTTGAATTGAAATTTCACAATAAATAAACTTGGTGGTAAAGTACAGGTGAAATTATCCTTATGGTTATGGATAAGGAAACAAACAAAATTACCTAATACGTTGCATTTTCCCACACCTGTATTATTGGCTTACATTCACTCAAGAAAAGTTTCGAAATTTTTAGGGAATTTCAACCAGATCAGGCAAACAGGAAGAAGATTTAAAGTAAGGATTCACAGAGGATTCCTACAGGTTCTATGGAAACAGGTGTGTGTCTGAAGGGGAAAAATGCAAATGAATGGCCCCCCTGAGAGAAAGGCTGCAGCACAGCCTCTTCTGTATTAATAGAAATGGGAAGTACATGAGAAATAGTCATACTGAAGACTCCAAGAAGAGGAGAAGCCTCTGCTGGAGTTCATGCTGTGTTAGATACGGGATGATCCAAGCATGAGACAGCCACAGGAAACCAGGTTTCACATGTTACGCAGTTCACGGAACCCCTTGGCTTTAGACCCCCACCCCCAGAAATTACAATTTAATTTGAATTCAGCATCATAAGAAAGCATCTATGAATTGGAATACTTGCAGTACAGTCAGGACATTTAAGAGCGCTTTTATTTTCTTTAAAGACTTGTTTTTATGAGTTCCACAAAGTTCCCTCAAAGGTTACACACAGAGGAAATAATTTGTTCTTAAATTTCTTAAAGTCAAGAAAAATCACCCAATTTTTATTTTCTTTTGATAGCTAATGAACTTCAAAATAATATTCATTGGAGTTTTTCAAGGCAAATGAGCAAATTAGGCATGCATCTCCTGCTGGCTTTCAGTGGGAACTCAACAATTCACTGTCATATTGTTACTTTAAAAATCTCCCCCACCGGTATGCAAGTATTCATTTAGGCAGGGAGGATTTTGTATAGAAGGAAGTGCCAGAACATCAACACAACTTGCAAAAACCAGAGGGCTCAGCTGGGTGGTGAACTAGGTCCTGTCTCACCATGCCATAGCACCCTCATGACAGCTAATCCTGGATTTAGGCATCCAGCACTAGGAGTGCAAACTTGAAACATGTAGCTGGTGACTTTTTGCTTTGGTTTTATTTATCTCTTTTCTTAAAAGTCTTCAGGCCAGCTAGAATTTCACAGCAGGCCCCCTGCAGACAGTAGGAGAGAAGTAGCTGGTTGGAGTTGGAAAATTTTGGAGAACCAGAATGATCTGATCTTCATTACTAATCCTCTTGGTTCATACTTTATTTCTGTTTTGGGAAATTGTCACCACCTCAGTACAGCACCCCTTAAAGGTCACCCATGAAACTTTTCAGATTTTTAAGAGCCCTTGGCTTTCTCCAGTTCATCTGGTAAACAAAGGTAGGGATAGCACAGTGCTGTACTGGGCACGGGCGTGACAGGGCAGGCGCTGGGAAGTGTGACATGGACTCGAGTGTGCCAGCTGCTGCTGGGACTGTGACTGTGGGTCCGTATGCAGTGAGCTGGCTCCCCTGCTGCCTTCTGTCAGGTTAGCTGGCAGTGGGGGCTCTGCCCTGGGTGTAACCCCAGCACAGGATCTGGTACCCCTTCCCTGAAACAGGAGTTACAGGTACAGCAGCTGAACAGCTTCAGGTCCAGTGTTTTTCTTCCTCCTCACCTAAAGCTGCCCTTTCCTGGGGCTCTAACTTTGCAGTGCACTGCTTTGGGATGGTGGAAGCACACAGGAACTCAGGTTTTGCAGCAGGTTCTAAATTCAGTTATTGCTTTGAAGTTATTACTATAATCAACACCAATAAACATACGGACTCAGATGCATTTCCCTGCTTTTCTCAGTTTTGTGTGCTTGTTGGAATCAAGGCAAAGTTCATGCAGGTGTGTTTTTTTCTCAGTCTTACTGCCTATATCTTGGGGACTTGGGAGCCTTTTCTGCTCCTCTTTGGCTGGATTTCTTCATCTCAGCTGGTCTTGAAATTAACAAAAATCCTTCTGTTATAAAAGCATGCCCCCATCTCCTGTTTCCTGCACACAGCATCTTTCCCAGAACATACAGTCCCTTTGGTCTTTTCATTTTCAGTTCCCCACCACTGCTTTCTGATATACCCTCCCTTGTCAGGTGACCCCGAGTAGCCTCCAAAGTGATCAAAGTCCCTACCTGACGATCAGCAGCTTAGTTCTCTTCCCTCCTTGTCCCTTATGTGTTCATCAGACCTAGTAAATGCCTTCTCTTTGTCCATGGCTGTTGCAGTTGAACAGGCTATCGGCAACATTTAATGACTCCTTTTTTTATTAGCCCTATGCAAAGGCAAAAAAGTTTCTCTCATCACCTCCTGTGGATTCTGGGACACTGTAAGCTGGAGGGAGCCAAGAAAGAAATAGATTGCCTGCTCAGAATGGATTTTGTAGCCTCTCAGACACACAGAGAGAGTCCCCTGTAGCAAGCAGAATTCACAAGCTGTATGTGGAGAGATTGCCCAAATTGTCACTTAAGTTAACATGAATTTTTATAGTCTTTCCCTAGAAATGTATATTACTTTAACAAAATAAAAAGACTTTCCCCTTATCAAGCATTATTCTTTTACATTTACAGTTCGCCTGACATACAGGAGTAATATTCCATGGTTTGCTACAACGTATAAGTTTATGACCCTTCTGTGGCAGATCAGACTAAACATAATTCATTCACAGCTACTTAGTGTTCTGGGAAATAAACCCCTGAACTTAAATAACTATAGTGTGACCTCTGTAAAATATTATTTATGGGTTAAGAACTATTATTATGTACATATCAAGATGTGCCAAAGGTTATAAACCAAACACTAGTCAGCAAAGTGCACTGTTTACTGGACTAGTCAGTCATGGCTTGCTTTCTGGTTATAGTCCTGCAAATATCTGTAAACGGAGAAAACTTATTACTTGGCTGCCTTGGTAATTAGAATGAATTTGATGCTATGGACCACTAAGGATTCAATAACGAATAATTCTGTCATAAACAGAGTGCCAAAATATAGCTAAGAAATCCAGTTCAAATACATGGTGTTTTCCATTAAAAAATATTGATTACCACAAGGGTGCAGCCACTGTCAAAATCAGCAGGGAAATGACAGCCATTCATCTGCTATTCATTTTGTAAATCAGTTGATCGAATGCAGGGAGAAAGCTCCAAGCACGTATATAAGGCTTCTAAATGGAAATTTCAGGTTCTGGTTTTGATATCTACCAACCCACAGGGGTTTTGGGGAGCGTGTGAGTGTGCATTCATTGCACTGCTTGTTCGTGTATAATCCACTTATATCAGAACACATCTTGTCATCTTGTGCACAAGGCTCCTAAAGTGTTTTTACAGGCAGAGCTGTATAGACACATACATCAGAAATGCTCATATTAGTCAAAGCCATATAATATAATTTTATGTGAGAAATCTGTCATGGTTTATTTCCCCTTGCTCACCTCCCCTCAAAAAAAAAAAAAAAAAAAGATAAAAAAGGTTTGAATGAAAAATGAACCACCAACTATAGCTGGACATGTTTTTGCAACAGTCACATTTAATGTTGCAGGACAGATCCTTATGTCCCTATTTCAGACAGGAAAATTCCCCAGCAATGTCAGTGGGATTTCAGTAATTTCTGCAGTAAGGACAGATATAAGTACTTGCATACAGGTTTTCCTGGCTCTCAAATCAAGTGCAGTAATGCTCAGCTCATAAAAATCCCTTCTGTCCAACTTGCTCTTTAGATATCAGGGACAGTTTCATGCATGTAAGTTAGATGCTAAGTAATTAGTATAGGGAAGCAAATAATTTTTCAGCCCTCTGAAGAAAACTTTTCTGCTATTAACTCAGGGTTTTATCCTTTTCTCCTTTTACTACAAAAATAAATATTGTGTGAGTATGAGAGCTGGTACCAAAATAGCAAACAGACCTGTGGTTAAGGCAATCCCTAGAGATGTTGAAGACCCAAGTTTAAGTCCTTTTGCAAACCTAGGATTTACACCTTGGTGTGCCACATCCCACGAGAGTGCCTTGTCTGCTGATACATCACTAACACTGACCAAAATCCTGTCCTGGGCTGAGCCGGCTTTCCCCCTGGGAGCTGGGTGGAAACCAGCACCTTTCCCATCAGAGGGCTTTGTTTCAGCTGCCATTTTTGTAGGTTTGAGGCTGTTGAAAGATCCCAGTTTAGTAGAATGTCAAACCAGGTCTTGCACCAATATGGAGCAAAATGGAGACAGGGAGTTTGCTCACTGTAGCCAAGCATTGTCACTTCCACAGAAGTGAGATGGAGTTGCATGAATTCCAGGATGATATCCCTAATCTGGATTAAAAATTGACCATTAGCATAGGCAGTTATGTGAGCCAAACTGCTCACTAAGTCCTTCTAAGCTTCCCTTAGAATATGGCAGGTGCAGACGCAGCCACCAATCTCCAGGTGTTGGAACAGGCAGAGCTTGATGTGCTGGGTGTATTCCTACCAATGTGAAAATAGGTGGCATTTCCAAATATTTGGTTCTTTTGGCCAGGTCATGGTTTAGGCTAATGTTTACTCATGCTAGGTTTTCCTGGTGACCTGCTTTAGTTTAGCTGAAACTGGACTGCAGGGAACCTGGCTTTCAGAAGAGCTGTGCATCCATGTTTGTAACCTAGCCGGAATTAAAAAACCCCAACACAGCGAAACAAGGGCATGCTGTGAACACAGAGCATTTGAGATAGTGTGAGCCAAGGAGGAGGACCCTGATAGGGGAATTTGGGGGTGACCTAGGTCGTACTCCTGGCTCTGCCCCATCTGCAGGGTGGTCTGAGGCCATCACTTTTTCCTTCTTGGGTCTGTTTTCCTTCTTTCCTTATGCCTTGTCTGTTTTGATTGCAAGTTCTGTGGGACAAGCTGTGTGCTTCTTACCAAGTGCTAGTCCAGTTCCTAGCACAGGGCGGTCCTATGCTTATGTGACTCCCCTCAGGCACTGCTATAATGCAAACACTATTAGAGATCTGAGTATTTTTGCTCTTATCCCTTTAATAAGATGAAATATGTATTTTAAATGTGAACTTCTGCCAGCCTCCTGTTTTGTGGTTTTTGTTTCCCTGCCCCCCCCCCTTCATTTACTCCCCAGAGTCATTTTCAGCTTTGATTGCACAGGAGGCTTTAACATTTACGTCCTTGGAAGAGGCTGGAGCTGTTAGTTGAAAGCACAGCCATACGCTGCACGGTGCAGTCCCAGCCTGCCCAGGGGGCTGCCCTAACTAAACAAGAATCAAATTAAAATGCGTCATAAAATTACAGTATGCTTTTCTGTAAAGTTTGATTTTTACTTCCCTGGGCCTGGCCTTCAGGTTTCATTAGGAGCAGCGCTCGGCAGAGCTCCCTGCGTGGCACGGCTGCAGGGTGCGGGTACCCTCTAGCGGAACCAACACTTGGTGGCCGTGAAACACTGTGGCTGCTGACAGAGGCCAGGGGTGTCCTGCCTTCCCAGGGGCTTTTTTAGGGCTGGTGAGAAACTGGGGGAAATGAAATGCTAAGTCTGGACCCTGACAGGGTGCAGGTGGGTTTAGGGGTCATGTTTAAAGGGAGATGTGTGTTGCCTTAATCCTTCCAAAATTCTGGGCTTTCCAGTTCTCAACCCTGGTGGGAACAGTGCAGTGCAAAGAGGGACACACATTGTTAGTATTTCCCTCTGTGTGTAGTGTTGGCATGGTGGTACCCTCAGGGCTTGTTCTCCAGCCTTACAGGATCACGAAGGCTGAGCGTGACACTCGCACAGTCAGTTCTCTTCAGGCTGGCTGGCCCTGCTGGGAAAATCACTACTACTGCCTGTGGAAGGAGTGGGCCTTCCAGAAATGAAGCCCCTCATCATGGGAGGCAAAGGAGTTCTTTGGTGTCCCAGTTTTTGCAGTCTTTCCCTTTTCACAGGGACTTCACCCAGCACTGAGCTCAGCTCCCAGGCTTCTGTCTAACAGTGCCACACCACTGAGATAAATTAAGTCTGGCTGATCTGGGGATCAGCTGGGGATCTGGCATGTTGTTTACATTCAGATCTCAGCAGTCTGCAGTCCAGTTTGACTCTTAATTCCCAAACATTACTCTTCTGGAAAGGGCAACTTTTTAAAGCATTACAAAGGCATTGGCAACACAGCTGGTTTCTCAGAGGTTTATGAAAAAGCTTAGAGTATCTAACAACAGCACATCATACATGCAAAATGATCCTCCTATGTACATGGTTGCAAATGCCTAAGCTTCTTTCCCTTACACAGCGTTGTATTTCTCTTGCCAGCCTCACTAGCTGCTGCTTGGTTCGAAAGCAAAAGAGGTGGCACCATCTAGAGGTCTTCGGTAAGAGAAGAAAACCTGCTTTTCCTAGCTCTGCCCTTACACTTCTGACTGATGCAGCGTGGTGGATATGGGGGTGCCTTCCCTCGTGCAGTGTAGTTCTGCCTTCTGGTTTCTAAATGTTTTGTAAGTTCTAAGATTTTGGAGCAGGGCCTTGAAGTTTTAGAGCAATCCTGAGATACTCCTTTTTTCCCCTGCTTGTTATTCAGAGTGAGTTGCAGCTCAGCAAGAGCATCCATATATGTACACTTTGCTGTCTGTGTGCAGAGTTTCGGGCAGAAATGGGGTGGATGGGGAGGTCCTGACCATTGTTTCTTTACAGACATCTTGGAATTTCTCAGTGTGATACGTAAGAGAGGACTGTACTTGGGTCTGCGCTGGTATTTAGTGGCTCAGCCTACACTGATTCAAAAGAAGGGGAGAGTATCACTGTGGTAACCACCATGGAGTGGGGATGGGGACATGCAGGTAACTTCTACTGGTAGGTGTGCACCAGGAGAAGTGTCATTTTAACTAATTAGGAATCTAACAGTTTGTCTCAATGAGTACTTGGGACGGCATCTTGGTATCACAGAGTTCTTATGATTTACTGAGATTTTAAAGCTTTCAATAGAAGTGCATACACAGCATGTCTTCTTCCCATCAGTAACGATTAAAGCAGAAACATAGAGATGCATCTGATGCACAGCATATCCCAGAGTGCAGCTTGCCGCAGCACTGTGATCGTATGCTGGAGGATGTTTCGGGCTTTGGTTCTGAACCAAGATGAGTGTTGTTTGAAATCAGCTGAAGAATAAAAATCAATAATCCTTATGTAGAATTTAAAGATTAGTAATGCCCAATATCTACTATGTGCTTCTTTTTCTTCTAGTCACCTAGTCCAGGTAATTGTTCCCTTCTCCCTTTGAGCATTCTTTGTCACCATTATATTCTCTATCGTATACTCACCACAGCATACTTTTAACTCCATTCATTCTAACCCTTCCCTGCTGGCTTTTCAACTTCCATTTGCTCTATAGGTATTAAAGATGATAGCTCTTCCGGTTACTAGAAAATGTACAGATAAATAGAGATTATTGGTGAACTCCTGCATTTCAGTGGAATAGAGTTCAGCACTTGTGATGAAGAAGAGAACGTGCAGTTCTCAGCAGATGGGACTATATTTTTAAATGAGAAAAAGGAATTTAATGGAAGACATGGCAGGAAACTGAAAGATCAGGCTAAGTCTTGACCGAAGAAAGAACTTTGAGGGATTGCTGATCCTTTGCCAGTCAACTCAGTTAGGTATTATTAGCTAATATAATGAGTCTGCAACATGTAGTCATAATAGTCCCGTAATGTTAATACATTTCTTTTTCTCTCCTCTTTAGTCTACTTACTGCTAAACAATATCTACTATTGTTTTAGCGCAGGTCATAGTTCAGACTTTTGATGACATTAAAAAAATGCAAAGTTAAACTACTCAGGAAAAGAACAACATCCTACTTTTTAAGGAATAATATTCATACTGGATAAACATTTATGTGGAATATTGGGAGTGCTAGTTCTTAAACAGATCTCTGGCAACCACTGCAGTGGTTTTGTTTATCAAGCTCTCCATCATTTGCTGTTTCACCTATTTCAGTTTCAGGCTCTCCTGTGAAGACCAGGCAGGTGGGCATGGCTCATGCTGGTTTCTGATAGAGGCTGTTCCTCACTCGATGCAAGCAGACAGGGCTGGTTTTTTGTCTCCTCAGGACCACAGCATGGCAGCTCTTGGAGCTACCTGCCAAACTTCTCTGAATCTCCTCAGCAATGCAGCTCCCAGCTCTACACAGCCAGCAGAGTTTGTCTCCCAGAGACATTGTATTGACACCTGCACAAGGTCTGGCTCAGCTGGGAGTCTGTCCTGTTGATCCAGAAGCACGCAAGATTTATTTGGCTGTGGCAGGTACCTCTTTTCCAGAAACTCTCTTTCCTCCAGGATATCTTGGCTTCTTTTACCTCACAGATGTGCATCTAGGCCAGATCAGGTATGTGCTGCAGAGACAAGGGGACCACAGGTTTGGAAGCTGAGTGCTCATCCTCACTAAAATCTTGCTTCTCTGATTGGGATCACTGGGGCTAAGTCCCTTGATCTGAAATAAAGCTACATACTGTTGCAGTGGTGGACCCTGGCCTCACTCTCCCCTCTGGATCTTAACATAATTTTCTAATTCAGTTTCTTTTAAAATGAGATGAATGTGTAGCTCTTACCACATGCCATCTAGGGCTTGTCAACTTGACTTAGGCAGCAGCTCCTGACCAGAGTAGTATGGAGAGTATAAAAAAAGGTACCCCACAAATGGGGCGACCAGCCAGTCAGTGTGCTGTGGCTGGGTGCACTGGCAAATCATTGAATCACAGAATGGTTTGGGTTGGGAAGGACCTTTAAAGGTCATCTAGTCCAACCCCCCTGCCATGAGCAGGGACATCATCTACTAGATCAGGTTGCTCAGAGCCCTGTCCAACCTGACGTTGAATGTTTCCAGGGATGGGGCATCTACCATCCCTCCAGGCAACCTGCTCCAGTGTTTCACCACCCTCATTGTAAAAATATGTCTTTCTTATATCTAGTCTAAATCTACCCTCTTCTAGTTTAAAACCATTACCCCTTGTCCTGTCACAACAGGCCCTGCTAAAAAGTCTGTCCCCATCTTATAAACCTCTTTTAAGTACTGAAAGGCTGCAATAAGGTCTCCCTGGACTCTCTCAGCCCGTCCTCATGCAGAGGTGTTCCAGCCCTCTGATCATTGCCACTGCCCTCTTCTGGACCCGCTCCAACAGCTCCGTATCTTTCCTGTGCTGAGGACTCCGGAGCTGGATGCAGTATTCCAGCTGGGGTCTCATCAGCACAGAGTTGAGAAGGAGAATCATCTCCCTCTACCTGCTGGCCATGCTTCTTTTGATGCAGCCCAGGACACGGCTGGCTTTCTGGGCTGTGAGCGCACATTGCCAGCTCATGTCCACCTTTTCACCCACTAGCACCCCCAAGTACTTCCCCATAGGGCTGCTCTCAATCCCTTCACCCCCCCAGCCTGTATTGATAGCAGGGTTTGTCCCAACCCACGTGCAGAACCTTGCACTTGACCTTGTTGAACCTCATGAAATTCAGGTGGGCCCACTTCTTGAGCTTGTCCAGGTCCTGCTGGATGGCATCCTGTCCCTCAGGCATGTTAACTGCACCGTAATTATAATGTGCTTTTCAGTTGCTGTGGCAGGATCTCTTAGTTTGCTGAGCTGACACCCAGATCCTTGGTGAAAGAAAAATGATCTTGTGGGAGCAAAAAGAAGGAATAACATGCTGCACAAAGTGCACAGTGACTTTATTAGAAAGACCCATTTCTGCAAGAGGAGCTTGAGGGAGAGGAGAGGAAACAGGAGAGGGAGATTGGTACCATGGCACAGTATCCTGTGCAAGAGTGGGGAACGGGGTGCTCAGCCTTTTTGCAACGAGACTCTAGACCACAGCTCTGGCACCTACTTTCTGTATGTAAAAAGCAAAGACTAGGGGTGTCCTCCGTGTTTGAAAAGTCCTGCTGTTCATGGAAAACCCTGGGATTTATTACATTCTGAGCTGTACCACGAGCTGAAAGAGGCAGAGATGTTCTTTTTATTTTACCCTGTTATGGTAAGGTAAGGAGAATGCATACATACCTGATGATCTGGGGGCATTCCTAGCAAGTCTCTGCTTAATGGCATAATGTGCACGTCCTTGGGCTCCTTGAATACTTATAATTTCTTGTCCAGCTGGTTTTGTTGCACAATATGTTAGCACGTGCTAGCTTGGGAAAGAGGGCAGGAAGGAAGTTGTTATCAGAAGCTGACAGGAGGGATGTTGTATCAGTACTGCCTTGTTTATAGGCAGGAGCAGATAAGCTGACTCGTATCTTTGAGTCCCCAGCACCACAACACTACACATCCCCAGGCACATACCACGTGAGACACAGGCATGGGAATACAGAGACTTTAACCTCTGCCCCAGGGATAATAAAAGCACTTTCTAATCACCTGTGCGGGCTGTACAAACTAGCAGCCTGTTCTTAACAACATCTCTTACCCTTTTCCTCTTGATGCTGAGTTGGATCCACTGGCTGCCATTGCATCTGAATGGATCTGCAGATCACACTGGACTGATGTAATTTGGCCAAAATTACACTCTATGACCATCCTCTGACCACTTAGTGTGTAATCAAACCATGATAAGACGCTGTTTCACAAGCCAAATGAGAAGAGGATTAGTGGGGCATCTCCAGTGCGACACATTCAGATATGCATTGTGAATCACTTTATTTGGAGTGTGGTCTTTCTTCTTCAGAGAGTTAAGCACCGCGTGTGCCACCGATATGCTGTGCCAATGTGCTGGTTGTGGCTCTACCTTTCTGATTGACCCAAGCCTTTAGTGAACAGGTGGGAGCATTTATACCAGGTGTACCCTTGTGCCTTTGTAGGATGAGAGAAGAACTTATAAATACCATTAATAACTGCAGTGCACTAGAAAAAGACCAATAGCTCAGAAATGGAGTTATTTCAATCTCATTAAATATACCTGGCCCCACAGAGGGTGAACCACAGTCACTTCACATATCTCCACGTCTTAAGTACTGAGAGTTGTCTTGCAACACCAGTCAGGTCTAACACTGATTGGTGGGAGTCTGGAAGATCCTGTTTCCAAAGAGCACTCACAACGCATTTCTGAGTGTCTCCTCCCTCATTTGTGTATCCTGGCACTTCAGGTTGAAGAAAGCTGTTCAGTCTGCTTGATGAAAGCCACTTTCATGACAAGCCGTTGCTGTTCCTTCATGTCATTTTGACACTGGTATTGTTTTTCTGTTGCTTTGAACTGAATCAGGGTGGAGAAAGCAGAGCAGGTAAGGTGTGCATCAGGGTCTTCGGCATTCAGAATGTGGAAGGTCTTTCACATCTTGACAATACTGAGTAATGTTCCTCACATATGAGCATTTGCAAGACTGTGGCTTTAAGCTGATTCGTAAACCACAGGGCCAGAACAAATGTGTACAATTATCTGGACTAAATGTTTGTGCAAGACAGAGAGAGATCATCCTTACTTGATACATCAGTCCCAGGGAAGAGGAAGTAAAAAATTTTTTTAACCTTGAATGTTGGATTTCAGTGAATTGGGAAGAGAGAACCATGAATGAAGCAGAAAATTTTATAGCCTTCTAGATGCACATTAATGTATCTTTTACCTAAATCCCATGATGTGGGGGGAAGCTGCTGTCCAACGCAAAGATACAGAAAAATCAGAAAAGCAGAGGCCACTCCGGTGCCTCAGACCTCTCTGGTTCAAAGGAGAGGTTTGCTGGGCTAGGTGGGGCTGGCAGGAGGGGCTGGCACGTAGACTAACTGTCGCATGGATGGCTTCAACCCATTTCTGAGTGCGTCAGTCATGTTTGGGAATAAGTGAGGAGCTAAATTATAAATAATAGGGCAAAACTGCTGGGAAAGAAATAAACCCCAGTAAACCAAAACAATCGGTTTGTTCTCCAGTGTTTCCTGTACAAGTAATAAAATCTAATAACTGAGTTGCTGTTAACAGTTAATGACCGCTGCATTTGTTAATGGACCCAGACAAATGAGAGCAGTTTAATACAACAAACAGCCCATTAGTTGTATTAATGGTTGGCTTGTAGGAGTTAGTGCTCTTATAAACTATATTCTGCAGTTTATAATACCAGCACTTTATAAAATGACCTGGTGTTTTCCAAAAAATAAAAAATAATAAGGATCAGGTGAGCTTCAATTTAGTAGTGGAAAATAAGTATGCATGCTTATTTAACTAAGAAAAGCTGATATTAGGTTAAATCTCTTTTTCTCATTTGCACTGGAATAAATTGGGAGCAACAGCAGACATACAAACCAGGGCTGATTCTTGCATAGCTTAAATCAGTGGCAGCTTTGCTTTTGACTTCAGTGAGTTTTGGATTGATCCTGTAATTACTATCATTAGAGAGGAATTTGGTCTTTTTTTTTTTTTTTTTTTTTCCCCAGACCACAAATGATTCCACACATGGGATATTCAGTTTTTAGCAGCTGTCATTATTTAGAGGTTTAACAAGCACTCTTATAGAAAGAACTATAAAAGGGAAGTTGTATAAATAGACTAAAATTAATAGAGGAACCAAATAGAGTTAGTTCCTGCTTCACTAGCCTCTACAGCTCTGTTAATTTTTGTATTTTTAAAGTGTATTTAACTGCAGTTCCATTTACAAGAAATGTCAGTAGCATTTTTGCAATGGTAGTTGTGAAAGCCAAAGTTTTTCCATCACTTTACAGACTCACTTCTGAATGTAACCAGTGTTTGGTAGAAATTTAAAGTGGAGCAGTTTAAGCATTTGCCCTTAACTTGCCAAATGGGGACGATACTAAATTATTACAGAATTATAGGTTACTGGTGAAAGGAATAATGCACACTTTGGTAGGAAAAAAGAAGTGGAGGTTTCTACATGGTGTGTGAATGGGCTCTAATTTGTGTATAGCTGTAGTGTGAGATGAGGCCAGGCTTAAATCATAAACTTACAACAGGGCTTAGCCAACCTTTTTGACTTCGTTTGTGGAGCTGAATTGCAAGTTTTCCAGATAGACTCCCAAAAACATAAGAGAACCTCCATAAACTTATTCTTTAAGGTTACTGTGACGTGAAGGAAGAATGCAAGAGTAGACTTGGAGAGTTGTTCCTGTCTTTGGCCATTCACCCACCTGCAGGGAATGGCACCTGAGCCAGTCTAAAGAGGTGTCACTCCTGAGTTTTCTTACTTAGATATGGAAATTATAATCCAGAGGAACATAATAGATACACTGGGTCCCTCCTAGATTCATCATAGCTCAGCCATGCTGTTCCAATGGGTAGTAAATGAGGCTTCAGAGTAAGAAATAAGATGCTTAAGCAGAAAAGGATGAGAAATAAGAAACGCAGATTTGTCCTTCCTCTGTTGACTCCTCTCAGCTCGCAATTTATGGTTTAGGAAGTTCCTGGGCCAGGGTTTACCTCATGGTCAGTAGCCACTAGTAAGTCTATTCTCCATAAATATCTAGCCCTTTATGAGGCTATTTGTATTCCTGACTTCCATTTTTGGCAATGAATTCTATATTATAACCATGTGTTCTGTGAAAAGGTGTTTGCTTCTGTATATTTTAAACCTGCTACCTCAAAATTTCAGTGAGAGCCCATCAGGTCTTGTCTGGGAAAAAATGAAAAATCCTTTCACATTCATCCAGCTCATGGTTTATGATTGTACAGATCTCACTCGCTTTTTCCTCTTCAAGTCATTCTTTCCCAGACCCAGAAATCTTAAGCTAGGAAGTCTCTCTCCCTTGAAAACCACGTTTCATGCCTGTGATCACCTTTGGCATCTTTTTCTGTGACTTTTCTAGTTTTACTCTGCATTTTTTTGACACGGAGGAAGAAGCAGTCTTGCACACTGATATAAATGATATGGGTGTATCATTTATGCAGCGCCTGAGTGACAGTTTTGGCTGTGCTCTCAGTTCTGTTTCTAATAATTACTAATAGTCTATTTGTCTTTTTGATAGTTGGTGAGCACTAAGCTGTTTTTTCCAGGGGGTTCTCCACCACTATGCTAAAACCCTCTCCTAGAGTGGTAGGTTAGTAAGATTGCCTATTACCTGTTTGTTTGTCCTGTAATTTACCTATAATTCAGATTGTGGGTTTTTTATATTTGTTGCTGTTTGTTGCCACTGCATGCCATCCGCCATGCTGCTGCTCAGGCATAACATCAGGAGATCTGTTCGTTCTTCTTGGTTTCTTGAACAGCTATGTGTCATCGGCCAACTGCTCGGGAAACCATGCAGCTTGGCAGGAAGCTCTAGGAAGAGCTCAGCCTCTCTGAACACTTGAGGGCACAAAATGAATCAACTTGGCATGTCTGGAGCCTGGTCTCCGAGCTCCTGCTGGGGCAGAGAAGACAAGCTAAGCTCCTGCAGACCCGCCTGGCACCCAGAGCTGTGCAAGGAGGTTCAGTGCAGCCATCACCAGATGGTGCTGCTGCATTCAGCCTTGCAAGGTCATTGTGTTCAGGGGTGTTTTGATTCTTGGAAGAAAATACTGAACTAGGGATGTTTTTCTGCTGCTTGGATGTCTGGACAGTAGGCAGGGTATGTTCTAACTTCGTGTCACTACTCAGTTCTCTTTGAGAACAGGACATTTGCGCTTTGGCTGAGAGTTTGGAATAGGGGTGTGTTCAGATGCTGCCTGAGATGATCTGTTCCAGACTGGTTCAAGTGGATAAACAAAATTAATTAGATACACATCATAGGACTCCACAGAATTGATTTTTTCCTCCAGTGGAAAAGTAGCTAGCAATGAGTACTGCGGCTTATCAGAAATATTTAATAAATATAGCACACCTGGGTTTTTTTGTAAACTTTGCAATACTTTGTGGTTTTTTTCAAAGGCCCAGGTACAGGAATCATGTTATTACATGAGACTCCGATGAACCACTGCATGGAAGAAGTTCTTTAAGTCCACTTTCCTATTGCTATTACATGTTGAACTCCAGTGCAGCAAAGTACTTCAGCTTGTGTGATTAAGCAGAGGAAAGGTGCCATCTGACCCTATAACTAGGAGATTTTGGTCTCTCCCCGTTTGTGCCAGTAAATATGTGAGTCAGTCATTTCTTCTAACAAGTTGCTTGGGAAGGTTTTCAACTCTGCTTCCTCAGAAAACTGAGGGAAAGGTAACGAGAAAAATTTTGACAGTACTGTAGCAGTTTGCAATTGTAATTCATGTTTATCCATCAACTTTAGTCTCCAGCCTTCAAGAGCTCTTGTGAATCTAATTTGATGCTCAGACTTCTAAAAAGGGTTTATCTGTACTGCTGGGGGATCCTACAGAGATTTTAATTTCCATAAGGCAAACAGATCCAGCGCAAGAAACTTTAAGAGGCAAGCCAGACGTGCTCCACTAAGCCAAAATTTGTTCTATTAAAATCAACATTCTTCACTGCTATTGTGCTGAGCTCTTTGAAGACCTCTAAGCAAAGTAAAACTATGTTCGATCTGGGGCTTAGAGAGCGAGCGGTCCAGCTTTCTTAAGGCCTTCAGCCTCGTCCTACAGACATTCATTCTGGGTGCTTTGAAGTTCAGGCTGTCTTTAAGTCTTGTCTGCAGCCATTACAGAGAGTCCGGGTAAAGTCTCCTGAGAACTGTGGGTTGCCCACAATGGTCAGTATGGATTTTGTCCTGGCTTATATGGACTTCAAGCAGCAGCTCATGACTAGGAAGGACAGAGGTGATGAAAGTGCAAAATGACAAATAATGATGCGCCTGACAAGGTAAATGAGGGGCTTTTTTATTTTATGGTGTCATGAAAGAAGAACAGTGGTAAATCAAAAAATTAAAGCGATAGACATACAGCCGATAAAAAGAAACATTTATTTCTGACAAGCTCACTGCTGTGGGATGGAGGAATTTGAGAAGGTGTGAAGATTAAAACCAGGATATATGTAGGGAAAAGATACTACCCAGAGTGATCATAGCTAATGCTATAAACGCATTTCAGAAGGAACATCAACCCAACAAAAAATTTCCAAAATCTTTAAGTCTTGTATGGGAACAGACTGCTCTGTGTTTGCTTGGCCGTGCCTTCTGTTAAAAGACCTGGAGCTGGTCAATCCTGGAGACAAGATCCCAGACCCTGTGGTGGTTGGATTTTGTGCAGTTTGGCAATTTCTAAGATGAAGCCTGCGTCCCCCCCCCAGGATGAACTGTCCTAACCAAGCTCAAAAAAAAATCTTGAACACTTACTTACTCTAGCTAATAGTGACATCCAAGGAACTTAAAAGCCTTGCAAGGAGACCTGTCAAAAGTCTGATTTAAGGGTCTACGAGTTTTTCTGGCAGAACTGTTGCTTCCATGTCAGGAATGATCACATTACTGAACCTGTTCCACCTGCTTTCGAGGACCTGCTCTGTCTGAGGCTGGAAGGAGCCTTGGCTTGATGCTCCTGCAAAATGTGGAGCATCTAGAAGGAGAAAAGGGTGTGGGGAGGAGAGCAAGGATGCAAGGGGGTGGGAAACCAGAGGCGGTCTGCTAGGGAATGGGTAGAACATGAAAGATGAAGCACTGAGGGGAGAGGAATAGTCTAGAAAAGTAAAAGAAAAGAAAAAAATGAAAGAAACATACGCAGAAAAAACAGGCTGCATGTTCTCAGCCAGCCTTGGTACCATGCAGCTGTGGTGCGGACGTGTGAGTGACCACGTATCTTCTTCCACTGTGGAGGCCGCAACCTAATTCAGACACCATCGGCCGAACAGTGTCACCAGGAGAGCAGGATTTCATTGTTCCCCTACCCAGGCCACACCATTTTGCTGTCAACTTTGGAAAGTAATTAAAGGGTTTACATTCTGACTTCATTAAGTGCAATGAGAAACCAAAAGAAATCCACCCGAAAACAAACCCTGCACACCGAGTGCCAGGGACGTTAATCATACGCAATTAATCCCAAACGGCAGAGTTGTCGGAACAAACTTTTCAGTAGCAAAATCAACGTGTCTTTATATTCCCCGTACACGTCCTGCTGCAGAAAGCAAGGGACGGACCGGCCGGGGTGAGGCCGCGCCGTGCGGCCCCGCTGCCCGCGCCGTGGGTAGGGCCGGGGGTGGCCTCCGCCCTGCCCGGGGCCGTGCGGGGGCCCGGGGGCCGCCCAGGTGGAGCGGGGACGGGCCCGGCCGCGCCGCGCTGCCCGCGGGGAACGGCGGCCGGCGTGGGGCTCGGCAGCCTCTCGGCGCGGCTCCGGGCTGCTGCCGGCCGCACCTGTGCTAACGGCGGGGGGTGCCGCCCGCGCCGCCCCGCCCGCTCCCCACCCCGGGCCCGCCCTCGCGGCGCGAGTTCGCGGCTCCTCCCCGCCCGGCGCCGTCCTACGCCCCAGGTGTCTCCCGCCGTGCCGAGCCGAGCCGTGCCGCGCCGCCCGCTCCCCCTCGCTCCCCCTCGCTCCCCCTCGGCAGGAGAGGCCCAGGCCGGACGCTGCGGCGGCGCGGGGTGGGCGGTGGAGCGGCTGCCCGCTGCCGCGGGAGGTGGGCGGTGCGCGGGGGGCGGCGGTTCCGGGGCCCCGGCATGGCCCGGGGGCGGGCGCGCCGCCGCCGCCCGGCCCCCTGAGGAGGCGCGGCGGGGCTGGCTGCCGGCCCGGCTCCGCGGGACAGGGGTCTGGCTCTCCTCCGGGCTCCCGGGCGCCCTGGGCGGGCCGCCATGTCCGGAGCCATGAAGTTCAACGGGTACCTGAAGGTGCGGATTGGGGAGGCGGTGGGCCTGCAGCCCACCCGCTGGTCCCTGCGGCACTCGCTCTTCCGTAAGGGCTACCAGCTCCTGGACCCCTATGTTACCGTCAGCGTGGACCAGGTGCGCGTAGGGCAGACCAGCATCAAGCAGAAGACCAACAAACCCACCTACAACGAGGAGTTCTCCGCCACGGTTACCGACGGCCATCAGATCGAGCTCTCCGTCTTCCACGACACCCCGATCGGCTACGATGACTTTGTGGCCAACTGCACCTTGCACTTCCAGGACCTCTTGCGCTCTGCGGGCCCCAGCGACACCTTCGAAGGCTGGGTGAGTAGGAGAAGCTGGAGCCGCGCTCCTCTGAATGAATGAAGGCACTCGAAGGGTGCTGGCAGCGCTGGGGCTTGTCCTTGCATGCCTGTGCTGCAGATGCACGCACCCAGCATGTGTGGCTGCGTTTACACAGGTGTGTGCCTTCATGCATCAGTTTGTGGCCCCCTGCTTTAGATTTGCTTAGACTGCTATTCCAGCTGATGCGTTTTGAGACCCTAAGGACAAAAAGTCTCAGCTGTTGTAGCTTGAGAGGCAAGACCTTGCAGCTGAGGGCTGTGAAGTCTCTCTGTAGACTAGCAGAGATACGGCTTGTAATACATAACTGGCAAAGTACACCTGCAGACTCACACGGTCATGTACGTTCCTTCTTTTGCTTAGCCTACAGAGACATACTTAGAAACTTGGATAGCTGGGGTTGGATGTGTTTCTGCTCAGATCTACACATGCCTGCACAATTGTTTGATGTGAGCATGTGAATTTCTTTGATTTCTTGACAGAACAGCAGGACTAGTCTTGTGTCTGTTATGTGCTGCGCTGCACTGCTTGAACACAGTTTAACTTACAGCTAATTCTAGGTTATTGCCAAGTAGATGTCACTTGCATCCAGCCCAGAGAACCACATCTGTCTTAGTCCTAACGGTAAGTGAAAGGAATAGTACAGGCTCTAAAGTTGTGCCTTTGCTTCCAGCAGTGTAAAGGAGGAGGAAGTAACCGAATTGATCCAGACAGCAGTTTGCTGCTAAGTGTTAGGTTAAAAAAGAAAAAGGAAGAAAAAAAAAAAAAAGGAAAGAAAAGAAGGGCATTTATTCTGGGTAGAGAAGGTGGTGCAGAAGAGCTGAGAATTTCCGAGGTTAAGATAGGTATTAACTTTTTGAGGCCAGGAAGTTCAGCACGTGTGTTCAGGTAACCACCACAATAAAATCAGACGTGGAGGAAAGAGAGCTGACACTGTAGAGAAGAGATAGGCATCTCGATCATATCGCTGGGGAGAGTGCCAGTGCTCTCTGTTCTCAGCCGGTGTCTGTGACTGAGGTGAGGTGCTACACCTCTGGAGTGATTACAGGGAAATACCAGTAGCGGGATTGATAAATAGGTGTATATTGGTAGTATTTCTTTTTTTCTTACGGTGTACGTGGGTACCTTATGGATAGGCTTGAGGTTCATGTGCTAAAGTTGGTGTCTCTCAGTCACTGATGTGATTTTGTGTTGAGCAGGGGGATCCAAACTAGCCTCAGATGAATAGCTCGGGTATTGCTCCTGACACCCCAGCCAGAACAGAGTTCGCCAGGGTTTGCTCAGATGGGTGCATACCCAGCTTCCCAGGCTAGTTGTGCCACTGGAGAGAAACTTCTCCTGGGACTTGTGCTAAAACAGTTTGAAACACAGAACGGACCCCTGTGGGCCAGGGCAAAGGCATGAGCTCAGGATACAGAGCTGTGGTTTTGAGGGTTTTCTTCATGTTTGAATTTGCTGGTGGTGGTTCGTCTTTGCTGTTGAGAGAAGTCCCTGTCCTCTCGGGAGTCTGGAGTCCTGGTTGCAATGCGTCCATCTGGCTACATGTGGGGTGGGACTTCTCTGTTGCAAAGGTGGTGGCCTTATTTACGTGACTAAAATATCTACAGTAATATAGCCTTCGGTGTGAATGCATGCATATCCAGGGCCTACTGTTCATTTAATTTCATCCATCCTGCAGTGCTGATTTTTAGGACAGATTGCAGTCTGTGGCCTGAAATGCTTGTTTGGTCTTTGGTGAGGAGAAAGTTTCTTATCTCCGCTGGATAGGCACGTGTTTTATAAACTCTTGTACCTGTGAGTTGAGGGATGCAATGGGGTGGGAAATAGGTGAGTTTTTTAACTAGACTGATGTAAGAAGATGCTATATCTGGGCATGTAGACAGGGTCCAAAAGCTGCTGCTCTCCTCTTCAGTTAATGTCTAAAAATTGCAAGTAGGGTGGATGTAGTGGGGAGTGAGCAAGCTTTCATCTTCTGCTCCCTTTTTCCTCTCCCCTCCCTTTTGACTTGCTTCATTAGCATCTCACATAGCGTGCAGCCAGGATCACATGATGACAAGAAACAGCATCTTGCCCTGATAATGTAATATGTTTTGATAAATCCAGCAAGGTTGCCGCTGGGGTTTGCATAATCAGAAAGATAGGAAATGCTGCTTTGTACTAACTCAAAGTCCATGAGCTGCTGGCACGATACATGACACCACAAGAGATCTGTAGATGAATTGCAATACCTCCACTCTGAAATCATTCGTACTGTCTTTTTTTCATCCCCAAAGCAGAAGCACATACAGGCAAGGAAGGAGTGAATGGGTTGAGGGAAAAACTGGCAAATCCTCAAAGCTTAGCCTGGCTTACACTTGGCTGTGCACCATTTTTCATTTTGATTTGAAATAGAATTTTTACATTTGCTTTTCAGAGACAAGGACAACAATATATTGCTAAACTCCAAATGTTCCTTGGATTGGTAACAGCCAAACAGGGCAGGGCAGGTGGCTGCCTCTGCTCCCTGAGCTCTCTCCTCTGGAGAGCTGAGCTGCTGGGGATTACCTGGGACAGTCCCTCATCTCACTTGCTCCTCTGAAACTTTTGTCATGAGCTCTCAGGCTCATGCTGTTCTGTTTATAAATGTGGATTTTCTCCTGCTGAAAAAAAAAAAAAGTGATTAGTTGCAACATTGGTCACCACCTTTTGTGAGAACTGTAGGAAATGTCAGCAAGAGGCAAGTAGGAGCAGCTGGTGTGTAAGCACTGGGGCTTCCCAGATGCCTTGCAGGTACATCACTGCAATTATGACCCCAAACACTTATGCAGATGAGTAAGTGTATGGACATGAACTGTCTCATCAGTAATGCTTGTACACCTGAGTCATTCAACTGAGTACTGGGACAGAGTTCTCTGTTCATCATTTGCATTAAAATCCATGTTCCAGAGACTCTTCAAAACTGGCTCTCTTTCTTCTAATGATTTTGATTGTTTTCTGAAGTCTTTCTTGTAAACACATTAGCATGATCTGGATATTTTTTAATTTGTGTATTAGTTGTTAAACACATTAGTCAAATGTCACACAGATCAAATCTGTAAGAGCTTGTTAACTTCAAGATCGTTCTGTTTCCCATTTCTTATATTTGTCAAGTTGCAGCAGTTTTTATTAATATTGTCAATTAAATGCCATCTTGCCTTCAGCATGCTTTAATGTAGTTAAAACCATGAACGATTTCTCTGGTACCATGTTCTTTCTGGTAGGCATTTTCCTGTGTGGGTGTGAAATTGTGCAAACCTGAATAGCAGCATTTTACACAGATGTGTGTGACCCTGCCAGGTGCAACGCAGTAGAGAATTAAACTGGCTGCTATCCAAAAGCTGTTATGTTTTGATTTACATCAGGGTGGAAACTTGTCTTTTAAAATATTTAATTTTGCACTAGCATGTGCTAAGATCTTTTGACTTGGCATATGCATCTTTAAAAGGTAGTATCTCTTTAACTATCTGAGTGCAGTATTGGAAGCAGTCATATGTCAGTGAAACAACATAAATGATTTGGAATACTGAGTTGTAACTGAAAGGGGAGACGTTTACAATACATAGGATTATTCCTATGAGTTTTATGTAGCAGCTGAAGTAATTCTTAAGCCTGGGAAACACTGTTCACAGGTACTGAATTGCTTTGTTCCTAGGGAATTACTTACAGTTGTAAAAATAGTTAGTTCCTGGGTAGAGATGTCATAATTTCTAAGATTTAACAAGGAGTTAAAATTAAACCTTGATCTTGAAGTAGCAGATTATCAGAGTATACCAAAGGAAACTAGGTAACAGATGGACTATAAGATTAATGAGCCAATCGCAACTTCCTGATGAGTTTGTTACCATTTGCTTATATGTGCAGGAAGAGATTAAGACAAATAATTCTCATGCATTCTTTACCTTGAGCTCCTTTGCCTGTATCCTTTCCTATGACTTTTTCTTTCTTAAGGCAAAAAGAATTGTGGTTTACCCATGTTTATATGCAATTGTATTATTGAACATTAAGTTGACGCGTTAAAGGAGAATGCAACTTCTTCCCCAGAGCATCATTACCTTAGTAGAGAGCCAGGGTACTACAGATCAAATATGATACAGTTGCTTCTTATTTTGACTCCCACTTCACTGCAGAGTGTGCTCCAGGTGGGCAAAACTCATTTCAGGAAGCCAGAAATACTTCATAGCTGTTGACAGAGGATTTTGTGACAGTTGTGTCTGCATCAGCCTGTGCCTACCGGTAGTGGTGGACTGCAGCTTGCAGAGTGGGGGTAAATGGTCTTTCCTTCCATAGATCAGCAGCAGGCTGAGATAAAAAGCAGTAGGAATTTGTTTTCTGAGGAAATAGGAATATAATTTCTGTTTCCATGCATGTGATGGCATTTACATAGTGCAGATCTCTGATCTGTGTGAAAGTCATGCTGCACAGTAATTGCAAACCCTGCTTGTATAAACTAAGTTCCTTTCCTATTTCTTCCTAGTTTTTTTCTAAACATTTTAAGTTATTTCTGTAATTATTATTACTGATATGCAGTTATGTTGAATGGGACTAGTGGAGAGAAACACTCACTGCACAAGGTAAGATGGTTTTTGAAAGCTGCCAGAATTTTGTCTTCTGTTTCTTTGCTTTTAGCATACAGCTGTCCTTTGGCCCTACAACAAACCCTTCAAAAGGCCAGCAGAGTCCCATGCACCAAGGCTACCTCAGAGTGCCCTGCAGCCTAAGCCAGGCTGTAATATATAAATAAAGGAAAAATTCCTGCTATTTGTCAGGTATTAAATAATCCCAGGGCATGTGATGCTAATAACAGTTTTACTGATCAAGGCAGCTGACAACGTCTGGAGCTGACTGTCAAAAAGAGCTGCACACCTACAGCCCTGTTACAGCATCAGAAGTTGAACTACTTAGAAGTCCTGCTTCATGCTTGTCCATGAGCTCCTCCCCAATAAACACCTTTCTGGCAACTGTGAGCATCCTTAGAGAGAACACAGGCATTTTGCTTGAGCGTGTTAAGCTGGAAAGGTTTGGTCAAAGCATGAGAAGAGCCAGTTTCCAGTGATCAAAGGCACTGGGATGCCAGCTGGGGTCTGTGGGACTGGAGTTCATGCCCTGGCTTCGAACTGGGTACAGCAGGATCTGAATTTGGCTGTCCTTCGTGCAGCTGGATGCCTGGCCCTGCTGTGGTACCAGCTTTCTAGTGTGTTCCTTAGTCTGTTTTTCCACAGCTATGTCTTGAGAACTATTGCTTTGATGCTGTTGGAGTTGGGAAGGGCTCTGGGAACGCTTGAGGTGTGCTGGAGAGGAGCACGCTTTTCCACCCGGTGCAGTTTGGCTGGGATAGGCAGTGCAAGTATCACCACATTGCTTTCCCTGGCTGCAAGCAGCTGCCAAGCTGAAAGCTCAACGCACGCCCCACTGACGGGTACCCAGGCCCTCTGGCCCCATGGCGCGTAGCTTTGCAGGCAGAGGCCGGTCTGCTCCCTATACGTTTGGCTTGTCAGCCGGCGCTGCCTTTGCCTGCCAGCCCACGTGCCGGCACTTCGGCTCTCCAACTTGGTGGCAGCTCCCTGGTGTGGGGGTGGAGCAGGTGGCTGGGAGAGGCCTCAGCTCACATAATCACACAAGGTGTTCTGGAGTTGTTTGTTGAAGCCCTTGCTAACATGGTTGCTGGGGTGTGGGGTTAACTTTGATGCAAGGTTAGTTTGCTGCTGCTGCCTGTTGCACAGCTGGTGGTGTGGCTGCTGAATTACCCGCAAGCCCTGGTTAGAGGGAGAGCAGGCAGGCCAAGGGCTGATGCCCGTGTTTCCTTCAGCAGCGTTAGTCATGGCAGAAGAAGATCCTGAGGGTGTTTGCAGACCTGCGCCCACAGCCCTGGGGTTGCTCTTTTCAGAGAGGCTGTGCGGAGGAGGAGGGAGTAGGGACCAGCAGAGTGACCTTAGCACAAGTGAGCCCAGCACCCCAGGAAGCTCTGTCCCCAGCCCTGCTCTCTGCACCCCGCCTGCCTCGCCTTACTCTGTTCACCTTTTATATCTAGCTTTTACCACAAGTCTTTCTGTAAAAATGCATTTCATCTAGGCTGTCTGAGGCTTTCCGTTTGGAGTATTTTTGAGCAATGGTTTGGTTTCTGGCCATTTTGAGCTTATAGGCAATAAACCCTGCAGAAAAGATTGTCGGGGGGCCATTTAAGCTATTGAAATGCCATTAGAAAGTCTGTTGATTTACAGTGTAATTCAATATGAAAGCATATCCCTTACTGAGGCGAGTAAGACTCCCACCCTTTCTTTGCAAACTATTAAAACTCCTTGATGTTTTAGGCTCGATTGTAGCTATTGTGCTTTGCTAATACAATCAAGAAATTGGGGACCTTTTGTGTAACCATGGAGAAAAAGATGAGCAGAAGAGTTATCAAGTCAAATGAATTGCTGGCAGCTTTTGGAAAGGATTCTGGATAGGGCATCACGCCTTCTTGCCTCCCAAATCTCAGTCTATTTAGGCACACAGTTAATACATGGCAAACCACGCTGCAGACTTAATTTCTTCTGGAGTCAGTGAGCAATCTTTGTTCTGATTGCTTATTCCGCCCCTGCATTATTTGTGGGGCCATGCAGTGAGCCAGGCTGGAGTCCTGGATAGCTAACCTGGTGTCGTGTCCTGGTGGAGGCAGTAGTTCTTCTCCGGAGCCATGCCCTTGTGCTGGTACAAGAAGCACTGGCTGGCTGTGAGGGAAAGGCTTGCTTTATAATTATATCAAAGATAGCAAATGTATGTCTAAAACAAAGTGTATCCTGAAGCATCCAATTAATGTTGCTAAGCCACTTAGGGCAAGCCAGACAAATGACTGAGATTTCTGTAATGGCAAAGACATTTTTTTCTATTCTTCACTATCATGAGACGTTCTCATCGCTCAGGGAAGGCAATTGCTGAGGAAACCATCCTGCTTTATTTTGAAAGCCAGCACTACGAACAGATGTAAGAGCCTGGTTTTGTTGTGTTGTGTTAGCGTGATGCTGTGCAAGAGTAAGTGCTCCTCAGCAATTCTGGCACTACTAATATTCAGCACTAAAGTCTCGGTGTCTGTGCTGGGCCCAAGGTGATTGGAAAAAATTGCTTTTTCACTGCCCCCTGCGAGGCCTTGTGTGCCCTTTGTGCCTGTTACGCCAGACCAGAGGCATCTAATCAATGACCAGATCTATCCCAGAGGCCTGCCAGAGTGGTTTTACTGGCTGACAGCCCGCTCCCTGCTTTGCTCTTTCCTGGGGCTCTTCACATGTGGGGCAGGGAGCAAGTTGCAGGCAAAAGTGTTGTTCTGGTAGCCACCAGCTTGGTTTTGGCCACTGTCTGCCTTGTGAAACCTCCTGCATCTCCGAAAGCCTTGTCCTCCTCTAGCCCACCGGTGATCCGTGTCCTGATGGAGGGATGCCTGTGTCTTGCCTGTGTGACAGATGGATGTCACATCCAGGGCTGTCTCCTCCGAGTACCACCTCGCAAACCAATGAAGCCCAGCCTGGGAAGGATGGTAGCTCTGGGCTGCACAGACGCAGAGTGTGTGGGACTTAGGTCTGGGATAAGACTTGAGCTTGTCCACTGGCCCTCCTAGTCGCTGGATGGGAATTCCTGTGCTCCATTATATGGTGTGGAGCTGCCCTTCGGGTCAGCATGCAGCTTGTGCTGGAGTAAGAGCATGCTGCTATGGCTGCGGTTACCCATGAGCTTTGCAATACAAAGAAATGTTGGCAGGAGGGAGGAGAGTCTGAACGTGTAGATGACGTTACATAAAGACTTTTTCTTGGTGTTCACCTTCCAGGTTTTGTAAGTGTTGAGTTTCATGAATGATTTGATTGTATTTGTATCTCTTGAGCAGGTAAGAGATGAAGTACTGGTGCAGAAACAAAAGTTGGGCAGCTTTGGTAGCTGACTTCAGTTTGTGAGATGGGAGATAGAATACATGTTGGTTTTTTTTTTTTTTAACATGACAGACAATGCTGTGTAGGCCTTAGTGGAATTTTTTTAACTTTTTTTTTTTTTTACTTTTTATTGCAATACAGATGCTTTTGTCAAAAGGAGGAGAGGAGGAAAATATGTCCAAGCAAGACATATTTCTAAATGTGTGATTTGGTGTATGAGTATTACATGTCTGCTGGGTGTTTAAAAAAAATTGATTAAATCATTTGCAGTGTGAAATCACTTGACAGATCAGCGGAGCCTTGTAACCTTTCATATGGAGGCGAGGGAGGGAGGAGATGTGAGAAATGAGCTGTGTATTCATACTGTCTCAGGACATTACACCTAATAGCAAGAATGATACTGACGATAGTCTGATAATGTGCATCTAGGGGCTGAGGAGAGGTTTGAGATGGTAGTTCCATGTCTGAACGCTGAGCTGTTTTTCCTGCCTTTGTCTCATATGTTTAGTAAATCAGCCATCCTCAGAGGTGGGATTTTGACTTGTCAGCTGGTCTGATTTGGTTTGAAAAAGCAGTTCATACCTTCCTACAGCACTTCTGTTTCTAGCCCTCTCTCTGGCCCACTTTGTGATTTCTGTGTTGCCTCTGTTTGTTTCTTTTTTTTTTTAATTCCCCCTTAGGTCTTTGTCATTAGTCTCCATTAGCAGCACAGTACTGTATTTTTGTGGGGCTTCTTTCTTGAGTAAATTTAATTTTACTCTGTCATGTAAGGAGGATGTCACTTGCAAATTAAAGTCTTCATGTACATCTTCACTTTAGTATCTTAAACCTCCTACAGTAGCAATGGGGTCTTAGTTTGGCAATCCTTTTATTGGTTTTGGTTAGAAAATATTTGCCGTCATTCGCAGCTTTATAGATGCTGTAGCAGGTTCAAGCAGGGACCAGTCATAACTGTGCTGAGTGCTGTAAGTATGAGTCAGATGGGCATCGTCAGAAAGATCGTTTAGGGTTGTGTCAGTTCACTGGAGCTGGCTGGCTGTACGGTCTGGACAGGAAAGAGGGTGACAGTTTTACTGTGACAGTAAAAATCAGCATGTCTGTACTCCAAAGTGCTTTTATCTGACAAAATAGTTGCAAATAAATGCTGTCTCCGATGTCATTGGAGTTGGCTTGTCTACGTGTGAGTTAGTTTCTAGAGGAATTCTCTTCACCTAGGCTGGTCAGTGTGCTCATCCTGTACTGAATGTATTCAGTTCTGGGCTAAGTTCCTTCAGCATAATGAAGGTCTTTTAGATCAAGAACAGCAAATGAAAGACTGGATTACCCTGTCTGAATTCCTGCTTTGTCCTGCATTTCTTTTCCTTGGTAAACTAGGCCATATAGCTTGTTGGGTTTTTTCCCCAGGACTGAAGAGCAGAGGAAAAGTATGTTATTCTTAGCGGTGGAATCTGGGGATTTATTTACTGAATGTTTTCTTCCATCTCCTATTTTAATTCTCTTAAAATTTAAATGATTTAAATCTGAAGAAGAGAGGCAGAAGCCTTTCATGCAGTGAGGCCCAATTCTTATCCTTCCCTCACATGTAAACTCTAGTACACTCCATGAGGAGGTGCTCTCCACACCTCACTTCTTTCTGGCATCTGTTTTTAATAACATTGATGTGAAAGCTGTGTTCCTCCTTTCTTACTTGTTGTAAAATGTCACTCTCTAAAAAGTGTGCCTTTGTCTTCTGGGAGATTTCAGCAGAATAAGAGCCTGGTGCCTGCCTCGGCTTTTGCTTGCAAGGTTTATGTTGATAGATTCCCAATAGCATCAATGGAATTACACTGCCAGCTTTGCACCACCAGTCTAGCTGGGAGAAGAACTGGACATGTTTCTTTCCTCCTCCTTGCATGCAACAAAGGTTTATGATGATGGCTGGGTTGTACATTATTTATTGAGCACAGTGAGTGCTCATGGAGCTCTGAGAAAGAGGAAGGAATTGCCTTCCGTGCAGTGAGTTTTTTATCTAGGTCATTCACAGACGGAGGCATCTAACATTAATATATTCAATGAAAATTTATTCTGTAAGGCAGTTTGCTCCTGAGCCTGGAAGGAAATATAATTATGTGAGGAAAATGTTCCTGTGCAGTCCAAATCCATGGTGGGATTTCTTGCCAAAGCTACTTAGCTGGAGCACACTGTTTAATACAAAAGCTATAGCGGTGTCAGAAGTGTAGGGTGATTCTCCATCTCCTGATAGGGCTATGTGGGAGTGTTGCGGTTGATAATCAGTTTGCAAGATGGAGCCCCACACCTATTGCTACATTAGCAGTTTACTTAACAGTTAAAAGTCCAGTGTAAGAGCTTTGGGTATTCCCACAAGAATTGATCGTAAGACTGGCTTGATGAGGGAGGACAACTTACAGGAGATTGTTGGAAATGACCCTACAATCAGTTTCCTTTCTTAGAAGTTTCAGGCTCTTGTTTCTGCAAGGGACTTGTGATGTGGCAGCTTAAAGACCTATGCTAAGAAAAAAACGCTGGTTTATTAAGTCTTCCTTAACGTAGTTGGGACAGAATTGTGGTGGTTTAGTAGCTACTATACAGGTAACTAAGTTGTATTTGGTTTGGAATGGAGCAAAATCAGGTTGAAACTCAGTGATAAACCAGTGCTAGATAAGCCATCTTTCTCTCAAAAATTAGCCCCTGTTATAACCACGCCATCAGTATTTAATGATAGTAACTCATTTTGACCATGTTTTTAAACAGTTAGCTCCAGTAAAATTTAGCCTGTCTTGCCAATAAAGATAATGAAATTTTTCCCTATCTTCTTGATTCTAGGAAGGAACATGTTCGCTTTCCTTTGCGAAATGTTGCTGAATGTTTTTTAGTGTGAATGTAGAAGAGCATCAAGTTCATTGAGCTCATGTTCAGGGAGCAAGTTCTAGAGCTGCGCTAGTGAGCCCGGAGAGCAGGGCCTTGTTCTTTCCCTTTGAGGCACAAAAGGGGCGTGATGCAGACAAATGACAAAAGAAATGGGCAGGAATGTTACAGAAGTAGATATGGTTTCTCTTGTGTGTTCCAGATCTCTACAGGTTGAGGCTACGATCTCTAGCTCTACCTGAAGGACAGTGGGACTCCCGTGTTTACCATTATGGTGCTGTCCCTGCAGGCCAGGGCTCACTGTACCCAAATCCTTAGGGCTTGTCACCATCTTAGAGTGACAGTGTTGAAATGGAAAGCAAACTCTTGGATTCTGGAGTGTCTGGCAGACTCAGGAATAAAGCATGAGAAGCTGAAGCTATGCCGCATTCTCACAGAAGGTTTTCAGGCCATTGCAGACAAAATACATTCATATGCTAGTATGGGGGAAACCCTTTTTGTCTGGGCTAATGCTTACAAATTTATCCAGACTAGGAATGGGCTGTGTGTTTAAGCATGATGAGCGCTCTTTCAGCAGCCTTGTGCCTTGGGGCTCTGGCAGTTTGTACGTGGCAGATCTGGGAGGATACTCAGCAGGTTTTTGTCCTCCTCTGCCCCATGGGCAGTAGCTGTGCAGGGGCAGAGTCCTTTCAGCTTGTCTCTGCTTCTTGCCTACCCCATTTCACAGCCAAGCTTGCTAAATAAAACATCAGTCAAAGGCCAAATGTGGTGGGCTGCGAACTGTGGCTTTGGTGTCATGCAAAAGCAGTGTCCGTCCTGCTGCCTCTGCAGAGGAGTGGTGACAGCTGGAAGAAAAGGGCGGGGGGGAAGCTTGGGCAGGGGGGGCTGAGAACAGTAATCCTTTGATCAAAGCTTGTTATCAAGATGACTTTTCCTTTTATTTTGTATTTGCTAAAGAACTTTGGTTAATGATTTATCCATTCGTGATCAACCCCATGCTCTTCCCAGCAGTTAACTACAGCCACTGCTGGACATGTACAAGACCCTGCTCTGATGTTACCTAAGCTCCACAGAAGGGGTGTTGAAAGCTGGGTCTTTTGGCTTGTCCTGGGTGAGCAGTTGCTGTGTGTGGCTGCATATCTGCAGGAGCACAGGATGTTAATGCTTGCGGTGTAGAAGTGTCTCTGAACATGTGCGTGTTGTGGGGCAGACAGGACACAAAACAGACACTTATTTCAGTTCTCACTTATCACTGTGTGTGAAGAGCAGGAATGCCTTTTTGGCTGCTTGTGTTCCCTCTAGTTACCGGTTTGTTGGGTAAAACAGAATTAAGAACTCTAGAACTCCAGAATTTTAGAGGAACCTTAGAATGGAGAATTGAAGCTATATCCAAAATCATTGGGTGGTCCGTTTTAGAATTGCACTCTTCTGATATTGTGAAGAGTAAAATTGTAGGGTCTGGGTGGATTTCTTTGAAGAGAAGCAGTGACCATTCAAGTCATCACATGTTTTGGCTTATGTGGATGCAATCTCTGAAGGTTTCTGATGTGTCCTTGCAAGTTTGTCATTTCCGTTTGTCATAGAGAAGGGAGTGTTTGTGATTAATACGAGGTCAGTGGATTTATTTCTATATTTAAATAAGCTTACTGCAAAGACACTTGCCTCAGCAATGGATATGCAGTATTCATTGTTCTTAAGCAATGCCACTTCTTATTTTAGTAAAATTTTGGAAGCGTCTGTTCCTGTTTTGAACATGAACATTAGGTGAGAAAAGAGTAATAGAGGTTTGCTGGTTTTAAAAAAACCTTCAGTACCCCTGTGCTTGGCTGCCGAATGATTGTTCTGTAAGAATCTTCCTGACCTCAGAAAAGCTCATCAACGTTTTCTCAATATAAGTTTTGTAGCTCATTTCCAGGTTGACTAAATAGTGTCCTTATGTTAGTAGTCCTGGGCGTATGAAACTTATTTGCAAAGAAATGTGGGTTTGCGTTTACATTTAATTACTTCAGCTGCACAAAAATACTCTTTATCTGTGCCTGATAATTTTTTTTCACTATCAAAGATAAGAACAAGACCTTTTTTTTCTCCTCATTTAAATGTGTATATATATATGTATTTAGCCAGTAAATGGCTAGTTGCAAAATTCTGTACACCTATAGCACTTATTCTTACTCCATCCCTAACAATATTAAGCAACCATTTCCACAGGAGCGGTGCTCTTTACAATAGATAGTGTTGTGGTTTGCTTCAAAGCCACAGTCAGAACATGTAGGTGTTTGGCGAGTACTGGATCTTTCCATCTCTTGCTGTGAATTTTCCAGTGGGTCATTACTTGTTCAGACTTTCTTTCTCAGTATCTGAAACCACCCCAGTGCTTCATATTGCTGTGTGTAGTAATGTCCCAGAAGCCTTTCAAGTGCTGCTGGGCAGCAAGAGGAATATTCTAAATACTCTTAAATTCATGAAAAGCTGAAACTCGTGGTGCAGCGGTGGTGAGGAGCCAGTCAGCAGTTGCAGTGCAGCTAGTTTAGGATCTAACTCTTCTGTAATCTTACCTAGGGCTCTTTAAATATCATGCAGATTAGGAGTCGAACAGCATTAGGTGTTTTATTATTTTTCTTGGGGGACTGTGTTTGTAATGGCTCATTTCGTTGGATGTGTGGCAGTGATTAGAGGGATCGTATCTCTTTCATTTTCTTCCCCCCAAGGTTGTTACTGAGCATCCTGCTAATACAGAGTAGAGGAACTATTTGACTGGCTTCTTGGATTTATATTACAGGGCTTAGTAAACCTTAAAGGAGGGAAGTTATTTGGTTTTATTTTGAAAGAAGATAAATGCTGTCCAAGGGATTTCGTTCCTTAGCTGGTGAAACTTTTCTGGTTAAGGTTATAAGACTAAAATTGATGTGACACTTCCTGGAGTGAATAAAATTTTACTTTGGGAATTAAGGTAGCATGTGCCCCCTCAGCAAAGGCTCTTTGTCAATGGGAAGAGGAGCATAAGGTTCACATTAGCAGTGCCACCCAGGTAGGGATGGGCTTCTCTCCAGAAGGGAATTCATACTTTTAAATGTATTATCTAGTGAGCTGGAGTTAAAAGCATGTGTGTTTATAATACAAAGCACATGGAACACTGGCTGTGGCACAGATAAAATGCCAGGCCTTCCATTCATAAAGAAACTAAATATTTATCAAGGAGGACAGCAGTTGTCCTAAATATAATGGCCTTGCAATGGAGCCTGTCCGGCTCTCGGTTTACCTAGGATTGCCATGTGCTTGGACTTGCAGTGATCCCCAGCAAAAGCTCTGTTTGAAGAGGACATTTATCTGCAGCTTTGTAGGTGATGTTGAGCTTCAGATGGGAAATGTGGTCAGCATCAGGTTATGTTCTTGATTGACATGTGAGCAAAACCACTGCAACCATGTTCTGACCCTTTCCCCTACAGACCCTTTCCGAGCAGTGCACACACTCACACCCTCCACTCCCCCCTTTTTTTTCTAATCCAAGGTACATCTTGGTCACATTGGTTGACAAGGGCTTCCTCATCTTGAAACCACACTTTGGAAGGGGAAAAAGAAATACTAAAAAGGGGAAATATGTGACAACGTGCTGTTGGTAGATGCCAGCAGACTGCCTGTCAGCTTGCAGTTGCATGCAAACCCCAGAAGTGCCGCCTCCTTCAGACGGAGGCAGGTGGCAGGGTCAGCTGAACAGCACATCCAGGTGACACAGCACCTCGTCACCCATCCAGTGGCCTGGAGGAGGCTGGAAGCCAATGCTTTTCAGCTCTCTTGCCATCTCAACTCAATTGTTGGAGTCACAGCTGTGACTTTATGGTCACAAGTGGGTAGTGAGATCATCTCTCTCATAAGGCAGATGAGGAAAACTGTAATCACAGACTTGATGGGACTAAAAATTGCTTGGTCTTGGACAGTCTGTCTCTTACTGCAGTGCTTGGCTTCAGGATTTCAGGACTTTTTTTTTTTCCCCCTAATCTTGGTACAAATATACAACGCAGGGTCCTTCATGAGGTAGAACCTCATCTATGCACTCTTTTTTTTAAACTGCTGTTTTACAAAAATATTTTTATTGTATCCCACCGTGCCCCCCCCCCCCCCCCCCAAATCAAACCCAAAACCAGAACGCAAACAACAAAAACGCTAAATCGCAAACAGAAAAAGGAAGCCATAAACAAAACCCACTACACAAATAGGATATGATCTAACTTGGCAAAGCAAATGCTGGCAATGGCATGTCCTTTCTGGGTGTTGTCAGCAGCATACTGGATCCCAACCTACATTCTTTTTGCTGCATGAACACTTGATTGTGACTCCCAGTGCCGGACCTTGTGGGATTAGAGTAGAGACATGAGCGGTAACATCTGGACACCAGGATCAAGCATCATACCTTTAGGAATGTTGGAGGAGTGCATGCCTTGGCACTCCTTTTTTTGTACCTTTAGAAACATCTAATTGGCTATGCGGCCAGAAACTGCTACTGCTTTTACATGACGTTCTGAGATATGTGTACCAGGGATGTTAAACAATCCCATAAACTGTTGGCAGGGAATGGGAGGGGGTTGGTGTGTGGGCTAAAGTACTTTTAACCTTCCTCTCCATCTTTCCCTTCTGTAAGCAGATTCTCTTCTGTAAGACACCACCCATATTTGATAGTTTGCTTTTCATGCTTTTATCTCAAATCATTTGACAGATCATCTTGCAACATGGAGTGTGAGAGGAGATGTGATGGATTAGTACTGGCTGGATATAAGTGTTAGTCCTTAATAGTTTCAGTGTTAAGAAACTGCTGGATAAGGAAGTGAGATGACAAGGAAAGAAGTCACTGTCATTAATTCAAGATCTGGAAAGAATGGTCAGAGCATAGCTGCTTAGGCTTCTCCGTGGTGTTATAGCCTATACCAGGACCTGAGTTTTAAAAGTTGCTGTAATTAATCCTCCTTTTTGTATCTTTCACTAAGGATGAGTAATGCAGTTAAGGCTTTACATGGGGATATCTATGATGGGAGCTGTAATTCTAAAGACTGGCATGCCACTGAGACATATCAATTGAAATCTTATGTTTTGTCAGAAGTATTGCTGATTAACATAATTTTGCACATAAATGAATTAATTGTTATACTGATGGGGTGATGGTGGTGTGTTGTGTCCACCCCCCATGCACTTAGTGTAAGTCTGTATAGTCACTGAAAAGAATGATGTGTTCTGGTGCCGTGGAGCAATTGACTCTTCTTGACGTCTGGACCGCTGTGCAGTGCTGGCACACGTTGCTTTCATGGATATTGCAGAGTCTTCCCTGCACTTCTTCAGGGTGGGGTGCCAGCCACGCAGTGTGCTAGGTTGGGCTTTTGAAGACCAGAAGCACTGTTTCTAGCTCTGCTTCTGCCATCTCTGTACATTACGTTTTTTGTCTATAACATCGGTGGTATAAGGTTTCCTCAGCACCCCACGGGGCTTTGCAGTCGTTGGTTGAAGGGGTGGAGGTGTGTACAGTCTCGTATATGCAGCTCCTTTCGTATGTGACATGGCCTTAAGGGGAGACACAGCAACGCTGCACTAGGAATGCAATACCAGGGTTGCAACAACGGGATGGCAGCCTGTGAGGGACGCTTCCCTGGGTGAAAGCGAGCACCGTCAGATAGCCCTACCATCCACATTTTGGGATTCCAGCTATCCCTCGTGTAGTGCTATAGCAGCTCTGGAAGTCAGGCTGAGATGATCAGGACAGATAACTGTTGGACCTTCATACAGCACACACAACATTTCAACCACACAGGGTAGCACTGGGTATTAAGGCCCTCAACTAAGTACAGATCTTCTCAACACTTGGTGTCAAAGGGAAAAAGAGGGCAGGTGCCTGCAAATCAATCCGTCTGCAGAGTTTTTGGTTTGCATTTGAATCTCTGTATCAGGGAACCCCAGCTTCCTGCCATTGAGCTGTGGGCGTGGAAATGCTTATCACATCTCACTCCGGGATCCTCTTTTTTTATTATTTTACAACACTGATTAGTAGTGATCAAGCACCATAAATAGTGCTTGATCACATAAATAGGACTGTTTCAGCAGATTGCCTTTTGTTATGCCACCAGGACTTACCTTTTTAACTGTTACTAAAAAGATGGGATTTGGCTTTTCAAAAGTGAGTCTGTGACAGAAATGGTTGGAATACCAGGAAGTTGTGACCTTTCCCCTTTCTACCTGGGGTGTTGAGAAATTTGATGGATTATATCTGAGAGACTAATAGTTTATAATGGTTCATGATCTCATCTGCTGTAGCCTGGCTTTAGAAAGAAGAAAGTGCTATCGGACAAAAATGGAAAAGCAGCAGTACACCAAATGAATTATATGTAGTAGGACGATATTTTAGAAATAGTGACACACCTAATGGAGACGTGAATGGGAAGAATTTCACAGGAGATGATGCAATAAAATGGATGAATAACAAGAAATTATTTTCTAGCACTCAGTACTGGAGAATAGTGCAACTATGTAACTGAGCAAGGTGCTGGAGAGACAACGACAGAAGTGTTCTTGCAGCTGGTTTAGGGGTCCACTGTTTATTGGACTGGATCCATGATCAGGGTATTGAGGACCCTGCCTGATGTGATACAACCCAGTGATTTCCCCTGAGTTACGTAGCGCTCTCCTGTTGTAGCTGTGCAGTGACGATCCTTGGGCAGCCAACAAGAGTGCCTTGAATGCAGATCATGATGCAGACTTTGCTGCTTAAAGTTGTGAATGATTCATAAGCCTGCCTGGATTTGTTAATAAGGTTAATTAAAACTGCAGGTGAATGCTGTACCTTGGAAGAATTCTCCTCGAGACAGAGAGCATCGTTATTGCTTCTCTGCCCAATTGTTTTTCTGCCTGGTGCCTCTTTGGTTTCTCATAGGCCAAACCCAGGTCTCTGGTACATGCTGGCTGGTGCATGGGCTACCTGGGCTTGTTCCCTCACTAGTGCTTGCTTGCCCTTTCCTTATCAGGGGACACTGCATCAGTGCTAAGCTCAGCTTTGCACTGTTGTGCAAATTTGTTAGTGCTTTACTTTGAGGAAACTTTATGCACCAACTCATTGCTGTGGCCCTTGGAGCAATTCCAAAGGGAAGTGCCACCAGCTTGCCTGCTTGGCACTTACCAGTGATTTATTTCTTTATTACTGTAAACAGCTAAACTGCACAACTTCCTGGTTGTTCTGTCAAGTTATATTGAGTTAATATATGTGATGGAAAATATGGTTGTTGATCATCTCCAGAACCTGGAGACAGAAACCGGCATTTCCTGCATTATGTGCTCTGAGAGAGACCTAAAACGTGAGCTATCAGTATCATCCCTTTGCAACTCGCACATCTGGAGTATAATAGCTAAAGTGGTGTCCCAGGGCTCTATAGCTGTTGAAAGACTTGTTTTGTTGCTAATAACTGGTTGTTGAGGTGTGTTGACCTTTTGTTACTGTTCATTGAGTGGAAATAGATTTCTGTTTGCTTGTTTCTCAAAGCTCCCAAGTCCTCTCAAGAGCAGAGGCCCTGTCCCGCTTCCAATCTCTTTTACCTGTGATTGCATATATAGGTGTTTGCAGGCAGATTTCCATACATTGCATGTGCGAAGCTGATAGCCTGACACCAGCTGTGTGCATGGTGTATTTGCTATAATCAACTGTTCAAACAGCTGAAAATCAAGTCCTGCATTTGCCATCCTTTAATTTAGTGGTCCTGCATTGATGTCAGTATCTGCCAGTTAGGAAATGAAAGTAACTGGTAATTTCCACCCCTGCCATCCTTTTAAAAAATTTTAAATAAATAAAAATAGCTGTAGGAGGAAGGCAGGAGGAGTTGGGCAGAAAATCCAGTGATGGACTGGACATGGTGGTATTTGGCATGGTGTTATGAAGCAAGTTGTATGTTTAATAATTTGTATGCAGCAGAGGTAAAACTCTGCTTGTACGTGCATGTGGTGGGGAAATGCAGAACGTGTCCTGCCCACGCGATTTTGGTTTCACATGGGCTGTGGGCACACAGGCTGGGGGAGGCGGCAGGAAGGTGTGAGAGGCCCCCCTAGAAGTGGTGTCCTGCCCCTGTGCCCCGTGCTCAGCTGGGCTGCAGAGGCTGTTGGGGGAGGCAGAGGCTCCCTTTGCTCTCTGCCCGACATCTCCCCTGGCCGCCATGTGCAGTCACTAGAGCAAATGAGATGCTGTTTGTTGGCAGGTGGGAAAGCGGAGCAGAGTCACCAGGGACTCGTCATCTCCCAGGTGCAAGGTTGGTTCAGAGCAGGCTTCTTGCCACCTTGCTGCTCTCCATTCCCCAGGGCTTTGTCCAGAAGGGGAGACCTTGGCCTTGCAGGGCTCTGTATCCCAGTAGCGCTGCTCCACCAGCTTCCCCTGTCTCATGGTACGGGAGCTCTCTGGCAGTGGCAGCTTGCTGCAGGAGCCAGGTAGGAAGGAAGCTGTGTGCTGTAATGGCCCAGCCACCTGCAGTGAGCTTGGGCTGGGTGTGCTGCTTCGAGCCATGCTGACAGCAGCGTGACAGCCACGTTCCTGCCCCGACTCACAGGCCCAGCTGGGGAGGGTTGATGACAAACTGCCCTGTTGAATCGAGAGGGGAGGGCTCTGAGGTGGGAGTTTCAGCACCTGCTCTGTTGGTTGTGGGCGATTTGCAGAGTCATCTCATGCTTGACATCTGTGCCCTCAGAAGCTGGACCCTCGCTGCTGGTGTCTGGTCATCTGTCGTGTTTTCTTCTCAGCCCATTTACCACCCTAGTAATTTCTAGCCCCATACTTGGCTTGGATTTGTGGATGAAAGCCCTCCTCTGTTGCAGACTCCAGTGCGTGTGCATGGGACTTTTAGACTCTCCCCCATCCCCCATTTCATTCTGAATTTCACTTAAATTTCTGAAGGAATGGGTTCTTGCTCAGCAGCCGTACTGTTGGTGTCAGTGCCTGGTCTTCAACACACTCCAGTACTGTGGGACTGGTAAACAGGCAATTGGATTCCCTCCCCCTGCCGCATAACTAGGGAAAATGAGGTCAGAAATCCCGCCAGAGAGTAGCTGTTTTTGTTTATAAGAACAAAAATATCATAGTCCCTGAACGAACTGTGTGTGTGTGTCTTTCTTTTTAGCTTTATAACCCTCCAATTTTTTTCAAATATACTGAAGAGTAGCCACCTGGAATTATTACTCATAAATCATTCATTGCTTTAGAGGTGGGATTTCTCAAAAGCAGTGTAAGTTGGTGTAATTTCATTATGAGCAGGCTTTGGCTCATGCTGTTGAAATTTTTTTTTTTTTTTCAAGATTTGAAACCTCCTTTTTTATCTATATTTTATTTGCAGCCCTTCAAGCAAGTTTTCTTGGCAGGAATTTTCACGGGATAGATAAATCTTGTTGCAGCCCTTGCTCTTCCTACCCAAGCAAATTTCCTGTTGAGGTGGGCAATCTCTTGGGTGAAACCAGACTAAAATTGATTAAAGAGTCCAGGATTGGCCAAGAGTCATTAGTTATGCATGATTGTTCATGGCTGGCACACAGCTTCTAATTATGCAGCTTGACTGAAAACAAAAGTAGTATTTTAAGCAGCTGTCCTGGAATAAAAAATTAGAATGGCAATATTACAGTAATAGCTGGAATAACTGGTTGTAGGAGTTGAGAGAGACTAACTTTCCACCCATTTGTGGGTTTACCTCCAAAGTGTTGAGCATATGGCAGTAATGGTTTTTGGAAAGGTTTCTTTTTCCCCCTGATACTTTGACAGTTACCATCACTTGCAGGAGGCAGTTTTGAGCCTTTGTCCCCTACCAGGGATGGCCAGGCTGACCCCCAAGGGACCAGGTATCACCTCTGGGTCTAACAGTCCATCTACAACAGCTGGAATCAGTGAGCTGCAAGGGCTTCAATGCCCTGTGAGTTTGGCACGGTGCATGGACCTATCAGTTCAAGGTGGCATTGGCAGCCTGTCCATAGCACTGGATCACCCTGTGCTCGCTCTTTGTTTTGAGACCTGGCATAAAAATTAAATCTTGGTGGGAGCAGGGAGATGCTGCTGTTTGGCAGCACCAGATTCAAAGCTTGGGTGGAACAGGAGCTGGGGTCGCTGCTGTTCACCGAATGACATCTCCTCGGGCTTCCCCTGTACAGAGCCTGCCATGGGTCATTGCTAAACTGTCTATGTCTGCCCTTGGCACCTGTGGTGGAAATTACTGCCCCTAGCACTTGCCAGCCTGTGCAGGAATGAGAATGTACTTGGCACCCCATTTTTTTTTTTAGGCAGAATGATTGGAATCTTAAAAATTGCCTGCCCTGCATTTGTAGGAAAAAATGCTTTAATCTATTGATCTGGAAATGCAAAATCCCATTTGTATTAGAGAGCCCTAAGGATTTTCAGAGGTGCTTAACTTGATAGGCAGGTGTCTATCAGCCTCAGAACGTACAAGAGGGAGTGATTAATCTAGTCACTGTTTATTTGACTGAGAAAGTTGCTACTTGACCTGTCCAACAAAGGCATGCTCAGGTGGAGGTGCTACCTTATTAAAATACAGAAAGATCTGACATTTCATAGCATGATCTACTAGGAGCTTAAACAAGAAAAATTGAAAGAAATAACTAGAGGCATGTGAAAAACCAGCTTTAGCCTAACCCAGACTTTCAGCTCTTTTGACTGAACAGAGCCTTGGGAATTGCCTCTATAAATGACTGATTATATATGCAGTTCTGTTAATTAAATTTAAAAATTGTGTAGGAAGTAAAAAGATATAGCTGCTTGTTTAGTTAAGCTAATTAAGTCCCCAGGTAGCTTTTATATTTGCTTTATTCACTGCAAGTGTCTGGCTTGTTCTGTTTTTGAAGCCACGTCAGCATTGACATGGCTTAGAAAAAGGTTGTACTTCTAGGATGCTTACTAATTGTGCCTGTGGGGAAGGAAGGACGGAGCAGCAATGGGAGAAAGGATGTTCTGGGCTCCAGGGTAAATGCAGTCGTCTTTTGTGTCTGATCCAAGGATAATAAAAAGATTCACACTGATTTCAGTGTACTTCAGATCAGGCTTCCCAGACCAGATTATCTGCTGTGGGGAAGGGAGGAGAAAAACCTAAAGTACTGTTTGCAAGGATTAATGCTTGTGCCAGATGCAGCGTTGAAGATGTCTCTTCATCCTGGAGGTCCACCTCGTCCACCTGGTCTCCATTTTGGAGAGCAAGCGCCTCGCAGGCAGGCAGCCTTCCTTCGGCTCTTCCCATCCACCGTGAGTTTTTCACAGAGGCATGCCATGCTCTCAGAGGCCGACTGACTATACCTGCTCTTCGAGTTCAGTGGATGCTTCAGCTGGGTGTTGATATGTTGCCTGAGAGATTACCCTCCTTCTGAATTTGTTTTCCAAACCTCTTCCATTGATGAATCACACACAACCAGTTTTTATTACATGTGTGAAGGCATATGATTAAGGAGCCCTGTTTTGGTCTCCCTGCATCTGTTCCCTTGTTTGCTCCCGAGCTAGCTTTTTTTTGTGTGTGTGTGTGTGTACGTGTGTAATGCAGAGAAGTGGAGTAAATAACACCTGCCTAGTTGTCAGGAAGATGTTAGTACAGTCCTGTTCTGGAGAAGGTGTGTGACATGATTGACTGGGGCCCCTCCTTGTGGGAAACCAATCCCTCGCAGCTCCCTTTGAAGTCACGCGGAGCTGCACCATCCTGGCAAGTTCAGGCATGGGGCATCATGTGAGCGGTTTGGGTTAGGAGCGAAGTCCTCGGTCCTGTGTTCAGCCTGGCTGCCAAAGTGTTGTGTCTCACAATGGAAGTGAACAAAACCGCGGCTGAACTCCTCAGTCCTTACCTGCTCATTTCCAGTGCAATTGCCAGGATCCTCCAGCACTTGTTTTCTCTTAGGTACGGCTGTGAAGTTCAACAGGAGTTAAAGTGTATGCTTAGCTCTGGGCCAAACCCCTGTGTTGTTCTTACAGATCCAGCTGAGCTCCAGCAGTTGACCTTACCCCTCCCTTTGTGCTGTGGAGGAATGCCTTCCATTTCCTTGAACTAGAAAAGAGTGGCGCTTACAGGCTTTACTACACCGACAAGCACGGTTTCCCAGTTAACTAAAACTTCGCCAAGTTACCTCCAAAACAGCCCAAAAGTTTTTTCCTCCCAGTTTTTCTCTGGGGGACCAGGCTGAGGATGGAAGTGCCAGAGAGAGGGGAGGGTGGTCGCTGTATGCAGCTATACGTGCCAATGGTGTGATGCTTATGCCGCCAGGTTAGTTTGGTTTATTTGGAGATCAGTGTACCTCATAGCGTTCACAATATCACGCGTGCCTAAAAATTCAGACTTCTCCTTTGCTTCTCCCAATACGACAGGACTTTCCCATTGCAGTCTCCTGCTCTTGATACTAAACCTTCCAGGCAAAATTCTGCAATTCCCTGAAAGAAGTTCCTGTGCCAAATAGATCTTGGCATTAGGAAACTTTTCTCTGTACTTAGTACTCTTTTAATATTGTTGTCAAATACATACAGATGGTTACATTCCTGTATCACTTATCTCCTATGTTATGATATAGGAGTTCCCCCTTAGCATCATCTGCGCTGCCTTCAGGCTGCTGAGTTTTTCTGAGCCTGTCCTGCTTTCTTTGAGAAAGATCAGCATCAGCTGCATTGTTGACCCAAACTGATTGCGTGGTCTGCTTTGAACCTTAATAATTCTGTCAAGAATAATACTGTGGCCCCTGCTTATCTGTAAAAACATAGGGTTTTTTGCCTTTAGGCAGCGACACTCAATGCTGGGGAGAAAAGAACAGAAAGAAGTGAGAAGCAAAACTTGGTGTATGTGTGGTACTTTGTGTTACGCCCACGCTGCTGTTGCGAGGCTGGATCCTGAGGGTGTTCGCTGATGCTGGGAGGTACCGCCATCACCGGAGCCTTGCCAGCGCGCAGTCAGGGCCTGGGCGGCCAGCCAGCCGTCGCTCGGTAGGGTTATCCCTTCCATGGCTGGAGGGCCAGTCCTTTGGCAGCTGCTTCCTTCCGAAGTCCTCAAATCTTATTAAATAACAGAGCAAAGTGAGAAGGCCTCTCAGTCTGTGAAAGTCAGTGCTAGTGATAGAAGTCCTTCAGTGGCTGACGAGATCGAAGGAGGGCTTACATTCAGAGTTCCTCCTTTGGGGAATAAGTAGGGTACCACACTCCTCATTTGTGGGCATCTGGTTTCAGATGGTTATGGGCATATTTCCATGCGCCCAAATGTGGCTGCAGTTGCTTGCTGGGTTGGTAAAGCTATCCTGAAGCATATGCTGTTTCATTAGCTGCACCGCAAAGTGTGAAGGCAGCAATGAAGGTGTAAAGCAGGGCCGGGAACGCGAGGAACCGTACTGCAAAGATGGCTGAGTTTAGCCCCAGGGCCCGGGCTTAGCAAGGTGCTCGGTGTGCGCGCTGGCTCAGCATGCGAGCATCTGTTTGGCTGCATGGCGTTGCAGGTTGTGGTCCAGCAAGTGTGAGGAGCTCACAGGCGTTAACTGCTGCCGGCGCGAGGCTCCTCCGCATCGTGTGGCCATGGTGTGGGGCGGCAGTGCGATGGTGAGGGGAAGCACGTCCCATCAGGTGGGTGTTGCTGTCCGGGAGCTGCTCGATCGTCTGATCTCGGGCAGGCTCATGGGAGGGCAGGCCTGTGGTCAGACATTTTCCCTTCAGTTTTCTAGGTCAGAGATTATTTTCTGTTTCAGGTACATTCCACATACATGTAGCTGGGCAAATTTCGTCTTTAAAGGACATCACAGCAGATTCAAAAGCCAGAATTTTTACCAGTGGTCTATTAATTTTAATTATTTCCATTTCATTGTATCTTATATTTTGTTGTTGCTGTTGCTATCAGTTTAACACCAGAGAAGCTCTTAAGACTCTGTGTTTTAACCTCTTGTACAGAATGAGACTTCGCGCTCAGCCCTGCATCCAGTGGGATGCCTGTGTGCAAAAATTTTAGCAGCTCCTGGCATGCTGGGGCCTCACTCCTCATTTTGGAGCCTTTCAGCTGTAATCTTTCATTTCTCCTGCTTACATGTGCCTTGAGAAGATCTCGAGTGTAGCTAGATCCTCTTTACTGAGTGCTCTTGAACTGTGGTATAATATGAACACGGCTGCTTAGTTGAGGTAGGGGATTTGACTGGTCTTTAATCTTGGAGTCTGGAGAGGAGAGAGATTGTTTTATAACTCCTGTAAATCTTCTGCTATTACATGCAGAATTGTTTTACTTCTGTTTTGTAAGATAATGCTACCCTGGGCAGAGGAATCCCATTTCGGTGATGGAGAGCAAGGTGTGTCACAGAGTTTGGACCATTTTTTGTTTGTGCCCTGTGTTGGAGGTGCGTGATGCTTTTGTTGCATCTCCTGGTCTCAGCCCAGCTGCTTGTGTCTTGACAAACCTTTGTGTTTGCGACTGAACAAGGAATGCAGGATTTGCTCTGTATCCCTCCAGAGACTGTATGTCAGAAGGGAGGGATGATCCTCTCTGTGAATGTGAAAGTAGGAGCCTAACATATCGCTATGCATTCAGACAGGCAGAAGAAAGATAAGCATTGAAGAATGATTTTGGAAACCTAAAGAAGTAAGGATTTTCCCATAAAATTTGAATTCTTGCTATAGCCTAAATCAATTTGGGTGGCTCTATATGTATATATATTATAAATGTTTTATATTTATGGAAGACCCATTCTTTACAAAGTTGCGTACCTCTCCACTGAACTGAAATTTAGGCAAAATGATGCATGATATCTCTGGAGTTGGAGTTTATTTGGTGAATGTTTTCAATATTAATCGAGTCAGAGCTGCACAAATACAGCTTCCTAAAGCCAGTGTAGTAAGCAGCCCAAGCAAACACAAGAATTTATGTTGAGTCAAAGCTAAATATTTAATTTAAATTTTCCCTGTGAGATTGATATAAATATATATATTTTTTAACTGAAAATATAGTGTCCATAAAATCAAGACTTGATAGGATTTTCCCAAGCACTTCTAGCTTCCCTGTTTTGTAACCCATTTGTAGAGGTCACTTCTGGACTGTAGCTGGAGTCATGTGAGTAGGATGTTCTCTCATCCTTTCTCTGAAAACATTTGCTCTGCTCATCCTAACAAATTCTCAATAGTTTAAAAACCAATTTCTATACTTCTGCAACAAATTGTAGGTGAGGGCAATGCCTGGTGATGGTGTGTGCTGTCTCTGCCTCCCAACTCTTACCCCAGAAGATTGTTTTCTCTTGGCTCGTGTTAGTGAAGCTGCCGTTAGCATCCCTAGGAGTGGAGGTGCCAGCAGAAAGTGCTGCTGTACCGTAACACTGCAGTCAGTCTGGCTGACACCTTTTTGGCCTGCTTACAGCCATGCAGATACTTTCTGTCCGTTTGTAGCATGGCTGTTTGGCTCTTCTGTTTGAGTTCAACTTTCTCTTTGAACCTGTATCTTAATGTTTTTACCTTAAAAGAACCAGTTGGTGCATGACAGGGTTTTGCAAACCATGGGCAAATATTGTCAGGACTGTAGTGGTCCATACACTGTTGCTGTGGGTGTTTAGGCTTCTGGTTAGAGGTTTATTTGAATTACATTATATGTATTAACACTGGAGACGAATGAAAGCGTTGGCAGGCTATGCTGTGTGTTACCTGAGAATAAAGAGGGAGCCGGGGCTCATCATCCTTTCTTGCAGGACCGAGAAATATTTTTCTACTCTGCAGTGTGCACACAGAGGTGTATTAAATTCTGGGCACCTCTGTGATGAAAGTTGGTGCTGCTGATGTGGAAGGCTTGCTTCTGTTTCTGCCAGGCCAAGGAAACGTGGCTGTACAAGAGAAGAGAAAGGGTTTGAGCGATCATGTTTAGTCATTCCTCCAGAGAGCTCTGTTTTCAGAATTTCTGTTCTGCATAGATTACTGATACACACGAGGTGTGAAGCTGCTCTTCACTAATTTTAACATTGCAGTTTGGGTGTGTGTGGAGGATGCGTTGTTTTTGGGTTCTTTGGTTGGTTGGTTTGTTTTGTGTTTTTTTTGTTTTTTTTTTAAGTGAGGTTTCTGTGTGACAGCCTGACTCAAACTTCAGGGATCCTTAGCTGTGATTTTTTGCTAAAAACTATTTGGTGAACAAAAAAACCCCAAACAAACAACCCCAAACCCAAAAGCAAGACCTTAATGAAAAAAGTAACTAAAAAGGAAAAATCTACTCACCAAAAACTAAATACCTTCTTTCAAGGACAGGTTGACCAACAATGGGATTGAATCTCTGATCCCTAAAATTGTGTTCTGTATCTCCATCTAATTTAGATTAAACGGCAACAAGCCCTTAGGTAACAGCACTAACATTTTTCTGTTTTCTGTGGTTTAAAGCCAAAAGGTGATTTATGTAAGAAATCAGTGTTTACCCTAGCACTGATGGTATTTTGAGAGACTGAAACAGTTTCAGTGGGATAAGATATAGTAGGGAGGAAATATCCATATAATTCACCGAACAGATATGCATGGATCTTTTCAGAGAATTGTGTGTGCTTAATGTTACTCCCACTTCATTTATCTGAAAAATTGGAAAACTATTAACCACGTTTGTTTTTTTTTTTCTTTAATCTCTGTTTTTTCTAGCAAGGTGGAGATTTTTCATCACTTCTAGGAAAATGAAGGAATCAAGTTCCTTATTTTCTATGGAGCCCTGAATGTTGAACATTTGAGCTTGATTTATTTTGTAAAATTAAGGGTGTGCGTGAGAATATATAGAGAGCTTCAAATATTATCAAATGTTGACAAGACTTATCATGCAAAACCCCAAGAAGAGTGCTTGCCTTGAAAAACAATCAGATCAGCTAACATTTCCTTTACTTTTTCAGGTGGATTTGGAGCCCGAAGGCAAAGTGTTTGTTGTCATAACTCTTACAGGCAGTTTCACAGAAGGTAAGGGAATTATTTTGGCTTGTTTCCATGAAGAGCTGGACTCTGTTGTATGTACTTGCCATGAGTTACCAAGCAGTATATAAGCGAATGGCATTCTTCACACAGGCCACGTGCTGTTGTGTGCTGGAGATTTCTCAAGTGATGTGGGATATCTGGAAGAGGCTGTTCATAATGGCTCATGCTGTGTGTGTGCCCTCTGCTCTGCTGTTGCTCTGATCTCAGACCCAGGGAGCTGATTTGTGCTTGATCTGGTTTATTTATCTGAAGCTGTCCTTCGAACAGATTGTTTTTGTCACCTGTCCTTTTCACCTGGGTGCCTCTTGAAGGGCAAGCTACGGAGCACGTAGAGCATGTTTAAAATAGAACATGTTTAAAACATCTGGATTACTTTTCTTCTGTAAAGTTTCCCATCTACTTCACGTGCATTTCTGTTTCCCGAGTTCACTTTGCACAGGAAACTCAGAAGGTTTTAGTGTGACAGCTGCCCTGAATAAGTACCTGGTGGATTTTTTTTTCTGTAATTATATTTTATAGTGTGATGTTTTTAATTTACCTGTTGTTTATTGTGATGCCAGCTATGAGCATGGATGTGAACTGTGCTGGAGAAACCCAGGAAAAGCTTATTTCCTTCAGACCTACACCATGTTCTTTTTGGTTTCTTTTTTTTTTCGTTTTAGCTGTGGCCTCAACCTGCATTTGTTGGGGGAGTGTTTTCTGTATGGGAGCCAGGAATCAAAGCAGGATATGCTCCTCTGTTACCTGCAGCGTGGGGGAGATGGATTTTTAATGCTTTCTCTTGTTCCGCCCCAGAAACTGATGCTTAGCATGAAGGCCGTGCTGGGGGATGCAGCACAGGCAGCCGACCCTGCCATGCTCTGTCTTGGATGTGAAGAGGGTGCAAGCTGGAGGGCTGCTTGCTTCAGTGGTTACAGGGCAGCTCTGCTTTCCTGCTTAGCAGTTCCTCTAGCTCCCCACTTGTGGAGGTGCACAGGCCTGTCAGTGCCCCTGCCTTTGTTTTTCAAATGCAGGTTTGAATGGAAGCTTGTGCTTTACTAGGAGCTTTTGGGGAGCTGTCTTGCTCTTGCTGAGCCAGCAGCCTGATGTGTGCTGGGGCCTGGGCAGCTGCTTGGTGGTGAGCCGCTGCATCAGAGGAGCTGGTGAAGCTTTTGGTTTTCTTTGGGTGGTTTACACCCCAGGAGTGCTCTGCTCTGCTCCTGGCAGGATGGCTGTGGCCTTTTAAAATATCTGATTACAGAAGTGATCAGCTGAGCCATACCTGAGGGCCTGGCAAGGGCTTGCAAGCAGTCGGTGTCCCCCTCCACAGCAGTATCCCAAGCCTCGTGGTGTGGAAGCAGTGGCAGGGTTTGCAGTCATCCTTCGCTGTGTGCAGCTGGGGCTGCTCTTGCTCCTAGGGACTGTTGGCAGGGCATAATCCCACTTGCAGAAGGTATTGTTAGGAGGGAGACGTGAACGGAAATGCAGACTTCGACTCCTAAGGAATATATAGTCTTGGAGTGATGGAGAAGACGAGGAGTATCACCCTCTGGCACTGCTGCAGGGCAGAGAGGACCAGAATTCCCTTTTCTAGTGAAGTGCATTTACCATGTAATGCTCACTGGGCACAGCACCACTACAACTTCAGTTCTTTATCTGTCAAGTAGGAAATAATGTTTTTCTCTACCCAGGTGTTGACTTTGGGATGTCGGCTTTCACATTTATCCCCACGTAAAGCATCAGCAGATCATTTACCCTTTCTCCACTAGGGAGATGCTCCCTACAACTGTGCTTTGACAGGGGGACATGAAGATTACTGTTTCAAGTCAATTTGGAAAAAGCTTTCTGTTTGTAACCAGAGAGTGAGGAGAGTGCAAAGGTGTGCTAGGGAGGCCTGAAGGACTTTATTTGCATGTCCAGAGACCATGGCTCTTAGGGGTGAAAAGGACATTAAAAATTGGCTTTAACTGCCTATGACAGAGCTGATGATGGAAAGAGGGGAAAAAACTAGAGGGCTTTTACTGACCTGCATCTCAGTCTGTGTCCACATGCAAGCGTGTCATGCTTGGCCATTTAAGGCAGGGTTGAGCAGGGATGGTGGGCTTAAGCCTAAATCCAGAGAGGGCTTCAAACTTGTGATGGTGGCTAAGTCGTTAAGGCATGTTGCTAACAAGGTCTCAAAGACGAGAGATGGAGGACTCAAATGTTTGTACAGCTACTGATTTCCGAGGAAAATGGGAAATGTTGGAAATAGTTCACTTCTCTTTCTTCTGTTGTTACTGAGGTTGTGTGGACTTGCAGAGCAGGAAGATTGAAGATGGTTCTTGGTGTTGTTCTTGACTGGTTAGTTCCGTGTGTGGTCACATTTAGAGTTTCCAAGAACAGACATAATCCAGAGCAAGCCTGATTGCAGATACTGATTTCTTCCAGTTGTTGGATAGTGGAGGCATCCATCAGGGAGCAGTTGCCTTCTGAAAAATAGTGAGATATCTTCCGTAATGTCATATTTAATTCATTTTTTTTTTTTTTTCTGGAAATGTGGAGGGTCAGAATTGTATTTGAAATGTAAGTGTTTTGGAAAGAATTCTGAGAATAACTCCACAACTTCAAAGCACAAAAAGTGGCCTCCCACTTGTTTGCCCGAGTACAGAGAGCAGCCGCTACCACATCCTCCCTGCTAGCTATGGCTAATGCTGCAGAGGCCGCTTGAGGGCTGTGTGTGTCTATGGGTGCACAGAGAACCCAACAATTAGTTTGTATTGGACCCCGTCAGGTAGCACGCATAGACCTATGTAGAGTTCCCAAGCAATATGATGTTTAGGACTTCTGATAATTTTCTTGAGACTTATGAATGGTTAAGTGTGTAACTCTGGTACGTTTCCTCTCTGAAAAGGGTCAAACAAATGGTGACAAGGTGCTGCAAAAAAAAAGCCAGACTCCAGCAGGTAAGAAGAGCAACATGACAGTGTCCATAGGCTGACTCTTCAAGCCACCCACATTTTTTTTTTTTTTTTTAGCAGCTCTTGCCTCACTACTGTCACTAGACCGTGGGGTCAGAAGGATAACTTAATGGAGTCTGAACTGTGGGGAGCATCTTCCTTTGAAAAGCTTCTGAGAGCTCCACTGAGCAAAGGTGGAGGGTCAGTGCTTACTGCTGGTCCTCACACCGCCAACACATCAGTCATCTCAGAGGGGTTTTATACCAAGCTAGTTGTGTTGTTTATGGAAGTAGGCAAATTCACAGGGTCTCAGCCACTATCTATCTCCAGTAAAGTAAAAGCTCAAAAAGTGGCTGAAGAGAGGGAGGAGAGAGAGAATAAAAAGAAAAAAGCAAAAAACCCCCAAACCCCACCAAAATCAACCAAACAAAAAAGGCTGGGATGTTAGGTCTCCCTGAGACTGTATTGTTTTGTTGTCTTATAGAGCTTACCCAAAACAGACAAGGTGGTGCTGGCAATTTGTACTTTCTTTAGCTTTGGGAGTGGTTGTTTTTTTTGGTTTGATCAAATGGTCTTTTGACCAAAAGTTTGATTTGGTTCTGGGTACCCATGGTGAGGACAGAGGAGAAGCATGGCACTCCTGCAAGGGGTGCAGCATGTCCGACAGAAGCATTAGTGTACCATCAGGATGCGGGTAGTATAGAAAGTGTACAGCTGGGAGAAGAGGTTAGTCTATTGTAGGTTCTCATATGGCTCTTCTGTCCATCGGTGTTAACCTCCTGTTTTGAGGCACGGAAATACACCCGTTTAATGTGTTAAAAATCCGTCCAGGAAGAGAAGGGAATGGAGCAATAGGAAGTGAGGGATGTCTAGTGAAATTATCCTGCCTATCTTTATTTTCTGTGCTGGATGTATTTGTTGCTGTGCTAACCGCTATCTGATTATATTAACTCCCCTCATTCAGCTGACATTTCCTGTGTAAAGCAACCAGTGCAAAATTAAAATGAAAATCTCCTTACCTTGGAAGGAGATTACCTCTCCAAGCATGACTGTGTCTCTGCTGGCCGTGCTGGGTCCCAATGGCCCCAGCACCTGGCTGGGGTGGAGGGAAGCACCCTCTCATCCAGCTGTCTCCCTCCTTGACCCAAGAGCTGTTTGACTCCAGGCTGTTCTGTAGAGAAGGTGAGGACTGCCTGCTGCCTGCTAGACTTCAGGCATTGCTTAGGGATTGATTTCCCCTGAACATCTCCCTCCTCCCAATGAATTTATTTACTCTTTCCTGGGTTTTCTTTATTTCACCCTGCCTGACAATAGGATTTTTTTAAGCCATCAAAATCATGATTTTTAAAATAAAAGAATTCCTTATTCTTTTTATTCTGGATGTTAATACTCCTTCCCCCCTGCCAATGGTGTCTTTAGCATTTCTTACCTCTCTGTCTTTGTGTCTCCTTGTCCCTTTCTCTCTTAAAAATAATGAATGTGCCTTCTCTGAGAGGTCTGTCTTTGCCATAGATGTGCCTCTTCTGTGGATGTGAGGAGCTGGGGGTGGGAGTGGGGTGCAGTGTGCTGTGCGTGGGCCCAAGCAGAGCCATAGCTCTCGGGAGGAGTTCAGCTCTGCCCAGCCCTGGGGACCGCGGGGGCTGTGGTTTAGCTGAACCATTCGTGCACTGCCTCTCTCCCTCCCTGCGATGACCCACATGTCTGCCAGGATCTCTAAGATAATCCATAAGATCTCGACTCTGCTTTAAGCCTCCTTTAAAGGAAAATTTCTGGTTTATTGCTCTCTAAAACAGGTAGTGCTGTGTCAGGTATAAAGTTCCCTGATGTTCCTCTTCTCCTAACCTTGGCCATAACCATTTCCATGTGGACAGCTTCCAAGTAGTGTTGCCTTCCTCACTGCTCCTGGGAGCACCCTGGCAGGAAGACAGCATTGACTGGGGGCCGTTGGGGTTCTCCCGCACGGTGTGCCTGAGTACGGTTTCTCTGTGCTGTCCCAGGGTGTCATCTAGGTCCCCCTGGCTCTGGTTGAAGTCTCTCTAAGGGGCCACTGTCTTTGGGGCTTGTGGTGTTCATAGTGAGTGACTGTCGTGCTATTGGGGTGACCCACTGGGTGTTGCAGTCAGTGGCACGAATTCAGAGCTGCTCTCCACTACTTGCCCCTCTTTGCTACTGAATACTGGTTTCAGCTGTGAAAGGGCAAGCCATGAATTTCTTTCTTCTTGGGCAAGGGGTGATGGATTTGAAGTAAAAAGCCTTGCAATGAGTGTGGGTGAACTACTGCTGTTGTTGGTGCTTCTGGTCACCTGTGACACATTAGTAGAGATACTCAAAGCAGGTGAGCACAGGTGAGCATGCATTGGTCAGGGTGTTTTGCGGCAGCAAGGTCAGACGGCACACCCAGTGGCTCCAGGTGTGTGCCTGAAGGACAGCATGAGCCTCTCTCCCTTGCAACACTGGCGTCCCAGAGCAAAGTCCCCTCACAGCTTTGCCTAAAAGGTACGTTGCTGTGCCCTTGGTTTGCCACCTCTCTTTACGTCTTTTAATTTTGAGCAAAGCTAATGAAATTAATACAAATTAATTATTTGATTGAATTAATGAATGAAGCAGGCCCTGTGGAAAATGAAGTGCTTCTATTTTAATGCTTCAAACTCTTGCAAGTTGCTTTTTTTTTTTTTGTTTTGTCACTCAAAGTGATAGTTCTGGCTTGAAGTTCAATTTTAATTTCATCATTGTGAGGTAAGTAATGGTTGTTTCTTTTCTTTCAGTGTCAGGAAAGACAAAGACAAACTTGAGTTCTGGGCAAGAAATAGAACAATGAGAATATTGAAAAGCCAAGTGACTTGGTAGAGCAGATATAGTACCCATTTCTAAATATTTAATGTTGGTAGGCTTTGCAGCAGCAAGGAAGCCTGAACCTGCCTCTATGGAGGCAGGAAACGCTCTTTTCTTTTGCAACTGACACGTCATGTGTTTGAGACGGTTTGTTCTCAAGCATGAAGACTCGGAGTCTTTTGCTGTTGTTTTTCTTAGAATACATTTTTATAACACGAGGTGGTTTTTATCTTCAGAAGTAGCATTTCCTTGGACAGGAATCAGTAAAGATCTGCAACCTTAAACTCTCAAATGGTATATAGATGTGCTAAGAAGGTCCTTGCTCTATACTGTAACGTAGCTCCTCAGCCTCACAAAACTATTCACAGCTGTGTTATTAGGCTCTTGCACAAGAGGGAGAGAAAAGATGTTTATGGGTCCTCTGTAAACAGCAATAATGACTGTATTTAGCCTGGTTTTTATACTTAAGGGAACAATTATTGGAAAAAAGGAACCAGGAATGAAAAATGCCCTGTTCTCATCCCCTAGATTGTAGAGGGATGAAGCTGGGTTAATTAGCATTGATAATATACAGCTGTGGGCTGGCTTCAGGGGCAGTGGGTTGGCTGATATAGATAAGGTGCAGCTGTGGCTGGTGCTGTTAAGTGGTTGCGCAGCCAAGGAAGAGAGAGGAAGAAGCAGAGAGAAGACAGAGCGTGCCCTGGGTGAGGAGAGACTAGGTGAAGGCAGCAGAGGGACTGGCATGAAGAGAATGTTGGTGTGAGATGGTAAAAGACCTTGTTGCAGCTTGATAGTTTGGAGAGTGCTGCAACACTAGATAGCTGGGCCACTCTTCTGTTTCGGGTTACTAGCACAAGCAGAATTCTAAGGTATGTAATAGATGCTGTCCAGAGAGCCTCCTGATCTAAATGGGCAATATCAGTGCGGAATAGGATAAAAAAAGTTTTGCCGTCTTTGGTTCACAGTCTGAGAACATGGAAGTCCTTGATGCCTAGCCCAAAGTCTTACATGGCAGAGAGCAGCAGGAGACGTGCTTTTCTATACCCCTGTATTTTTCTTTTTCAATGCCTACACTTTTTCCAGGGCTTTATACTTGTTACATATGTGCATGCTGCAGGCAAGGGATTTTGAGATGTACTCCATGTTGTTTCAACTCTGCATTTCCAGATGGAAATATGTCAGAACAATGTCTGGTCCCGTGGGGGAGAAAATAATACCCTAAATGCACCCTGGAGAAGACTGAGCCTTTGCAGAGACCAGGAATGTCATCTACAGATGCTGTGCGTCTCTGCGTGGGAGATGGGTGAACCTGAGTCAATCCCAAATTTTGCTGGAAGATGTCAGAAGAGTTAAAAAGTAAAAGCAATTCTGGAGGCTGATCTTGAAGTCCTGAGCAGGTATTGCTGTCCTGGCGGTCAGGCTCGGCAAACCTCTGCCCCAACGGAGATGTGTCAGCCAAGCCAACGGGAGCAAGGGCGACTCTACGCTTGTCGTGAAGCCTCTGTGAGTTAAGCGCAAGGATGTCAAAGCTGCTCAGCAACGCTGAAGATCTCAGGAGAGAATTTCAAAGTCAGAGAGACCATGAAGAATCTCTTGGAGTTCTTTTTTATAGGGAGGAGCCTTGGGGTGTTCTGAGAAATGTCCTTTGGGCTATGAGTTGTCATTAGGAGAAGGGGCTGTACTGCATCTTCCTGAGCCCTGCCATTCACTTGCCCTGTCCAAGCTGACAGTGCCATGAGAAGGGGTCACTGTAATGAGAGGCAGCCCAGCCTTGGAAGACAGAAAAAGTGGATGAATGTGGGGATAATGCAAAACTATTAGGTGGGAGAATAGTGTGAACAATTTTTTTTTTTTTTAAGTGAAGGCTTCAATATTTAATACTGCATTTTGCATTTAAATATTGGAGAGAGAACCCACATATTTTTGTATCCTGGCACTCTCATATCTCACATGTGCCTCTGATCCATTTACAAATGAAACCAACAAAAAAAGGAGGGGGGGGGGGTGAGGAGAAAAAGGCAAGTTTGGTAAATTTTGAATTTTCACAGGAAAAAAGGATTTCAACAGGGGAAAACAAACAGTTTAGTCTTGATTGCTGGAAGATCTATGCTCTGGCAGCGAAGTGGTTTGCTTAGTGTTACGGAGGGACGCTAATGCAGAGCCAGGAGGTGAACAGCACCACTGCATATCCACAAAAGACCACCTTATTTCTTGGAAAATGATCCATTTGAGCTCCACAGCTATTGCAGTATGTCTAATGCTGGGAGGTTTTGGGCAGTAATTCATGACTTGCCAAGATCTGCTAACAGCTTAGATACCCAGACGCTGTAAAAATGCAACAAACAGCAATATCAGGGTTAACTTCGCTTCCTCAGTGGGCTATGTTTTGTCTGCGTTCTGAAACCTAGATATAAATATGCAAGCTTGCAATCTGCTCTGGGATTTCAGTGTTCCTGGCTGTAATGAGGAACAGAGATTTTTGCTTTATTTTAATGTGATTCCTGGAAGAAGTGACGGTGGTTCCCAGAGGAGCTTAAATCTGTCTGCTTGGCCTTGGAGCACAACACTGCACTGGAGTGAGTGTTTGTGCTGCAGCGAAGCAGGATGGTAAATGTGGGCTGAAAGGAGTAGAGCACAAAGCTGTTGGAGGTTAGGACTGTGATCCTGTGGCTGGGGATGATGACAGCAGCCCTGTCCCTGGTTGCTGCACCCATTGCTGTCAAGGGCACCTGGATGATGCCCTGGCCTCGGATGGAGGCAGGGTGCCCCATACACCAGCACACCTCATGTCTGTGCCTCAGTTTCCCTAGACCACAACCTGACCGATGAGATGGGTGAATGGCTATTGGTGAAAGCCTGAGTGAGTTACCCAGGGTCACCCTGTAAATCTGTAGGAGAAACTGGAGAGCAAAAGCCCACCTCTTTTATTTTCTTTTTTTTTTTCTTTGGGTTTTTTTTTTTTTTCATAACCTCACCTCCATCAACTATCAAGTTACTCTGTGTCCCATTTCATATCCAGGTCTATGAACTCTGGCTGCTGGTGGAGACTCCTAATTTAGGTGCCACTACCACAAGCAAGGGTTTTTCTTGTGTCTGGCAGCCTGATGTGTCAGACATCCAGTAGTCCCTGTCACGTGGCTGCTGTGTGGGGCAGTGCGGGACTTGGTGCATGAGCAGATCTGCTGGGCCTGTTGGCATGAGAGGATGCTCAAGGTAACAAGATGGTGTTGTGCCACAGTGCTTAATTACTTCAATTTACCTGGAAAGTATTCGTGCATCATTAGTGCTTGGGGGGGGGGGGGCGAGGTTCCCTCTGGACCTGCAGACACAAAGAGGACCAGCAGCATCAGTCTGCTGCATGTTGTGGATGTTGTGGCAGTCAGTTGCAGTTCTTGAGTCTGTTCCAGTTCTTGCACCTCAATGAAGTGGAGCAAGGTCTTGCTAACTGGCAAGCAGAACGGGGTCTTCAGCCTTAGGCAAGATGGCACGGAGCTGTAGGAAGCCGAGCTCATCTTCTAGTGGTGCTTTTGGAGGTGAATAGTCATGCTTGCCATTTATATGCCCCAGTTTTGGGTTGTTCCTGAGTGTGCCCGGCATAAAATGCTGAGTTCCCTGCTTTTCAGTGCCAGCTGTTTTTTTTTCTGGAGTGCTTCAGCAGAAATGATTTAGTTGTTTTCCAGAATGACATGCTGAATCAAAATAGAACTTTGAGCAAAGAGATCCTGATGTTGTTTTACCAGGGTGACCTCAAGCCTGGCAGAGGAGAGAGTGGGAGGGGTGAGAGCCTCCACTGTCCCTGTCTGCCTTCTGCTGTTGTTGGGAAAATACCCATTTGTGATCTGGGAGAAACTGCATGAGATCAACGTGGGTTTGAGGGCTGTGGACACCACCTGCACTGAGCAGCTTCCCACTTTGGTGACTGTTCCTCCAGGCAATGCTGACACTGCTGGTAGTTGCAGATACAGGAATGAGGTGGTTTCATGATTGAGGGTTAATCTGTCTGAAAAGGATGCTCTTGGGGTTCCCTTGGGCTGGCCTCACACAGGGCCAGTTCTGTGCTGGCTGGTTGGCTGGCTGGACTGGGGAACTGAGCGGGTCTGGAGCAGGTCTGGGGGTTGGTTTTGGGCCAGATCCATCCTGTGGTTGAGCTCCACGCTGACCCAGGGTGCTGCAGCGGGGCAGGAGGGGAACCCCAGCAGTGGGGCAGGAGAGGGAGGAAGGCAGGTCAGGCTGAGTGGGTGTCCTGCTCTCCATGCCCTGTCTGCTGGGACACGGAGCGAGGACAGTGAATGGTGGAAATGGTGGAAAAAGTTTCTTGAAGAGGGAATAGAGCCATAAGGGTTGGCAAGAAGGACATAGAAGAAATATGAAGAGAGAGAGAGAAGGAAGTAGGAGACTGGTCTGGGGAGTGGTGATGGGTGGGTATAGGCAGCAGCTGTAAGGAAGGAGCTTAAAGAGCTCAAAAAGTTAAAGAAGGTGGGAAAGGGAAAATATGGGAAGGTGGCTGATAGAGGAGCTGCAGGGAATAAGGAAGGGCTGCAGCAGAAGAGTTGTGACCATCAAAGCCTGTTTCTTGCTAGAGTCTGGAACCAAGATTTAATCCCAGAATCTCAGCTCTTTTCTGCCGTCTAGCTGTCGAACTTGCGCTGTCCCTCACTGGTGCTGGATCTGCGCAGCAGAGCATAGTCCTTTGCTGTGGAGCGTTCCCTTGTTAGTGCTGTTGTCTCTGCCTGGAGCTGTGTGCCCGAGACCACAGCCGTGCTGCTGAACCGGGACTGTGGAGGGGGAAGGCTGCTGCAGTTCCCGAGGATGAACTTAAAACCAGAAACATTTTCACTTGAAGGATATCGCTAATGTCAGAAAATCAGACTCTCGAAAGTCAGGAAATGCTGAATTTTTTGTGTCTAAAATTTGTCCTTCCTGTATGTTCACAATACAGACTCGCAGATCAGCAAGAATAAAGGTAGAAAGATCATTCTTCTCCAGCCTGCCCAGCTCAGGGCACTTGGGTGAGGAATCTGGGGCCTCAGCCTGACCCTACACGCGTTTTTACCTGCGTTGTCTCTGGTCCTGTATTTCACTTGTGCATGTGAGGTAAGGCGAGAACAACAAGTTCTTCAGAGAAAGGCTCCAGTGTTGCATCCAAAAGGGCTGATGATAACTTGCATGTGAGAGTGATCGTGCCCCTTAGCTACAGAGGCACGCTGTGTCCCATGTGGTGGCCACGCAGGGCTGAGTCCTGCAGCGCACGCAGCTTTGGGCTGTGCTCTAAGGAGGAGCGCAGAGCCTGGATGCTGGGGACGGGGACCCCACAGAAGGCACAACAAAGCCTGGCTGCTTTTCCCCCCAGCTTGCTTTCATGCCCCACATTGTGCCAGTGTAGCTGTTCATGGGGTGCATGGCAAACCAGATTTGGGAACTGATCCGGCTGGAAAATGACTATGTGGAAGGGAGTGCTGGAAGGAAGACAGGGTACCGTATAGGGGGAGAGCTGCTTCAGTCTGTGAAAGGGCTGTTGTCAGCATCAAATGACAGGCTGGCTTTCATCTCCTGTCATTTAGGTCTAAAAAAATTCCCTCCCTCTGTGTTCCTTCCCCACTGAGAGACAAGGAAAAAAGATGAGAAGAGGAGCAGGTTTTAGGTGCCTCACAAGCTTTTGGAGAAAGTGATTTGCCTCCCGCTCACCCACCTCTGCTTATTTGTTAATTGAGAGAGGTGAGATGGGAGAGCCTCCGGGGAGGCAGAATATGTACTTATTACTGCTGGTCTTACACCTGGTGGAAAGGGCCACCCATCTGTGAGAAAAAAATTGGCTGGCAGCACTGATGGCCATTATGGAGCTGGTGAAACCGGTGGGGTCCTTCCCTCTCTCTGCATATAAAGAGATCTTGAGCTAAGTCAAGCAACACCTTCTCCATATGGCACCCAGCATTTTTTAAAGCTGCATTTGTATGGATTTGAGACATCTGCTTTTGAATTCTCAGAAATGTATCTCGGAAATGGAGAAATACCTATTGCAGGGTGAAAACCCTGTTGGGGAGGAGATGGGGAAGGGGGTAGATCAGCTCTAGCTGTGTCAGCTGCAGAGGAAGCTGTCGGGGACAGCTGTGTTTGCTGCTCCTCCTGGCTGGCAGCCCTTGGGAAATCCCTCTGGGAAATAATCTTCTGGCACTAGGAGGGGTGCGGTGCGTGGCAGAGCAGTGATGGTCTGTGCCATCTGTGGAAGTGCTTTAGGACGGGCTGTGCAGCGAAGCCCAGTGTGATTGCTAGCCTGAGTGCTTGAGCGCTGACTGTTTCCTTGCTGCGTTACCAGGGTGGGGACTGTCTTGATGAGAAGTAGTGCTGCTTTTTGGCAGGTGTCTTCATGGTAGCAATAAACTTGGAATACAAGAGGCTGAATTTTTTTTTTTTTTTTTTGACAGATGCTTTGCTGTGGCAGTGTCTTGCTCAGCCCGTGGCGTGTGGGAATATGTGTGGGAGAGCAACATGGTAAACAACCTGCTTTTTAAGGCTGTGGCAATTAGAGAACTTATTAGCAAGCTGCCACATGGAAATTTTGAGAGTACGAGGGATCAGCTGTGTAATCAGAGCTGAGTATGCAGCCGGACCACTTGGGCTGGGTCTGTGCAACTGTTGGGTGACCAGTTGACCAGGAGAATCCAGGTGTTGCAGGGTAGTGAGTCAGGTGTTGGTCATCCACACAAGGCCAGTGCACCTCCAGGGACGGGGGAAAGGCTGAGGCATTGCACCACAGCAGAAAAAGGGGAGTGTTAACTTGTCCTACTTAATTAGCTCTCCCAATTAATTTGTTCCTGACTAGATTCCAGTTGGGCTTTGGGTTACAGTTTGCTTTCCCACTGAAAAGTACAGTGCCCCTGGTGAGGACAGCTTGAGGTTTCGTCCTAGGGATGGTGCCATGTTGAGGAACGTGATTGCCTCTTGTGGAATTGCTGTAAAACTTTGGGTCCCTCTGGACACAAGCTGCTCGATACTCCTGTTTCAACTGGCTTTCTGTTGATCCTGATTTCTTTGTGTGTTTTGTCTCGTGTTACATAAAGAATATTTTCCTGGTCCTCCCTCTATTGAGACAGACATTAAGCCCATGTCTCTGGAAGATTGCACTGCCTAACCATAAAGGTGTGAATTTTAAGCAGACTTAGTTGAGTGTAAAACCTTGTGTGGGCACTCTTGTTTTAACACCAAAGCAGCTAATTTTAATTCTGAAGCTGGCCATATAGCCCAAAAGAAGGATGTCCCCAGAGCATCTACTTAAATACCTTTAAACTGCATCTAGTTAAAAATAGGTTTAACCTGGAGCTCGTGCTTCACAGCTCGTGTGTGGGTAGGGCTCCTAATAGCATGTTGCGATACCTACTACGGAGCCACCTATGAGTGTGCAAGCTGCTGATGGTTACGACACCCATGAGCCCCGAGGCGTCGGGAGCAGGGAAGGGTTCAGGATCTCCTTACTGTTTGCCCAGCCTGCCAGTTCTGCTTTTTGCAAGGGTTTTGCACAAGTGCTGGTAGCTTTGACCTATAAATGCTGTCACTCCGTTAGTGCTGCTTCTGCTCTGTAGCCAGCGTAGTTTGCAATCTTCTAAAACTTACGGTGCAGAGGGCTTCTGGCGCATGAATTAATCATGGAAAAGATCAAAGTTGCTTTGTTAGTTTTATTTTCCTGTTTTTAATGAATAATATATTTAAATGGTTTCCTTCTCTAGTAAATCACATCTCAACATTTTTCTCTTGAGTTTAATAGGTGGGAAGGACTAACAGGAGGTTTTACAATGGAAATTCACTTGCCTAAGCACAAGGAAATAATAATGATTATAACTGTGAGGGGAGGAGGGAGAGGAATCAATTTAAGGCTTTAATGAGCAATGCAGTAAGAAGTACGAGGTACCAGTATTATTTGCACATCTTAAAGTAAGAAGGAGCATTGTCCCCATCTTATGATAGTTGAGACTGCAAGGATGTGCCATTCTGCCTGCAGCTGAGGAGGGGAGGTGGTTATTACTGCCTGTTTCTCACTGTTTGTGTGAGTTGACTTAAATTTTTAATAATAGGGTTTTTCTGTGGGGTTTTTGTTCCCTGTTCTTATCCCAGATCAACGTGACAGGAGTGGTTATGGAGCAGTTGCAGGTGGATGCATGCTGGCAGGTCTGAGATGGTGTGTGGGGGGACTCCATTGGGAAGAGGGAGCAGTGGGTCTGGGGTGTCTTTTGGGACCTCTTACCACTGCTGGAAGACAGTGTTCAACTACAGCCGGAGGGAATGGTGTATCTGTTATTTTGCTGGATACGATCTGACTGATTTATCTTGCTTTTCCAAACTGCGTGGGTATCATGTGTCTCCTCCTGGGTATGGGCCAGATATGAGGTGGCCTTCCAGTTACAGTGCCAGTCTGGGGCCCTGAAGGGCTCAGCTCAGTGCTTGGGTTTCTGCTGTCTCCCTCAAGTCCCTCCTCTAATTTTAAATAAGATTATTCTCTCCTGGCATCTTCTCTTTCTGCAAGCTGAGACAGTTCTCTGCCATTATCACCCCAACCTGGTCTGTCTTGCAAACAGAAGTATCATGAGGTTACCATCTCCAGACTAATGCAAAAACTTCCAGAGATGGAATGATAAAGTAGTGCGCAGGTAAAAACTTCCTTGCCCTTGGCAGAGGAGCAAGCACAGGGTGAAAAATGGGGCTGCCCCCTTTCTTCTCTCACAGTGGTGTGGCTGTGAAGAGAAGGGAGAGGGAAGTGCAGGGAAATGGCTGTTGCCTTCAAACACATCTTCCTTGGCAGCCAGCAGTGTTTATGCAGCCTGTGGCTTGGAAAGCACAAGTGGGCTGGCGTGCAACGATCTCTGTCTGAGAACCTGGCCTCTTATGGCATGGGGTTGCTTATGTTCACTGAAATCTTTTGTTATCCTCAGTATCCCATTTGCTCAGTTCATTGTTACTCACTACAGAAATGAATGGAAAGGCTTTTCCATTCATGTTTTTCAGCCTTGTGCAACATGCTGCAGTGCCTTGCTTCATAGCTGTCAATATCCACTAGCAGTCTAAAAAAAAATTTCCCAGTAATAACTTGTAAAAGCAGATGTGGAGAATAATATTTTTGAGCTGCCCTGTGCACATCTGAAAGCCCGTGTGGCAATCATGATTTGAACTCTATGCAAAATAACCTGTATGGTATTCATAATTGGTCGGTAGACTTGAAGTGGCAGCAGAATACTTGTTTTAAGAGTTTCTCAGGCTGCCTTTTTCCTTCTGTCTCATGTCCTCATAGACCTTATGCAAACAGATAAAAAGCAGCAATTCCTCCTTCAGCCCCAGCACTAGGTTCTCCCCCCTGCTTTGCAGCCCTCTCCCCTCCTGCACATGTGGATGGCTCCCAGCAGCCATGTACTGGTCACTCCAGCTCTGCAAAGCTGTCTTGCTGTCCCTGGCACTGCTGCAACCAAATGCAAGAGACTGTGAGTGAAGAAAACTGAAGCCCCTGAAAGGTTCTGGATCCCAGTTCCACACTGGTGAAGTGAGTGGTGAGGTTAGCAGTCATGGGTGGAGCAGAGCTGTAGCTGGTAAGCTTGGGGAACATGGAGACCTGTCCTCTCAGCTTTTCTGTCTCACCTACTGGTGCCACCAGAGGCACCAGAGGCTGTCGTTGTGTAGTTCTAGAAATAAGCCTGTGATGGGCTTTTGTAGCAACAGCTGAGCACTGTCATGCTCACTAATACCGTGTGTGAACTTCACTGATCCTGTTCTCATTGCTGCAGCGCTGAAACATCATCATTCAGCCTCAGTACTCACATGCTGCTAATCACTGAGAGCTGACATGAACTGCTGTCCAAGACCTGACAGGAAAACAAGGAAGATGGATCTGCCCTACTTCAGCACTTGGACGAGAAACAGAGACCTTGCCTCTGTGCTAAGTTGTGTGTGATTCGATGCAGGGACGCTTACATGTTTTTGCATTTCCAAGACTGCTGGTAATGCTGTTTCATACCATAAGTGGAAAATCCTATTTGATTTGGAGCATCATTGTTCCTTCTTACTCTTTCAGACAATATTGATGGGTTGTCATATTACAAGATGGACAGCCTGTTAACATAGGTTTTCTCTGAAGTCCTAGAAGACAACCTACTGCTGCCAGCACTAGCTGGCTCTTTCTCTCGTCTTTGTACAAAACTTGATCCAGTTTAAGAGGGGAAAACAGTAGCTGGACCAAACATAAGTCCCAGCTTGTGTTTGATGTGCCACGTGTTTGCTTTGCAATGAGCCTCTTCTGGGATTTGAACCAATCCGGTTTGCTGTGCAGACTGGCAAAAGCAAGAGAAGGACAGAAACTTTGATGGAGTGGGAAAGAAAACCCTGCTCGGTTAGCGTGATCTCTGTGAATGTGGCTGTTTTCCACCTGGCCAATTCATGCGTCCAAGTGACTTTTGAGGGGAACTGAAGAAAAAACTTTGCAGTAATTAGGAAAGACAAGACTATCACTCTGCAGCACTAACGCTAGGGAAGCAGAACAGTCTGCAGTAGAAATACCAATTTGGGTGGGCTATAGCCTTTCAATCCTTTTCCCTTTTCGGAGTCAGGCTGTCAGCTTCTTCGTCAATGCTGTGTTGTGTTCGTAATGTTTTAATTAGCAAGGCTTCCTGTGGTTTTGACCATCTACAGGATTATGGTGATAAAACTCCTGGTTAAAAGATACTAAGCCATTGTAAGGGATTTTTGTCATAACATACGTCTTTTCCAGCTTGGAAAATAAACATCTTGGTTTAGCCTCTGCTTATATTCAGTAGATGTGAGGAAGCCCGCTGTTAGGTAAATATTGAGAGAACACCTACATACTGATGGCTGGAGGGCGTGGGTATGTGTATTCATTCCCCCGCCATTTACTTGGTTTGTTTTATATGTTCTTTTCCTAAAACACCCATTAGTACTTGCCATTAAGGCATGAGCTAGGTGAGCATTTAGCCTGATCTGAAATCATTGTTTAGTGCCATGGTGCTCACGAGAGGGGAGGGGTCTGTCTGCTATCTTGCTTTTTACAGTTTACTAAGTTTGGTGGTCGGTCTGTGCTCCGTGCTTATGTATCACTCACTCTGTGCCACAGGATTTTTCTTGCCGTGCTCCCAGGGTAGCATAGGATAACAGGTGTATTGGTACTAATAAAAAAGGCATAATTAAGTTTTAACCTAACATTAGCATTATTGCTTTAAGGCTTTTTAAGTTGCTTTTTTGAATATCTTTATTTCTTTCAAAGAAAAATTCCATTGACGTATATGGGAGTGTAACACTAGCAGTTGTCATGTTTCAGGAGGTACGCGGACAACCCTTGCTGTGCCAGCATTATAGCAGTGGTTGGCAGCGTGACGGTGACATTAATTCCCAATACACGAGACCTCTCAGGCTTTAACTACTTGAGGCAAGCAGATACACACACACCCCACTTCATCCTGCAGCTCTTAGTCTTGTCTTACTGCTGTTAGTTACGCCACCACTGGAAGGACTTACTTGAAATAACTCCCTGGGATAAAAAATGGTGGGGGGGAAGAAAGGGGGGGATCCCTGGCCGGGAAGGGTAGGATTTGGGTAAGCTGGGGGCAGGGTGGCATAATGAGGCTGCTGAGTAGGTGAGTGGTGTGCTAGTGCATGCAGATGTCCTCAGATGACTTGGTGGGCTATTTATTCTCCTCTCCCTCCACGTGCATAAAATTTCCATTGCCATAAACACGTGTTAGGCATGAGTGGAGAGGAGGAAAGGGGAAGAGGCTTTTTAGTATTTCACTTTGTAGTTACTTTTGCACATAGCCAGGCACAGTAAATACCCCGTAGTTACAGACTTCCAAATTTGACCATGGATGGGGAAACTCCCTTCACTGAGCAATTAGTTGCTTGTTTTTTATAGCAGCATTTGGACGTTTGAACCATTCATGGTGGTTGTTGCTTTACCAGAGATTAGAGGCTTTTAAAAGTCTGAGTCTCCTAAAGTGGTCTAGAGCTGCTTTGTTTTGTGAAATGCTCTCCACGTGCAGAAGGCAAATATATATTCTATAGGAAATCAGCCAGAATGCAGAACATGAGTGGAGAAAATGTCTATGATGACTTTATAGCCTCTGATGCTACAGGTGAGAGGCTGCTGCATTGGCCACCCTGTCCACTAGCAGACTTCAGCACTGAATTGGTTTCTGCCCAGCAGCACTGGGGGCTGTTGAGCAGATGTGGTGGGTGTGAGCTGAGGAACTGCTGTCTCAGTGGTTGGGGAGGCTGGTGAATGGAAGGTGTTTTTTGTAGTGATACATTCCACTGTTTCAAAATCACTTGCGCCCTGTTGGAGGGTTGAACTTGTCTGCTCTGTGGTGTGGTGCATGGGACAGGTGAGCTCCCATGTGCTCTGAAGGAGGGATTTATTCTGCGGGATGCGGTTGTGTATGTAGATCTACTGGATCATGTGGTGAATGGTCTCCTGCAGCTATTGCCTGGGCCTGAGGTGTGGCTGAAGTTGTGCTGTGTGCTCCCTCTCCTTTTTGCTCAAGACAGCATCAGGAAATGGGAACAGCAGTGCCCCAAAGAGCTGATTGCATATGAAGAGCAATCCAGGCCTTGCTGAAGTTACCTCCTGCTTAGCAGAGCTTAGATTTGTTATAATGTAATGTGAGGTGAATGTAAGCTTGGGTGAGAACCACCTGGAAGACGTGCAGCATCTGGAGAAAGTTAGCAGGGTAACGCAGCCAAGTAGTGTGGGAAAATATGAAATTTGAGGAATGTTTTAAGTATGAATTATGTTTTTAGACAAAAAAAAAGGACAAAAAACTCGTGGCATGTGTTTTAATGAAAAGTGGGTCGGTAAGATGGAAGATGTGTTGTGTGGGATTTCAGTGGCTGGAGAACAGGAGATGGAGACAGAGTACAGCTCTGAGGAGGTGGCTCAAGACTGGCCATGGATGTCATCTACCAGTTCAGGCAGCTTCCTCTGCCACCCATGAAAAAGTGTGTGCCTGTCATTTGTTGGTCTTCCTGAACCATTTCAAAATTGCAGTCTCTCTGAAGCCAGGCAAACCACAGGGATGCACAGCAGTGTCCCACTCAGTGGCTTTGCAGGCCACTTTCAAGTGTCCCCTATTCCTGGTGCAAAGGACTGGGTTTTTTTCTTGGCTGCATGTGGGCCTCTTGCTGCATGGGAGAGCACCAGGGAGCCAGTTACCCCATGCTGATTGTTGAGGGGAACCGTAACAAAACCAGAAACTATATGAGCTAAATTGGAAACATACTTTCATAAACTGTTAAATGTGAGCGTATGAACTTAAAGGGCATCAGTTGCTGGGCTTCTAATGGAGCAGCTGGTATGAAGCAAGCTAGTAACTGAATTGCTGCTTTAGGTGATTGACTTAGGTGCTCAGCACCCACTCACAAACGCTGTTTTTCCCTTTCCATGCCTTGGAAGTTCTCCTGTATGTGCTGAATGCCAAGAACAGGATACTTTGCTGGTTGAGGTGTTTGGCCCTGATCCAGGAAAACACTCAAACTTATGTTTAAACCTAGATCAAGGAGATGTTCTTTTGAATTTAAAGGTGGGCAAATTCTATAATACTATAAGGATTATTTATTTATCTATTTTTAATTCTTGTCTGAAGTTGCAGGAGGCTTGGGCTCAGTGAAGCAACTGGCTCTTGATCTTTTGGGGAAGACTGACGAACCAGTTGACCTCTTGAAGTTCTTCTCAGCCATGTTTCCTATGGTAGATAACGAGGGTATTAAAGTTGTGCAAAGATGATTGAATGTTTGGAAGGGATATTAAACCTCCGCATGTCAGCTCCCACTTCTGGAGATCAAAATGACATCTTCTGTGTGGGAAAGAGGCAAATTATCTCCCAGATGCAGGGTTCCTCCATCTTGCTGTCATGTGTTTCTGGTTGCCCACTGATAGAGACAAGATGCTGAACTAGATGGACCAATGTTCTGATTTAGGCTGGCACTTCCTGTGGTCCCCTGAGTCCTGTTGACCTCGGTGAGAATTAAGCACATGTTTAAGTGCTTCCCTAGAAAAGCAGGCTTTTCTGCACCAGTCCCTCTGCTCAGCTGCTTGAAGCTCTGCAGTGAAGCAAGCAGGTTTCTGTTAAGTGGTTGGATCAGCCCTACCACATCCTTTTTTGTGTTTTAACGGGAAAATCCTAATTTATAGCATGCACTCCCATTTTAAAAATAAATGGAAGCTGTCCTAAAGTCAAGCCGTGCTCCATCTTACAGTTATGCCATTGGGTAGGAGGTTTCCATTAGTGCCTGCGGAGGGGACACATGCGCAAATGGCTGGGAGAACACAGCAGAAAACCCCTCTTGAGCTCTATGGCCAGCTTTGCCTCTAAACCTGTGTGGCAAGAGTACCGAGAAGAATACATCGTGTGCCTCGTGGCCCTTTGAAGTGGCTGGGTTCAGTACTGACAGGATGGTTCCCTTATCTCCACTGCTATAAAGAGGACCGGGAAGTATGCCTGTGATGTGGGACTCTTACATTTCAAGCCTTGATCAGGTTGACAGATTTTTGCTCTTCCCCCCCCCCCCCCCCCCCCCCCCCCCCCCCGGGGTTAATCAACAAAGCTAGTTGAAAGCAAGGAAATGCCCCCTTTTTATGGGTAAATGAAGTGGGATGGTAACAGCTGTGTTTGGGTACCATTGCTGATCCACTACTCTGGGATGATCAGATGGGTGGGAAGTTTACAGGCTGCCTGTCTCTTCCTGTGTCCTTATACCCATGCAGAGGGTTTGGCAATAGCTGGCTTTTGTCTTGCATCCAGTCCATGCTCAAGAGTCCTGAGTACATACGTCAGTGCACAATTACCTCTAGCAGACTCCAGCGTGTGTCCCCAAAATGCACTTGTTAGCAGGGCCTTTACCTGGCAAAGCAACTAGCTTGAAAATTTCATTTCTTTCTTCTGAGGCAGGTGTGCTCCAGATGAGGCTTTGATCTGGGAAGCTCAGCTGAGCCTTACCTGGTCTGTGCGAGGACCCCAGAGACCAGCTGGCTGTGATTTGCAAGTCATATGGCTGCTGCTGTATGGGAATAGCTTTCTTGATCTAGAGCTTAGTTCTACCTTTAAAGAGTGACTTGTTTTGTGTAAATTTAGCTTTTCTAGGAAATAGTTATATGGCTGAACTCAACCCAGTAAAAAAAAAATATTTAAATAGATGATATTTTGTGATATTAAATTGTGCTGGGTGGGTTTAAACTGAACATTAAGAAGCATTTCTTTACTGAGAGGGTGGTCAAACACTGGAACAGGCTTCCTAGAGAGGTGGTCGATGCCCCAAGCCTGTCGGTGTTTAAGAGGCATTTGGACAGTGCCCTTAACAACACGCTTCAACTTTTGGTCAGCCCTGAATTGGTCAGGCAGCTGGACTGTGCAATTGTTGTAGGTCCCTTCCAACTGTGAAACAGTATATTCTATTCTAAAAATTCAGTTGAATTTTGGGGCAATTCAGATTTGGACGCAGCAGCTCCTGGGTTCCCACTTTCCAGAACTATAAAATATTATCTACCCTTGGGAAAATGAGCCCTTTAAAGAAAGCTGAGAGTGGCATATGTTAAACAACTAACGGTCCTTGAAAAATTAGGCTGTTCCTTTTTATCCAATACAGGAAGCAAAATTGCTACTAATGGTGATACAGAAGTGTAGCATGAGAATACTGAAGGTGGATAAATGCTGTTCACTGAGCAAGGCACTGCTTCACTTCGGCTCAGCAACCAAGGTGCTCATCAGTTGGTTGCACATAGTCATGTTTTCTGGAGTTATTGCCCAAAGAGCTGTGAGTTCTAACAGCTCATTACCCTTGAGCTTCTGGTCTGTTTACAGCTTGTGAATTAATGGGTTAGTAACATGTCTCAACATGGGAGAGGAAGATGGGAAGAGGCAGTTATTTCTAGATGAAGAATGTAATTTTGAGCTGAAGGGGCCTTTGCAATTAACTTCTTTGCCCATCTGAGATGCTGTCTTCATTCTGGACCATGGTCCCCCAACTTCTAAACCAGGGATGTAATTGTGGCCTTTAAAAGCATTTTATCATAGAAGCAGAGAATGGTTTGGGTTGGAAGGGACCTAAAAGATCATTTAGCTCCAACCCCCATGCCATGGGCAAGGACCCCTTCCACTAGCCCAGGTTGCTCCAAGCCCCATCCAGCCTGGCCCTGAACACTGCCAGGGATGGGGCATCCACAGCTGCTCTGGGCAGCCTGTGCCAGTGCCTCATCACCCTCACAGTGAAGAATTTCTTCCTAATATCTAACCTAAATCTACCCTCTTCCAGTTTAAAACTGTTACCCCCTTGTTCTGTCACTACAGGCCCTTGTAAAAGGTCCCTCCAGCTTTCTTGTCGGTCCTTTTAGGTACTGGAAGGCTACTATAAGATCACCCCAGAGCCTTCTCTTCTGCTGGCTGAACAACCCCGACTCTTTCAGCCTGTCTTCATAGGAGAGGCGCTCCAGCCCTGTGATCATCTTTGTGGCCTCCTCTGGACTTGCTCCAACAGGTCCACATCCATCTTACATTGGGGACTCCACAGCTGAACGCCACACCAAAACCAGTAGTAACTGTTCATGATAATGTTAATGTTTTGTTGCGCCTTTTTGTTTTTTCCCTACTCCCTGCATAGGGACTCTCCAGAGGGATCGAATTTTTAAGAATCTTACTCGGAAACGCCAGCGGGCGATGCGAAGGCGAGTGCATCAGGTGAACGGGCACAAATTCATGGCTACCTACCTGCGACAGCCAACGTACTGCTCACACTGCAGGGAGTTCATCTGGTAAGAATGGTTTAAATGTGGTGGTGTGGAGCTTCCCATCCCTTCACATTCTGGGGACCGACATGCTGTCCCTGATACTGAATCAGTCCCCCAGCACTTTGCCAGATTCCTTTTGGCCATCAGGTTTAGCAGGGTACACTTCTGCTGCAAACTGGAGTCTACTGCAGAGAAGCCAGAGCTGATGTGTATCTTGGATGCAGGAAACAAAGTGGGATGGTGTGGGGATGAGGCAGTGTTTCTCGCTTGTAAGAGTAGATGTTGTTTCACAGGAGGGAAAAGTATCCTAGGCAAGCTGAAGAAAGGCCCCAGATATTAACTTGTGTGGAGGTTTGAGATTACACTGAGAAAACCCACTTGCTTGAAAGACTAGAGAAACTGCCTGAGAACAGAACAGGCAGCAGAGGTGTGAGGTGATACCTGTGGGGGAGTAGGCAGAGCAGGGAGAAAAACTGAGATATGTCTCAAAAGAGCATGGAGTGGGAGAGATAATAACAGGGTGTGGGCTGCTGGGATCAGTCTAATAAGTGTGGTGTGTGTTGTAATAAAGTGAGGCATTTCAGAAACTAGAGTGAGGGGGGAATGTGGGGAGTAACGTGCATGTTGACAGCCTATTCTGTAAGCTATGGCCCTTGTAGTACTTTCTTATGCTCTCACACCCTGGCTAAATTGCCCTGGGGATCTGGTCATTTGGGATCCTCTTGCATTTTGGCACTCTGTTCTGTAAATGATCTGCAAGAAGACTGACTTTCTGATGTTAAATTATGTTCGGTTTTTTTTAAACAGGGGCGTGTTTGGGAAGCAGGGATACCAGTGCCAAGGTAAGATGCCCTGCTCCTGCTTGCTATGTGTGTAGGATGTGCTGTTTCAGGAGTGCTTTCTTCTGCTGCTGGGACATCCTGTGGTTACAAGCTTCTCTGAAGTCACCACTCCTCCTCCTCTCCAGCCAGCCAAAACTGTGCATTTGGGCAGCTGTAAGGCTGATGGCTTGCCTGCATGCAGGAGCAACCACCTACATTCATGCAAATAATTAGGGTCCAGTTGATGTGTTTCATCCTGTGCAGATCCACTGAGTTGCTGGGTACATGCAGCACCCAGCTAGGCTTGAGTCATCCAGGGTCCCTTCAGGACAGCGTTCAGCTGGTATTGGGAGACAAAGAATAGAATAGCCACCCTCTTCCTTTCCCTCCCTACGAAGTTCAACAGAGTGAAATTAGGGATGTGACTTCAAAGGGCAGCCCTGTGGGCTGGCACAGCGCTTTTGTCTGACTGCATGTTTTGGCTGAATGGCTGTATAGCTGTATGTGGTGCTTGTTTGCACTTAATTATTGTTCTGCCTTTCCCTTTTTCTGTGGTGAGATGGCAGAATTACTTGCTTCATGGGTGCGTGGTCATTCAGGTATAGCCTTCTAACGCAGCCTGTTTCTTGTGCAACGTCAAAGGGCACTGGTGTCCTCCTGTGAAAGGAAGCTGTGTGTAAACAAAATGGATATCCTGCATAAAATTTCTGGGTGAAAGTGAATGTTACTGATAGCCTTTCACAAATACAAGCTTAAGTCAGCAACAAACAGAATAATGTGGGATCCTGCAACATATCTGCAACTTGCAGTTTCCCTTACAAAAATCTCCTTACACAGTGGTGTCTACAGTGCACGTGGGGTTACGAAGTGGAGGAATCCAAGCTTGTTCCAGCCAAGCCAGCTTCGGACTTGGAGAGAGCCCAACTGTGCTTTAGGGCTGATTAGCCCTCTTGATGAGGATTGGCTAATTAGCTTAGACGCAGAACCATTCTGCTGCAGTTATCCAGCTTCCCAGACCCAAGCACTGCACTGAGCCTCAGTGATAAACTAACCTGGGCAGGACTCACTTGGATATCCAGTGTAAGAAGCACTATGTCACTGATGTGTAGGGATGACTTTGGGTATCTCAGACCTGTGTTCTCTAATACTGCTTTTGTACGTTGTGTGACATCCTCTCCACTGGATAATTATTTCAACAGCATTTTTTTTCCAGTTCATTTGGGAATATGCACTATTGTTTCTGTGTGCATTGCCCATATTTTATATAGGCAGCTGTTTTCTAGGCTGTATGAATGACCTAGTGCAGATTTTCTGATGGAAAGGGTTGGAGATGCATCTCCAGACCTGTTATGAGATTTTGGAAATTAAGCCACTGATTATTTTTCACATCTTTACTGTGTCCTGATGATACAGCTGAGCCTTAAAGAATCCAGCTGGTGGGCTGTGTGTTCTGAGTCTTTCAAGAGCTCTTTTCAGCATACCTCTTTTATTTCCTAGTATGCACCTGTGTTGTACACAAGCGCTGCCATCATCTAATTGTTACAGCTTGCACGTGCCAAAACAATACTAAGAAGACTGATCTCAAGGTAAAGTCATGTTGTTTATTTTGGGTCATCATAATCTGTGAATCTTCAGGGTGTCTGGGTTGCTGGGGGTTGTCCTACAAGAGAATTTACTCTGGGTTATCTTTATTTGTGGATTTAAAAGTGGGAAAGTGTGTCAGGGACATGCATAAAGGCCATTCTTCTGTCAGCGCCAGCAACTGGTTGGAGTAGCACATAGCTGAAGAAGGCAGGGTGTCTTCATTGAAAGGCATCAAGAAATAGCAAGACCACTGTACCTTGGTAATTTTCTTGCATGATTAACTGTATTGTCATCAAAATTTGGTACCCCGTTCTTAATGTGGATCTCTCTGGCCTTAAAATCCAACCACTGGTCTTTGTTGTGCTGCTTTTTTTTTTTTTTCTTTCCTGGTAACTTAAAGTGCTCATTTAGTCATTGCTCCACACCTTTACTCTATGAAATTATTTATGTTGTAATAAACCCCCCTTGCATAATTTGTGTTTCTGAAGGTTTTCTTTCTTGCTAGTTTTGGCTGTATTTGATGGGAGTAACATTTCTACCTAAAACTGCCCTGTGTATTGCATGTCTCATTTCTGTGAACTGGAAATTGTTTAGTAACTGTTCAAGAAAAAATCAGTTGAAATGTTTTTAATTGGGAGGTAGCTCTGTATTGTGTGCCACATAGAAACCTTCTTTCTAGTGCAGATAAGCAATTGCCTTTGTTATTTCTTGCCTCCAAAATGCAGAGCTAGATTTCTTAAAAGGACCCCTTGCCAAACCAGATGAAAATAAGTTAAAATGCCTAAGGGTAAAATGCAAGTTAAATAGCGAGTCTCCTCACCCCTCTTCTTAGGATTATTGAGGGTTTATAACACATTTAAGCCACCTTTTAAAGAAGACAAGGCTGAGGAGGCCCCGCTCACTTTAAACTTGCTGTTTCAGTTGCACACCTGACTTTTCTTTGTGAGGCTGTGGGTTCCCCCTCAGTCTTTCAGGATCTGCCTATTGAGAAACGGAGTAAAAAGGAATGAGGAGGCTAAATGGGGTTGGTTTCTTCAGCTGATGTAATGTTTTCTAAGGTGTCTTTGAGATCTGAATGATTCACAATTGGAAAAGAACAAGGTGAAAAAGGGCATGAGAACAAGTGATAAAGCGAAATATGGGCCTGTGATGAAAGTCTATTAATAACAAGGAGGGTGAGAAGAGGAATGAGAATTTTAGGAGGAGCTGGAAAAACTAGTCCCTGTTAAATTTAATAAAATCAACAGTTTGACCTAAAGTTACATGTTGGCACATAGTATGCAATTTAATAATTTGAAAACTGGTTAGATACAAAATGCTGTAGCTAACATAATTTATATGTGGCACTCCAGTGTGATAGGTTTGTGATGAGGTAATCCACACTTCTAACTTAGTTTTTTAAGAATTCAAAATTGGCTAGGCAGCCCTTTCTAAAATCTGCTTTGTCAGGTAGTCCAGCCTGCCCAGCAAGGAAACCAGGGCAGGCTTGCAGCAGGTGAGGTTGGCCATTCAATGTTCACTTGCAGTAAACCTCAGTGAGGTGATGGCTTGGGACCTTGCATGAGTTGGTATTATTTTCATAGTCTTGCACTTAAATGCCTGTGTGTAAATGAACATCAACTTGTATATGCATTTGAATTGTAAATCTGTGCTTTTCTTTTCTTTTTTTTCTTTAGCCTCAGGTGACTGAGCAGAGGTTTGGCATCAACATTCCTCATAAGTTCAGCATCCACACCTACAAAGTCCCGACTTTCTGTGACCACTGCGGTTCCTTGCTCTGGGGAATCATGCGACAGGGCTTACAGTGTAAAAGTGAGCAGCTTCTTACTGTAGCCTTTTCACAAAATACATATATTTTTAGACTGTTGATGCACTGTGTGTGGGCTTCATTTGTGCAACCTTCAAGAGAAACCTGATCAATGAATATTCATCTTTGCAAGAGTTAAAACAACACTGATCTACTACTTAATTTTTGGCTTCCAGAAGGACTCTGCATTCTTAGCACAGCTTTGCTTAACTTGCATTGTTGAGGATATTCTTGGGTATCACTGTTTCCTGCATTCATTTTTCCCTTTACCTGAAGTTTTTTCCTCAGCTGATAAGGCAATGAAAAGGCATCCGGGGGGAAAAAGGTCATTGCTTTAGGTTGACCACACTGTCACGCTGTTAATTGATGACAGAGCGTGTCCTGATGTTATGCTTTTATTTCAGTGATCCAGACTGTAAAGCCATAGCAGTCTCCATTTGCCTTCATCTCCCACAAGAGGGTGTGTGTGTGTCCACGAGTGAGAGCAGGAAAGATTTTAGTTTCCCACTGAACAATATGTCTTTAAAATTATATACCTGCAAATGTAGGGGAAGTTTGTCGCAAATCACATTATAAATACTAATTTTATCTGCAGGCATAGCTGCAGTGGTATCTGTATACCTGAGAAACGTGCTTAGGAATAGCTGTAGGCAGTGCAACATCCTACTTGGAAAGTTTGGGTTGTATTCCTGATTTTCAGGAGTTTATTCTCTTACAGAAGTTCTAATTTTGTTTCTGCTAAGGTCAGTGACAAAAACCCCTTTAGTTTAAAGGCACTAAAGAATAGATCTGGATGGGTATGTTTCCTGAAGCAGAATTACTGTGTTATTTCTCACCAGTAAATCCCTCCTAGTTATTTTGATTGTTCCTTTGCTTTTACTTCCCATCCCTACCATCACCCCCGTCAGTCTGTAAAATGAACGTCCACATCCGATGCCAAGCAAACGTTGCGCCAAACTGTGGGGTGAACTCAGCAGAGCTTGCTAAAACCTTGGCATGCATGGGTCTGCAACCAGGAAGCATTTCCCCAAATTCGGTGAGTCTTTTTATTCTTTTTTTTTTTTCTCTCCTCTGTTTAAAACATTTACGACTGAGTCTTTACATGGGTGCAGGAGAAGTCAGAGACTTCAGTTTTGACAGATGGTTTTGGGTGGTGGACTGCATGAGTAGGTTGTTATGGTCTGCAGCTTGTGGCAAAGACTTCACCTGGAAAATAAATGTCTTGGGTGCAACTTTACCCTGGTGGAGGCTTTATAGGTTGCTTTGTTATACGATTATGTTTCACAGTGCTGTGACTCCACTTTTTTATCTGTTTGGCATGAATGAGAGGAGAATAAGACCGCTAACTAATTAGTGATCAATATAATTCATGCCATGCCTTCTTTTACCTTTACTGCAAGCGCAAATGCTCTGTCTGCATATGTGGCTTGTGATGGAGCAAAAGAAGAGCTCAGCAAGAGACCTAGGTTCTCTTCACAGGTTTGTTACTGTTTTTCTGAGTGATTTTTGAGGAAACAGTTTCACTCTTCCATGCAGTTTCCCAGGCTAAAATTTGTGGTCCCTATCAACACAACAGCATCTCTGGTCTTTGCTGTCTGATAGTGTCCCAGTGAGATTGTTGGCAAGGTTGAGACATATCTGTACAATTTCTGCTTGTCAGTGCTTAAGGCATCCTAAAAGGCCAACTGTTGTATATCTGAACCTATTCAGAGAGTTTAAAACACACTGTGAGAACTTGAATGAAAATGCCCATGTTTACTAACAGAAATCAGAGCTGTTATGTGATAAGCAGTCAGTTTTCATCATGTTTCCTTTGTGAACAGTTTTGAAAAGTGAGTTTGCTTGAGACCACAATAACATGTAATAAAATGTTAGTCTATTTATTTTTGTTTGACCCAAAAGAAAATACTAAACCCAAAACATAATTGTTAGATGTGGTAAATCTTGTCATACAGTTAGCCAGCTACAGTGGTCAACCACATCATGCTGTATCAGCATAGCATGCTCATGAGGCTGTGCTGCCCCTTTTGATTTCGGCTGGTTTGCAGCAGACTGTCTTATCTTCACTCTTCATGCTGTAGCAGTTCAGGGGGACAGTATCCTGGGAGTTACAGGGAAACAGAAGTCCCACACTCATCTTAGTTCTGTAAAAATCAGCCCTTTTTAGCATTTGTTGTTTGCATGATCTGCACATCAAAAAGAGATGAAACCAGGAAAATAAAAATGTGTGCTTGTGGTTTAACAATCTTTTATTGCTGAGCTAAAGGCTCTAGGTAAGCGGTCAGACTGTGCTTAAATCTGTGGGAGTTTTGCTGGGTGCTGTCCTGAATGCTCTCGGTTCTTTCCCCATGGCCAGGGTTGCCATTTCAGTGGCATTGAGACGAGTCTTCCGTGCAGGAGGAATTTTGCTTTACACCAAAGTAGTCGCAAGGTGGAGCTCAAGAAGTCTGCGTGACTTTGATAGGGCTAATAAACTTCAATAAACTACTCATGGTTTATATGCGTACTCATACCTGGAGAGCTGTGAACTGATGGCACTGGAGGTTGACTTGATCTTCGTATACTGCAAAAATAGGACCTCTAGAAATATGTGATAATACTGGTACAATTCCTGAAAATGCAGACACCTCACTGCTGGCATGGAAATGAACAGCCTTCCATCGAACTTACAGCAGTGAAGGAAGCCAGCAGCCCAGCTGGGAAAGTAAAATATTTTGAAGTTTGGGTCCCACTGAACTAGGCTTTGAGTAAGAGCCTTAAAATCAGATAAAAACCTAAGGGATTCAGGTGAAATCTGCTCGGGTTCTAGATCTCACCAGATATTATGCAGTTCACCTGGCTCCGATGTTAGCTAGGAGGCTGGATTTCCATGCTCATTGACTTACTCTTCTGGGGAGTGAGGATGGAGAGAGTCACCTTCTTGGATCTGCTGGGAATGGGTTTACAACTTAAAATGCCCAGGTCAGGAACCAGTGTTGACATCTCAGCACAGCTCTGCGTGGTGCCAGGGTTGGCTGGTCACATGTAGCTGCTCTGTGGGGTGGTGGTACCAACATGCTTTCTGTTCCAGTGGCCAAGCAGTGCATCTGAACAGGTCCTAAGTGCCCAGCTTGGTAGGCTGGCTACCTGTGAGCACTTTTGAGGCAGAAGTACAATTTCTATGCAGATGGATACTTACTTTCTTTCTTCCACAGAAACTGGTTTCAAGATCTACTTTGAGACATCAGGGAAAAGGCAGTCTGAAAGCTGGCAACAACATTAGTGAAAGTTCAGCGAGCAAGCTTGGGATCAAAGACTTAATCTTCCTGCGTGTACTGGGAAAGGGCAGTTTTGGAAAGGTGAGAGTTACTCCTGGGTCTTTTGGGGAAAGTCATGTTCCTTATTTAAGAAGCTCCAACATAGATGAAGTTATTTTATAATGTGGCACACAGGCTGTCCAGTAGAGTATGCTTTGTGCAACAAAGTTGGTGACAGAGAGAAGGGAGAAAAGGGAAGAGAAAGAAGACTGGCAGTGAAGTGAAGAATTGGATATCACATAAAAGAAAAAAGTTAGTAACCAATGGAACAGCTGCATGCTAGGGCCTGTACCAGAAATTGCAAGTGTATGCGTTAGTACTCATTTGGGCAGTGTTTCTTTAAAGGAAACAAGGCAGTGGTTTCAAATGCAGTGAGATGGTGGTTTCGGTTCTCTGCTTTGCCACAAAGTCAATGTGAAATGGTGCATTTGGGTTTGATAACTAAGAAAGGAACTGGAATGGATGGCACTGCTCAGGGTGTTGGCCCTGGCACAGTGGATGAGCTTAGACCAGCTAGCCCCGTGCCAGACATTGGAGCAACATGTGTGAGTACTTCTGTCCAGAGAAGCTGCTGCAGACAGTAGCGTGTGTCATGGATTGTACATACTAACAGGCTGACTCAGTTGCATCCACAAGCCTGGTCATGAGATAACTGACCTTTCTAGTGCGAGAAGGTATGGGAGGCTCGTGTTGCTCTTAAATACTGAGGGTTCTTGCGGTTCACCCTCCCCTTTGGTTTAGGTGATGCTTGCCAAGATGAAAGAGAGTGGGCAGCTCTATGCAGTGAAGGTGTTGAAGAAGGACGTCATTCTCCAAGATGATGATGTTGAATGCACCATGACAGAGAAACGCATCCTTTCTTTAGCAAGGAACCACCCATTCCTCACCAAGCTCTACTGTTGCTTCCAGACTCCTGTAAGTATAGCCCAGGCAGTGGATAGCCTTCCTCCTAACATTGGCTGGCTCGCTTAGGACAGAGACACTCTCCTGTGTATTTGGTCCCTGGTCTGTCATAAATGTCCACCTTAGACCCAGGAGAAACCTCTCTGCTGAAGAGTGAACAGAGCACTCTCCTATATTCCACCTCTAACATCTGGGCATTTGGGAAACAAAATCCTGACTTGTTCTGAGCTCCCTAATGAAATGGTAATAACAGGGAAGTCTTTGTGTCTTCCCTAGAAACATCTCTGTGCCATTGAATATTTCCAAATGCATATACGCACATGTCTACAGACCTGCAGTGTCCTCCTGTTGCCGTGGGACCTCAGGCTCTGCTGTCTTGCTACCTGAATTTTAACAGGACTGTATTTGTATTGAATTATCTGCAAACCCAATGAATTGTACTTGGCAGCAGGGGTAGCCTGCTGTTGCTATTGGCCTTTTTTCATTCAGTTCTGAGCAGTACACAATCTTTCTGGGGTTACTGCAAAGGATCTTACTGACATGGGTGGACACTGAATCAGATCTGTATATGGTTGCTATTTCTTCTTGCGTAGGTAAGACAAATGATACCATTGCTGTCATTTGTGGTACGTGTAACTCAGTGGAGGACTGCACATGCGCTGCCTGTCCAGCTTAGAGCCTCATTCGGTGTGTGCGTGTGGGTGGGAGCTTGTTGCTGATGTGGGTGGTGGAGGGAGGAGTGGCTGTGACGGAGGCAGTGGCCACAGCAGTGTACCTGACGGTAAGTTTGGGAGTCCCTGAGCTAAACTCTTGTTAGAACCAAAGCATTTTCTGCAGCATAGCTCTTCCAGACTGCCTGGGCTCCTTGCCAGTTGCTTTTTGTCCATTGCTAAATGGTAATAGAGCTTCTTTTCCTCTTGGAAGAGGTGGGAGAAACTTGCCCTTTTAATTGTGGCTTCACTCCTCCTACATAAACCCAGAATACTAAAAAAAAAAAAAAAAAAAAAAAAAAAGTCAGACAGATGCATCCTGCCACCTACCCGTTTCTCTTCTCACTGGGGTGATGCAACAGCCAGCTATGGAGTTTAAGAATTGTGCTCTTTAAGGGTGGAGCCCTTGGGTAGACTCATGTAATAAAAACCAACAAACCATCTCGTATCTTTGGTTGTTTGGGTTTTTTTATATACAGCTTACATGGTTCACAGAGCAGCTGTGCTGTATAGCAGAAATAAAACCTAAAGCTCACTGTTGTCACTAGTAACCAAGGAAACTCCACTTTTATTTCATAATATGAAGACACAAGGCCCAAATTTTAATAGCTTTCCTGAAGTCCTCATGTAAAATATCAGAAATATCCAGTACTGATGTGTGCTTTTTCAGGTCAGATGTAGGATAGCAGTGGGTTTTGCTTACTTGTTGCTATGGCTTTCCTTATTGAATTTCAATGTAGATGTGAAAATAGCAAGTGTGCTCCTGGGCTGTGTAGAGTATTTTCCATGAACTTAGGGAGACTTAAGGTCACTGTGCTAGTACTGTATCATGTTCAGAAAATGGATGCAATCTGCCATGGGTGCAGACAAGGTCTTCTGGGCTGATGAAGTAATTGCAGAGTCTTTTGCGAAGAGGGGGGAAAAAAAGGGAAGAACTCAGCCTACTTTAGACTAGCAAATTGAAAGCAAAAAGAGGATCTGATTGGTGTCTGCAGATGTCGAATGCTGAGGAGGGAAACAAAGCTGTCAAGATGCTGGCTAAGATTAAATGAGTCTAGACTGGCCATGGATACTGTTAGACTGGAAATGAAAAGGAGGTTGCTAAACAGTAGAACAGCCTGGAACAGGAATTTCTGGACCAGCTTGTCGTGAGAGGAGCAGAGGCAGGAACCCCTCAGCCCTTGCTGCCTTGAAACAGAGCTGGTCAGTCTCTGAAAAGGTGACAAAAGAGTGGTGCTTGTCGTAGCAGGACCCTGCTATTTCTGGTCTTACTTCGGTTCCTCTTTAACTTGAATCCCACTTTGCTTCATTATCTGGACTGTCAGTAACAGAACGCCACTTTCCCCCAATAGTAAAAAAAACTAAAAAGGGGGAAGTGTTTATGAAAGAAAAAGTAGATTTCAGGCTAGTGTGGTTCATTGCATCTTCTGCCCATGTTCTGTACTCAGTGACACCCATTTCAATCCAGAATAACCAGATTTAAATTGCTTATAAAAGCACAATTAAATCCCATTGCTGTAGTAGAGAAATGATTGCAACACCTGGGTATTCAGTGGACAGAGTCCTTCCAGGAGGGCTTAACAAGGCTGGTACAGTACTTAGGGTTTCTGCTTATTCTTTAAATGGCATTGAGCTATCCCCTCCATTAACATGAACTTGATAGAAAAGAATAAAATATATATGTATATATATATGTGTGTGTGTATCTCTCTCTCTAAAAAGAGTAACCACTTATTCAAATGTCAGCCTGCAGCCATATTTAAAAGCGTTACTTATGTTTGGACTTGGGGGCAGGGTTACAGAAAATAATACCTGGTTTCACTTGCAATCACATGGAAACCACATCACATGTATCACACTTACAGCCCAAACTCTCAAAATGTGGCATTAACAGTTCATGTTATAAAGAAACAAAGCACGACTCCAGTCTGCTGAGAAGATGCTGGATAAATAATGACCTACTGGGCCTGCCTTTAGGAATTTTTCAAGACCTGGCCATTTTGAGGCTTCTTACCATTTGTCAAAACAAAGTTGGAGCCCGATCCCATGAGATGCATCAAGAGAGGCAGGGACTAACTGGCAGGGTATTGGCTCAGATGGAAGGTACCTGGCGCTTATAGTAGGTGCCAAGTTCAATATGAGCCAGCAGTGCATTCTCGATTGCACAGAAGTTAAATTATGTCCTGGACTGCTTCAGGAGCTCAGGGGAAGTCGTTATCCCCTCCGCTTGGCGCACTGGTGAGGCTGCCCCTAGGATAGGGATGTCCAGTTATGTATGCCCCCCACCCCCAGTTAAAGAGGAAATTGTGGAAATTGGAAAGGAAGGACCTTGGAAGTGCCTGAAATGCTGCGGCAGTTTGAGGACAGAGTGCTCAAAGGGTTTGAGGGTTTGGCTGGATGAATTCTGACTCTTGCGTAGTATTCCACCCAAACCAGAAAACTCTTGCCCTGACTTTAGCAGCCTAGGGGTAGCTTAAAGAGCCTGGGGCATGTCTGTGTTGCACTGTGCGATGTTGTGTAGTGCCGGTAAAATCTAGTATTAGCTAAGCAGGCACAAGTACCAGAAACAGCACTGCATTACCTGAGTTCATCTATATATTGCTGCTACTTTTGCTCTCCCATTTTAGAGCTAGCTGAGGTTTCTCTGTGCTTACATTAGCTGCTGATGGTTTTCAGAAAGGTTTTCTGTTCCCTTGTGCTGCCCCTGTGCTCACTGTGCTCCTAATTTAGTCTCAGCTGCAGCATAAGTGATACCCGCTAGCAAGAACTGCTTTATTTGCCCAGGGTGGGTTGAGGCTGCCTGACCTCCAAACAGCCTCCTTGCTCTGTCACACAGTAATACTGCAGCCACTAGATGGTAGGAGCTGCAAGGGTTGTCTCTGCCTGACATGGGTCACAGTTTTCAGAGCCTAAAGAGGAAATATTAGTGCACAGCAGGCTGGCAGAGGCTGGACATGGCCCTCTGCGTGCCCGCCGCTGGGCTGGGCAGTTTTGGACTTGCATCTCCAGATTCCTTTCCTGTGAAAAGCGAGGAAGGAGCCCTGCTGCTCCCTCACAGTGGGAGCGGTTTAAGTCCTGCTTCAGCTGCATCTCTGTGAGGTCTTCCTTGCTCACCATGTCTCTGTTTTTTTATTATTTGTTTCTTGTAATTGAAAGCCTTGCCTTGGAAACTTTGCACCTTGCCTAAGCCATTTACCTCTGCTTTTTCTAGGGCCTTAAAATCATCCTTTAGTGTCAGAGAGGATTATGCTCCTGCTCCAGTAATCTCTGAGTTGCTGACAGGTGCTGGGACCTGCAGATAATTGTGGTTCCTGTGTTAGGGGTCAGAAGCACCAAAAAATGCTTGTTTCCGTTTACCTGACACTGGTGTCACGCAACACCTCAACAATACTGTCCTGGATCGGGTGAAAGAGGCTATATGTATAAATAGCAAAGTCAGTAATTTAATCCTGGGGAATGTGGATCCTGGAATGTTTTAATTAAAATGAGTTTGCAGTAAGTAGGTCCTGTTGTCTTTGAGGTTTAGGAACCATCCTTCCTGCACAGGTGGTTTGCTTTTAAATCCTTTTTGTCTCCACTTGTATGCATGAGAATGAAAAGGGTTGGGGGAGATCAGCTTCCCATGCAGATAGTGTCAAAGAGCGTTTGGGTTTTACATTTATTGCCCTTATCCGTTTTCTCATGACTACAGAGTGCTTTCAGGGGACTGACCCCCAGGCAATGCTGTTTCCAGCACTGTCCCCACTAGCCTGATCGTTATATGGATTTGCTTTCCTGTGGCTCTGCTGACAGTTGCTGAGGCACAGAGCCTGCCCGTGTTGTTCCAAAAATAGTGAGACATGAGAACTTGGCAGAGGGACATGATTTTCTGTAACGAGCATCCTTCTGAGATAATAGCTAGCAGGGGTGCTATTGAAGCCAGTAGGGACTGGCCCAGGAACTCTAGGGCAGCATAATCATTGAACTGGTCCCATTTTACGAGGTCAGCCTGCTGTCCAGCACGCAGCTTTGCGCTCCCTTTACAAGCTGTGGGCTGATGTCATGCTCTCAACATGGAAGGGGAAGGTTTCTGCACGTCTCTGCTGGCTCTTGGAGCACTGAAACAGCTCTCCCAGGGTCAGGCTGGGCATCATGTCAGGGATCACCAAGGTGTTTAGAGAGATGAGCCTGTATTTCACCTCCCTAGAAGTGTTAGAGCTAACCTGGAGCCCTTGATGGGGGCATAATTTCCAAGTGGGGGCCTACCAGCAAAAGTGGTGGGACTGAGCAGTGGCAGCTGGCTGGCTGCTCACCCACCTGTTGGTCCCCAGATGCCACAAGAGAGGTCTAGGTGCCCTTCTATGTCCAAGGGACATGTCCTCAGTCATGGTCCCTCCAGGGGATACCCAGCATCAGCCTGGTTGTCCGCCACCCCCTCCACTTGAGCTTGCCGTGGTGGAGGCGAGGAAGGCTGGAAGGGCAGTGGCAGCCTTCCCAGGCCTCTGGTTAGATGAACAAGTCTCCTAACACAGGCCTTGCAGCATGCTGGTGGGTGGTGAGGAAGCAACAAGGCCTCTTTGGCGTTCTCCCTGAAAGGTGCTGAGAGGGAGCCCCTTGGGAGCAGGGAGGACAGCTTTGGTCATCACCCAGGCTCTAAACCCCCAGCCTTCCCCCTCTGGCATGTTGGGGAGCCAGGGCTCCAGATGTGCATACACCCGACAGCTGAGTGTACTTCTTGGATGCTTTGCTGCAACCATTGAGACTTTTTCTGCTGTTCTAGAGCATTGAGACCATTTCTAGCCCCAAGCCGCTGTGCTGGAAGACCAGCGCATGCTTCAGTTTTGTTGCTGCCGGTCAAAATCAAGTGAAGATGTTGATGGGGACATCCTGGTTTTAGGCCTGGCGTTTTCCAAAAAGCTCGGCGCAGTCCAGCATGCCTTCTGGCCGTAAGCACAGGCACCCCGCTGGGGGCTTGCTGCAGAGCCCTTCTGAAGTCAGGCATGGAGGAGCTTAGGTTGAGCTTGGGGCAGTGAGCTGGGCTTGCGGGGGGGCTGTTGGACAGGGAGGGGCAAGGGGATTTCTTCTCTCCGGTGTGGCTTCTGCGTGCAGCGTGTGTGCCACGGTGCCCTCGCATTGGCTTTGTGACCAGAGGGGCAGTCGGTTTCTGCCTTTCTGCTCCTGACCTGTCTAGCACCAAATAAAGGCAGACGGGTCAAAACTGTCTTTCTGTGGTTTTACGGTGTTGACATCCACCAAAACCCCATGACCTCTTTGCTGGCATGCTGGCCCAAGTTGCCACTAGACCAGATGTGTGAGGTCTCCAAAGCTGGTCTGAAAGGCTTGGCTTCCTCTGACGTGCATGGTAACACCTCGTGGTGGTCTCTTCATTGCAGGAACATGGGGTTGGGTGGGGTTTTTTTGTAGGCAGAGTGGTTTTGCTCGCAGAAGATGAAACAAGGTCAGACTGACGTTTCTGATTTTATCTGTGAACTTTCCTGCGTGTCCATACTTAGGCTGAACATAGAGGTGATATGAGCTGAAGTGAAAACATGAACTTGAAGGCTTAGTTGCCATCATGGTGGTGTAGCTCCCAAGCGTAACCTTCCCACCTCTGGTTGTTGAAAGGCTTTGGATACTTGCATTTTTATCGAGCTGAGAAAATGCCTGTTTCCATCTGCAGTGGCTTATGGGAGAGATTGTAACTTAGACAAATTACCAAGTTTAGTGCAGTGGTAGCTGAAGGAGATGCTGTTATCTATGGTTAGCCACAGTACTTGAAACTAATAAATTTCTTTGGCCTGAAAACCAAGGAATTTGCAGCATAAAAAGGGGTCAAAATGGCAGCAACTCTCAAGCAACCTGAGTGAGCAGGTGCCAGTCAGTATTGAGGAGGAGGGGTATTAAAAAAAAAAGGCAGTTGAAGCTCAGAGAAGAGGTAACTAGCTGAGGTGTGACCCAGTGGTGCTTTAGGTTTCGGTCTCTTTCAATGTGGGTTGCTTTCCAGGTGACGTCTAAGGTGAGAGGATGGATGTACAAAGCCCTCACAGCAAGCTGTTTCCAAGCGGCCTTTGGGTGTTTTGGTACCCTTAATTTTCCAGAAGACCTTTGGCTGAACTTGTGGAGGTCTCTAGCCTTCCCTGGCACAGTCTGAGGCCAGCAGATATTGCTTGCAGAGTTCATTATTTTTAAAAACAGGCCAGGGCTGTCTCAGGTTGCTCACTCCAGATTGAAAACACCATTTCCAGTAGCATTTTTTCTGAACTGAGGGCTGTAAAAAGAGCATGATCTCTACAGAGCTGTTATTTTCTGAGACACCGTAATATCAGCAGCCAGCTGAGGGGTGCAGATGTCCTATAAATCTTTGCTTAAATGGGCGATGTCTATAGCTTGATACATTCTAGTTTCTTGTTCCTCAATTTATTCCCATCTAAGTTCAGCCAGCCCTTTGCTTTTTGGCCTCCCAGGTGGGAAGGAGTGTTTATGTAGTTTTCTATGCCATTTTAAAGGTCTGGAGGGTAAAATTTAATTTTTTTTTTCTTTCAATTTGTTTTGTTGTTGGTTTCTTTTTTTGATATTTTGTTTTAATGGTGGCCAAGCTGGCTTTTTTTAAAATAATTATTCTTTTAAAATTGGGATTATACAAGCATTTTTTTTGTACATGATTTAATCGATTGACCTAGTGTCTGAGATATTTCCACCCCACACACCCCCCAGTTGGGGTTTTTGTTTTGTTTCTAATGGAACAGATAGAAACAAACGAAAGTGATAAAAATCATTCTTCTGCATGTATGTTGAACAGACCAGGTTGGGTGGGGCTTTGAGCAACCTGGTCTAGTGGAAGGTGTCCCTGCCCGTGGCAGGGGACTTGGAACTGGGTGATCTTTAAGGTCCCTTCCAACCCAAACCATGCTACGATTCTGGTGAAAAGTTCCTAGTCAAAAGCTGAGCTAGTCATGTAGTCCTGCTGTGAATTAGACCGCCTTGAGGGGAGGGGTTGAGGAGGAAGGATGCACGTATGGTTCACTTGCATATCCCAAAGGATGCATTGTTCCAGAAAAATGAGTGAATTTGCGTGTTACAAGAACTCTCCAGCGTGAGCTTGAAATTTCAGCCTCACAGTTAACAGGGGCAGAAAACTGGAGGATGTAGTTTGATTCGTGATTTATTTTTTTTTTTTTTTTTTTTTTTCCCCTGGAAAGGGGGGGGAACCCACAACTCCCATCAGCTCGTCCTGAGTTGTGGTTGTCGTTGTTCAGCTCTTCTGGAATAAGCTCAGCGTTAATACTGTGCTGTGCACGCATGCGCGCGGGAGGCAGCCTTTACCCCAAGGGACCCCGCAGAGTTTATTTATGCAAATGGCAAGAGCAAATTTGTTATTCTCCAGGCGATGTTTATGTACCTTGCTGCTGGGGTGTAGGAAAGCCTGCGTTATGGCCACTATCAGCAGTGTCAGGTAGCGGAGTGCAGTTGTGAGTGATAACTGCCCTGTTCCCGTAGCTGCGACAATGGCGCTGGTGGCTCTTTGTTAAAGTAGCTAAAAATGAGCCTGGTGTGGGGAATTAACCTGTGCTTCTCACAAGTGTTCTCTCCAGCTGCCCAGACTGGAGCAGATGCCACATTTATCTCAAATCCTTTCTGAGTTTGCTTAATTTTCATAGGAACTTAATTTTCAGTTCACCCCTCCTTCTAGCTAAAAAAAAAGAAAAAAAAAAACCAACCAACAACCCCCAAACCCAAAACCAGCAGAAGAAACCTTCTCTTTCTCAGCCTTTTGCATGTGGCACAGAGTGATCTCCCCTGTCTTGATAACCCCAGGGCTTATGTGCCATCTGTGGCACGCTCCTTTGCCGTGGCTTGATTTCTCCTAGGCAGAAGTGGTTTCTGCAGTGTACTGGCATGTACGCAGAGAGGTAAAACAGCTAATAAAGCACCAAAGATCACCTAGCAGATAGCTATAAAACCTGCCGCCTTTCTGCCATCGCCTTGCTGTCTGGGAGTCTTGGGCCACGGTGGGGAGTGGAGCAGCAGCAGGTCCCCTGGCAGTTGTTGCTGCAGCCGGGTTTAAGAAGCGTCGCCCTCATTTGCATGTAATTCCAGCTGAGCAAACATGGAGTGGAGGTGCTTCTCCTCTGCTTGATGTAGTTATTCTGATTTGAAATCAAAGGATCAAATCTTCACCTAGTGTCAGTCAGTGTCTTGCTCCATCGCAGCCAGGTGAGTGTGGCTGTGGCACTGTTCAGAAATTTTGGGCTGAGCCCATGCAGCTCTCGTGCACACATGTACATGCAAAGGTCATTTCAGCCATCCCCTCTTGGTGAGCCCATTCGTATGACACCTGCAATCCTCTGGTTTTGAAGCACTGCTGTTGTATAACCCTCTGAACACCCTGTGCCCACCTCTAAACCTTTTAAGTGGGAGCAGCAGCAATCTGCAAGGATGTGGCACTGCCTAGGTTGAAGGGCTGGGTATGGAGGGGAGGCATTTCAGAGCAGCATCTGAGTGTAGTTCATGGTTGTGTTACTCCTACGAAGATAAATATTGAGAAATAAACGTCTTTATTATTCCTCCTTCCGGTTCTGTGCTTTGCAGTGCCTTGACCCAGATACAGATGGCCACTTGCACTGCTGGGGGCATTGGACATGTGGCTTTCCCAAGGCCAGTACTGACTTATTTGCATGCTCCCAGCAAGACCCGAGGCAGATTGCTTTGTGTGGGGGTTGTGGACCACGAAGGGAGAACAGGAACATTGGGAGTGCTGAGGGAGCCTGCCAGCTCTTGTAATAATTTGCTTGCAAGCTCTTAAGCCCTGCTACTCTTTTTTGGAAACAATACACTTTTTCTGGGAAGCAGTGACACAGCTGTCTCCAACAGAGATAATTTTGAGTGCCTGCCTTCTGCTCTGGAAAGCATAAACTGCCGAAACAGTGAAAAAGTACTGTTTTCTTGGGGAAGTCCTTTGGCTTGAGTGAAATCAGCTTGAGCCCAAAGCTGATTTTCTAAGAAGTTGTGTGCATGAATTATTTCCAAAAAGATAAAGTGAAAATGTGCAAATTCCTGAATTCCTTAACCAGGCTGTTTTTTGTTTTGGGGTTGTTGTTGGTTGGTTGGGGGGTTTTGGGTTGTTTTTTGTTGGTTTTTGTTTGGTGTTTTTTTTTTTTTTGGGGGGGGGGGGCGGCGACACTGCTCTAAACCACATTTAACCAAGTCTCTATATCCTCCAGATGTTGCTTTATATGCCACCTGTCAGCTGATGGGGAGGCTTGGATGCAGTTGCTGCTGGGATGTGTCCTTGGTGGGGCAGCTCAGATAGGGAAGGGAACTTTGCTATTATCATCTTCCATGTCTCCACATAGGAAACACTCGTCTTTCCCTATCTCTTCCTTCCAGGCTGCCTGAACCAGGGCAATGGTCCTGCCCTGCCCAATTTACTTAGCGTGAAAGCCTGTGATCAGAGATAAGGCTCTCATCCTGTTCAGAGATCTTTGGTCTTGTGTGGGTTGCACATGGGCATCAGCTGTGACTTTTAACTAGAAGCAGGTAGAAGTTAGCCATCACACTGGCCTTCTTTGGGCATGGGGAAGGAAAGGATACTCTTTTAATAAAAAAAAAAAAATCCAGGTTTTTTTTTTCCTGCGATGATGAAGAGGAGAGGTATGAGGATTCAAAGCATCTTGCTTGTAGAGCTGGTGGGGACAAAGGGCTAAAGTGATGTTTGAGTTGGATTTCAGTGGGTGCTTGTGTTTGCAAAGGGCAGTGATCGCTTTGTAGATTGACCCACCCAGCAGCTTTTGCTGTCCAGGACTCTTTTCAAGCCCAACCAAAACCCGCCAAGGCAACAAAATGAAGTGGGTATGTGTAGTTGCTGTCACGCACTGTCCTTAGGACATAGTATCCGCTTCCAATAGCCCCTGCCCTGCTAATCAGCAAATGAATAGGAATGGCAAATTGCAATTTAAACAAATAAATTGAAAAAAGAAACCCAAACATTTCTTTTGCACTGAAATTGCCAGGGCTAATCTCTAGATACAGGCCAGCCTTGAAATGAACCCAACTGATCCCATGGGCTTTGTTTTCCTCCAAGTGTTTCTTTATAGTCTACAGGAACAATTGCTTGGTGGCTTTACGCATCTCGATCCCAGTCCAGAACTGGTGCAACGTGATTTCCTCATGTGGCTGCCACTGCTGCAAAGGCTTTCGCGTCACTGTTTCCTGTTGACTCAAATGCTCCTTTTCTTACTTTTGCCGATGTCAAACAGAGATAGCAGATCAGGGGAGACTTCTGAGCAGTGCAGCACAGAAAAATAGAAATGTGGCAATTTCAGCATTAAGCCCTGTCAAAAAACACTCCAGCTTCCAACTCTTCCTAATTCCTGCTCGTAGTCCCCAAGAAAGGAGGCACATAACTCTTAAGTTAGGTTCAATCTGCAAGTGCCTGAACTATCTGCTGTTTCAAGATTTCTTTTTCCTGGCCCTTTTTTAAGCTGTTTATTCACTCTTACCTTGCCTGCTGGAAATGGCCTTTTTTTTCCCCTCCATCATAAAATACCACTGTTTGTTTTATTTCTCAGTGATTCCTGGGAGAGTGGTTGGTCTTTATGGTTTGGCAAGCAAGTTTTAAGAGTAAAAATGGAAGACCTTGCCTGGTTCTTAGGTGCTGTTCCCCAAAGGGTGGTCCTTACTGCTGATTTTTCTGATACTTGTTGCCAGGCATGTAGCAGGCCAATGCACAAACACTGTATTATTACCGAGTTGGTTTACCTATCCTGCTCTTTTGTTCAGCAGCCCTGTGGGATTTCTAAGTGTTAGAAAGCTGCACAGACAATTAGCTGGACCTCTTTATAAAAAATAATAAGTTTGAGTAGTCCAAAGTTCTGTATTTATGCTTGACCTGTGAAATGAGACTGTGGGTGGAGGTGATTTGATAGATGTTAACACTTGTGAACACATGCACAATACTTGCTAACTTTGAAGTTAGTCTGAAGCAAGAGCTGTTTGTAGCAAAAACCTGCTAGTGCCATGACAGCAGTGATGTGAATTTAAAACTGGCTGTTTTGGTGCTCACTTGAACATTTAAGAAAGAAGTAGTATCTTCCTTTAAGCATCATACTACAGACAAGTACCTCCAAAAGTCTGAGAGGGGCTGTGAAGTTTTGCCTGCACTGGAGAAGCAGGACATGCATGTTTTAAGATAGGAAGACTTAACTTTGTTTCCTTGAAGCTCACCTCTGAGGAAAGAGTAAAAAAACACATGCATGTTCACCTGACTGTATGCATGTTTGTACAAGCGTATGTATTACTTACATAAATACACACACACACATCCATTGTCAGATTGCTGAAAAATTAAATTACATCCTGTTGGAGATCAGGCAAGAGGGATTTCTTTTTTAAGTACGGGCTTGAAGAGATGCCTGGACAAGCTTGGCTAGATAAGCACGTGTAATGTGGAGAGATCAGTGAGGAAGGAGGTGGGAAAGAATAACAAGGAGATGGAAAAGGTGACCTGACTGGCAAGGCAGAGGCGATGTGTGTGCTGCAGCTGCAGGAAGGGTTGCTGAACAGGTAGGCACAGCATAGCCCATCAGTTTAACCAACTGCAGCGAAGACGTGACGTTAGAGATCTGATGTGGGCTGAAGAGCCAAGGTTGCTGGTGGGTTTGCATAGTTTCTGCTGCTCTGGCTTAGACTGCTGCCATAGCCGAGCCAGCTTGGATATCTTTCAGCAGCCTTATAATGAACAACGCTACATTGTTTCACTCTGTCTTTATGTGGACTGGAGATGGCACTTAACACACGGTCTTGGCGCTACATGCTGTAGTATTGGGAGACTGCTGGGAACACATCTATCTTAGCTTCTGGAAGGAGCTGTTGAGCAGAGCTCAGGACGGTGATGAGAAGCAAGCTGACACAAGCCGTTTGCTTTCCTGCTCATGTCTGGGGAGGAACGCAAGGATTCCTAGTTGCTTTTCTTCTGCTCTGTGCATCTCAAGATGTTAATACCAGTAGTCATTTCGAGCTGGCTGGCTGCCAGAAAGTGGAGTATAACAATGTTTATCCTCTTAAACTTAGAGAGGATTTAAAAGTAGCTTGTAGATAATTAACATCGGACCTGGGAAGGAGCTTGTGGGGAAAGAAGGGCAAATAGTACCATTAAAAGGCTTGACTGGTCTCAACTGAATTGTTTGCCTGTTTTCCAGTTTGCTTGTTCCTGTTACTCAGAGGAAAACTGAAACAATCAGTACTGAATGTCCTGAAAGAATTACATGGGGAAATTTTTGAACCAGACTGCAACAATTCTAGGGTTTAGTTTTGTGGCAGGTCACTGTGTCCTTCCTGCCACAATTAAGGGAGCACCCCTTCTGCATGCACTAAACCCATACCCAGACTGTTGGGCATGCAGCTTAAGCAAGGCCTCCATGTCTGTAGACTTTTGCAAAAGCCAGAACAAAGACACACACACACACCCCTCAGAGACCAGCAGCCATGATTAATGAGCTGAACTGCATTTCTGCCCAGCAGAAACATTGGTTTGTACTTTGTCCTTACCAGTTCCTTCATCACCCAGAGGTGTCTGCAGGTTAATTAGAGGAGTGCTGAAATTTGAGGGCCCAAAAAGGCAGCTGCCCTGCAAAGTGTATGGCAGGAAATCCCATTCTGGAAAACAATGCACATTCCCCAGAAAAAGTGTTGGGATACCCTTGAGACAACATCATCATGTGCCACTGTGGCAAAGCTGCAGTCTGTGAGATGTCTGGTTATGCACATTACGTTGTGGAGCATCTTTCCCCAGAGATCTGAGGTGTGTAGTAGAGAGCAGGTGACTTTTTGCAGATTTCTCTTGTGCCCACTCAGCTCAGAGTGCTGTTGAAGGGGTATCATCCTTACCGGTTCAGGCTAAGGACAGTTCAGGAAACCCAACAGGAGCTGGTCAGTGAGGAGCACACACCTACTGATATGCCCAATCTGCATGTGAACAGGATTTAATTTAATGACTGGGGGAAAAATCTTTGGGAGGAGTGCAGGGCAAGGAGATACTAATGGACCTTCTTGGTATTGACTTAATCTTTCCTGAAAAAATCAGGGTGTTTTTTTCCCCCCAATGTCTCGTGGGTATTTAATCTGTTTTTGTTTGGGAGATAATAGTTGTACTTACATTTTTCTGAGCCTGACAGAGGAGATGATTAATGCTGTTCGTATCTGTTGTGTTTGTGTGTGTGTGAAGGATCGCCTGTTCTTTGTGATGGAGTTCGTAAATGGCGGGGACTTGATGTTCCATATTCAGAAGTCGCGTCGCTTCGATGAAGATCGGGCCCGGTTCTATGCTGCAGAAATTATTTCAGCCCTTATGTTTCTCCATGAAAGAGGCATCATTTATCGGTGAGCTCTGCATTCATTCCTTCTCTTGGTCTGAACCCCATGGCTGAGATGATAGCTTGAGTTTTCTGCTTGGATAAATAACTGTCACTTGCTGCCCACCAGGAAAAAGTTGTCAGCTGGGGTAATAGTACCTCTGCTTTGCCACTGCACATTGTCCAAGGTGCACCAGCTTCCAGGAAGGAGTGAAATTTCTGGCTGCAGTACTGACTACAGGGAGGGCCTTCCTACGATGTCTGTGCAAGCACATAGAAGAACAGGTTTTCCTTCCAAGGCACAGTGGCTAGATTTTGCGTTAGTGTTAATTCATGCAGCTGGTTTATATCAGCCCCAAAACTGCCCCTTGCCTGCACCTCAGGTGCCTGTGTGGCTGCTGACCGACAGAAGCCTCTGCTGTGGGTCTGCTCTGTGCCGTAGAGCACATGTCAAACTGATAACAAAGGGGCAGGCACTAAGTGAAACCTTCCTGGGTTTTCTGGGAGGTAAATGCAAGGAGCTGTTGCTCTTGCCACTGTGTGCCTTGATATTTAAAGGCTAATATGTGCCGGTTACACCAAAGCCTCCTTATTTCCCTGCATTAGCTACAGGCCTGTGTTTTAAACCCTATCTGTTTGACATACCTACCCAGTGCCACTCAGCTCAGCCACTAAAAGTCTTTTCAATTCCTGCCGTGATCCTACAGCAGGAGTTTTTCCTTCCTGCCCATGTTGGGCATCTTTGTGTTTGCGGCAGGATCAGAGCGTCAGTGCCTCCCTGCGTCAGCCTCCGCTCCCAGGTCTTAAGGCTGTTCTCAGGAAGCTATTTCTCATACGCAGCTCTCTTTTTATTTCTTCTTTATTATTATTCTGTACTCAGGGGGGTAGTTTGAATATATTTTTTCCCCCTTCTGTACTGTCAAAGTGCTCCCATATCAGCTGAAGCATCAAGGCATATACCAGCTAGCATGGATCAGACAGCCAGTCTGCTTTGCAGAGGTCTCCCTGGCCAAGACGACCATTTGACCAGCATCTTCCCATGTATACCAGGGGCAGAGCAAGACCTCTTCTGGGGTGAAACAGGACAGATGAGCAGGGAGATGTTGGCACTGAGACAGTCTGGTTATGCAGAAAGATTTCTTTTTGACATGCTTTGCAGAACACTTCTGGCATCCTCTTGCCCAGAGCACTGGAAAGGAGGAACAGTCAGTTGTTTTCTTTGGAATACTGTTACTTGGGTTCCAACAGCAAAGCATGCATATTTGGGTATGGTCTGCAGCAGCCCTGCTCAGTCCTACTTCTGGTATGCCAGCACTGCAAAGAATAATGTCAGCTCTCTCATTTTGCTGCTTGGTTACAGTTGTACAGCTGGGACCCACAACTGGATCCAGGATGAGACCAGTTCCAACCCAGTCACACTCTGTTAGTGCCATTTCAGACTGTGGGTTGGGCCAAATGCCACTTGGTTTGGGGCTTTGCATGGTTTAACGCAGGCAGTGCAGTCCTGTGTTTAGTAGTGCATCCTTCTATATCAGATAAACCCAGGTTTGAACACACTAAAACCAGAATAAGTGAGGACTAAAGTTGCCAAAGGGCCAGAGGCTGGGTGGGGGACTCTTTCCTATCTTGATGGTGAGATGATAGGATAAATCAAGTAAAAGCCACTTCTCTTTCTCTTCCTAGCTTGAGCTCCAGTAAGAAATAGATGGTCAGGTGAGGACAGAGAATGTTAAATTATTTTTAAGTATGAGATCATATGATACATGTGGTACGGTGAAATAGAGAAGGAGTGTCATTTTAATATTCTCCGGGACCTGAGAGTATGAAAATTACTAGCAATGTATATCATATGTATCAAGCTTCTAAAGCATGGTGATTGTCTGCATAGACTAGCAAATCTACTTATTCTACAGCTGGATTTCAGTCTAGAATCATAGAATCTTAGAATCACTTAGGCTGGAAAAGGCATTTAAGATCATCAAGTCAACTGTAAGTCTAATTCCTCCCTTGTGAATAATGCCAGCCACTGAAGAGAGACCCTGCCAGATAATTACGCAAATGACATTATCCTTAAAATAGTGACATCCAGTAGTTATTGTCAATCATTCAGCAGCAAAACTGCATCTGTGCATAATGTAATGCTACTGTGCTTGCAGCCTGCCCTGTCCCCTCCAGCCTGCTGCCTGTCACAGGGCAGGGGTAATCCATCCCTTTGGATTCTGGCACTCTCCAAGTGCTGCCGTAATTCGTGATAGAAACTGGAGGAGTAACTGAAAAGCTCCTTGAACAACTGCACAGGCTTTGATCTTGTTGAGAAACTGGTTGAGCCATGGAGTCAGGTAGCTTCAGCTGCATGGGGCAGATTTGCAGGGGGGTGACTTTTTTAAAAAAACTTAGGGTGATTCCATTCTGGAAGATGTAAGAGGAGAGCTGCTGGCTGCAGCTGTACTGAACTGAGGTTGCTTCTGTTGGGTCATGAGCAGCAGGCTCCTGGAGGGAGTCTGCAGGATGGTAGGAGGTACTCGGAAGGGAACCACTGCACTTGTGTAGGAGAGTTTGGAGATTTTATGATCAGAATGAGAGTGCTTGCTTAGGAAGCTGGGAGCAGCAGGGAGAGACACCAGGAAAAGCCTGACCAGAAAGTGTTTGGCCACAGGCTTGTCAATGTGCCTCTTCTTTCTGGATTCCCAGGGTCAACAGAGTAAGAGAGTTGCTGGCCTAAAATACCTTGGGTCATTTATTTTTATTGTGGGTTAAGCTTAAACATAATACTACGTGTTTTTCCTTGCCCCCTTCAAGATTAAGCAGTTCACGAGAGAGTCTGCATTTACCAACACAATGAGTATTCTCCTGGTAAGTCAAGTTGGTTTTGCCACAGGTGCTGCCAAAACTGGGTCTTCTCTCCTTTGAAATGCCAGAGAGGCTTGAGAGCCAGCACTGATAGTTCATCAAGAAGGAGCTGAAATGTGTCACTTTGGTGTGAGATGACAATGCTGGTAATGGCTAAAATCAGGCATTTGGTTGATTCCTTTTTCAGCCACACATATGCAGTTTGAAATAGCCATAGTGAAGTGTTTCTTCAAGTGCTTCTGTGAGTCTGTGAGAATGGAGTTCCTGAGGCAGATGGTGTATTTTGGTTATATGTGACTTTTTAATGTTAAAACCAGGCTTACTGCTGGATTGGTGCTCTCATAGGATGGTTTTCATGATGCAACTAAAATTTTCAGTGAGTTTGCTCCTTACTTCGAGGAAACTGCTTTTTGTTACTAATCCCTGACCAAAATAGAAGTCCCATAAATGTAGGTATGTGTATTTGGGGCTTTCTAAAAGAGCTTTCAGTTCCATGGATTTTTTTTTTTTTCATTTGCAACACTGCAAAGGAGACATGGCTTTCTGACCTTATTGAGGAAACATCTCTGTCTTTCCCTAAGCTGAGGTTTAGCTGTCAATACAGCAACGCCTATTCATAGTTGCTTCCTGAAAAAAATGGCAACAAGTACAGTGTGGTTCCTTATCCCATCATACAGAGGAATTAATCCAGCCGTGAAAACAAGCTTTTCAACATGTCACATCATAGCGTATTGTGCACTCCTAACCACAGAGGAATAGGACAAGGACGTATTTAGGATCAGCTCATGCTGGATGTTGCCAGGAAAAGGTTAGGCAGTAATCAAGGCTATTGTAGATAAAATCTTTGCTCACAGGGCAGTATCTTGCACAGCTGCTTTCTTCAAGCTTACTTCTAAAGGAAAACAGTGCTGGGTCCTGTTGCAGGTAGGTAGGTTGGTGTGCGATTTTTATCTAAAGACTGTTAGGTGCTATTTTTCTTGAGGCAGCACTTCCCAACTTTCACTTTCCAGTTCAGCAGTTCCCAGGGTTGGCTTCTGTGTGTGCTGGAAACAAAACAAAACAAAACAGCAGGCACACCTGAGCAGTGGCTTACTCAATGCAAGTGAGCTAGTCTGCTCATAAGTATTCTAAAGACCAAAAAGGTAGTAAATGATCATAAGAGTTTATTTTAAAAGCAGGACTTTTCCTTCCATGTAGCATTACTGTAAGAATGGCTGGTCTGCCCTGCTCCCCTCAAAGTCAAACCTTTGCATAGGTTGATGTACAGCTTTGCTAGTGGAAGGGTCCAGTAGCGAAGGTCACCTACATGGTGTCCCACAACAGAGGCATCATACCTGTGTATTGAGGTCAGATGCAAATGTTTTCTTTAGTTGTTGTAGGCTTGGTGGTTTGGTTTTCTCTGCAGGAGGGGGCTGAGGGGTTTGCCCTGCAGACTTTTTCAGTTCCAGAAAGATAATGGCCTTTTACAGGTGACATGAAGCAATCAACCCAACCTAATGGCATGGTCTTGATTTTTATGACAAACCTTCTTTCTCTCCCTCTGCAAATGTGTCTCACTGGTAGGATGCATGGGCTGAGATGGTCACTTTTCAGAACATGTCGCTGCTACCTGCAGAGGCAATACAACATGCAGTATATATGGTGACATACCTGAACTATATCTGGAAGCAGAGGCAGAGCGTCACCTTTGCACCCTGCACTTTAATGCTGGTTTTGCCAGCCCTAGATATGGAGTTGGATAGCAGAGCCACCTGCGTGCCCCAGCTCACTGCTTGGCACGGCACAGTGGCAGATGCATCGTTAAGGGTATAGGGAGGCATGTAGGTCATGTAGCTGACCAAGAGCCAGAGGAGCCAAAAGGCTGGGCTACAGACCTTGAGAGGACTAGCTGTTGGCTGGCTGAAGAAAAACCTTGTTTTTATCCTGAGGGCTCATGCTAGTTAGCTTATTCCACTGCCTTTGTGTCTGTATTGCTATTTCTAATGGCCCTTCTAGAGATGCGAAGGGTCTGCATGTGCTTCATCCTGGCTCTGAATGTGGGATGGTGTGCACAGAGTCCCCATGCTTTGATGTGGCACCAGCCACCATTAAGTTGGTCCCCGGTGACTTGATTGTGTTTAATAGGATGTGTGGTCCCTTTGGAAGGCATAAGATAATTATACAGCTATCCAGATGAGAACATGGTCTTGCCTTGGGGCTGAATACTAGCTCTTGGGGAAGGTAAGAGCGGCTTACTAACAGGAATTGTTTTACTTTCCTGTGTGTTACCAGAAAGCATCATGTTCATGTGTGTGGTACTCCTTATGACAGGGAAAAGCTCTGTCTCCTCTGGGATCTGGAAAGATTGCTGTATAGTGGCCAGGTCTCTGAAATCATCACCTTTCCCTAGTGTAGGAGACCCATCAGGTCTGCAGCTGTGCGTCTCATGACTGTTGGCTTTTATAGGGAATGAGTTTTTTGCAACAGGTTAATTCCCTGCCAATTCAAACAATAAGCCTGTGACACTTGAAGGAAGGTTTACATAAGCCTTTTACGGAGACCAGTTTTGCTGGAAAGACTCCTATTAACTGAAACAACACTAAAGTTTCTTTCAGCAAAATCAATTAAAAATTACATGCTGAAAACAGAAGCTGAATGCCTTTCCTAATTACATACAGCCACTGTTAACAGAGCAACTCTTACTAGTGTGCTGTTTTGCTTTTTCCATGGGTCAAGGCATTGTAGACACGGGATTCCTCATGTTCTCTCTCTGTTGTTTTTTCGGGGGGATTTTTTGGCAGCTGGTGATTTTGTTTATTCTCATCTTATGCCCTTTCTGACATCTGGAACCAGATCTTGTTTCCCCTGAAGTCAAGGGCCTTTCCCCAGGGAGGTAAATTAGCAGTCAAACTGGATCTGTGACTGATACCAGCAGTGCCCTGCAAGGCAAATGGGCTGGCTGGGGGCCTAGCCAGGGATTACCATTGGTTTGCTCAGGTGCTATGCATAGCTTTGTTTTCTTTGCAAATAAGGATAAATCTTTTGTTTAATGAGGTGTTTTTAAGCTTTTCCGAAAGTTTTTGCTTGTGGTACAGTAGATGCATCTGTAGGCAGTGTGCTGTGTTTGATGCCTCCCTCCTCCCCAGCCTGAGTCAGCTGCACGTGGGCAGAGGCATGTTGTTTGCATTGGGAGGAGGTGGTGGGACAGAGCTCAGCCAGTGTCCAGGGGGCTGTGACCCCGGCTCCATTGAGGGCCACAACCTCAGCTGTGGGATCTGGTCCCTACCGCTTCCAGGAGAGCTCCTAGACTTGGTGCTTTGCTAGATTGGGGCCCTGAGGATGAGAGTAGATGTATGTAAGCAGAACAACATGAAGGGTGTGCTGCGTTATGAGAACAGCGGAAATAATGAAATATAAGCAGATTTTACAGTGAACGAGTCAAGCAAATCAGCTAAAAGCAGTGAATTGGCACAGAATAGCATACCAACAGCCCCGTCCCTGCAACAACTGCTTAGTGCAGCAGAGAAATTTTCATGCCAGAGTCTGGAAATACTTTGTTCAGCTTTAGGAAATATAAAGGAATGTCTTTTAGGGTCAAGAGTGTAGTAATGTCTGTGGCTATCTTATCTGACAGTCAACAGCTCATGTAGACTGATCTGTGCTTCTAGACAGCATGTCTTCCACATTGTTTTCCACTCAAACGTGGTTGCTGCCTGCTTGCAAGCTGGGCTCTTTTACAGCCTCTGGCAGGCAGTGTTTAAAGCGTTGTTTCTCTGCACTTGATCAAACGGAAAGTGCAGAGAAAAAACCTCAGCCTCTCACGTTTCCATGTCATGTTTAATCAGTCACTGTGCGGGACAGTTTAGTCCTGATTTACAGTTATGCTTACGAAGAGAAGTCCTGTTTTGAGATCCACATATCAGATCTCTGTGCCCCATTGACTCTACTGTATATAGTCTGTGAACTTCAATGCAACTTTCCACATGACTAAGGACTACTGAATAGCCTACAGAAGTTATTGGCTCTGCTAGTGTCTACTTTTCCTTTACGGTTATTTAAAGGGACTGATCTGAAACCTGCAAACCCTGCACATAACGAGTTTGTATAAATCATTAAAACCCAGAGCTCGAAGGGGTTTCAAGAGTTTGTCTAGTTCATCCACCTGCCCCAAGGCTGAATAACCTTTACCTAAATCTCTTGTACTTTCACTCTTCTCCTTTGGGGTAGTTGTTAACATTTGCGTGTAATAACTTGTGTACTACGCTTACAGGCACTGACGCATTTACTGAATGTTTGAAATGAGTGAACGGTGTTAGCTGGGAATTCTGGTACTGGTACGATAAAAAAAAAAAGCAATATTGCTCACATGTGGAGAGGGTAAGTGATTAGATGTGACTTGTGTTCTGTCATTCTTTTTTGTGACAAGTACATCCTTATGAAGGCATTTCACAATTAAAAAGCACACAGATGTAATTTAAGGAATAGCTACATGTAACGATTACAGACAGGTTCTTAAAGAAAGGAGCCCAGAATTAGACTCAGTCTTTATTAAGTCCCAGAGCACCTGAGAATATTTAGGTTAGAATTTCTGAAACCAAGGCACTTTTTTCTACAAAAAGACTGTTCTTCTTGCCCTCTTCATTCCTTTTTAAAGGTGTGAAGGTCATGAGAAGGAGCAAAAATAAAAATCGGAATAAATTTTAAAATGTTACGTAAAATTTATTTTTTAAAACTGCCCCGAAATATTATTGCTACCTTTTTAGCCAGAACTGCTTACCTGACTTTTAACATGTCCCCTGATATCAAGGGCATTCAGACCTATGATTTTAAGGACCTAATTTTGAAAACTTTTTCTCTGACATCTCCAGAATTGCCCAGCATTAATCCAATCATTTTATTCATCTTTGTACCCACCTTGAATTGAGAGAGCTTTAAATATTAATGTCAGAGAAGATGACCCCTGAGTTAGCATTGGGGAGGCTGATATATATAGCTGTGGAAAAGGTCTCTGTCAACCTTAATAAATGTTTTGTGCAATTTTTTAAAACAAAGATTATGCCAAAGAATGCTGTTGCATCTGCTCCCTCCGACTTGCTGAAATGGAAGATTTCTTGCAACATGACAAGTTGTAGTGGGTGAAGCTACTATATATGTAAGGGAGACAATGAGAAAAATCAGTATTGTTGACATACTTGGCCTGCAGCAACTGCCATAGCTATCCAGGGATAATTTGTCTCTTTTAGCTGTAGCAAGATCAGTGCCTGGAGTTTCCTTTGTCAATAATCTCAATGTTTAGATCTTGGTCTTTATGTCAGTGAGCATGTAGGTACTCTGGTTTTCTGCAGAGTAATTTTGTAAAGTCACCCAGCAATTTTTAATATCAATGGTGCATCACTGTAACACCTTGTCTTTAGCTCCTAGTTCAGAGTCATCAGGTGCCTGTGATGATACAGAAATTAAAAATGATAACACAGTAGAAAATCTCAACTATTACATGGCAACACTGCAGTAGTAGTTGTCTGGTTTAGAATTCAGAATTTCCATGGGAGAAAACTCCTATCTTCTGCCAGTGGTACCCTGGGCAGGACAGCGGGCACAGCTTTGCTTCTGCCCTCTGTGTGCCAGCCGAGCTGCTTGTAGTTAGCTGCTGCTGCGGGCCAGGCTGCAGATTGCGAAGCCTGTTCCCATGGAGCAAGGGGAAAGCATTGCTCATCATTTGGCCTCTGAGTCATAACACCTTTGCTGTTAATAGGATCGAGAACCTCTCCTTTTATGAGGTGGTGCCTAAAGGCACAATTTAGTCTCAGAATTGTATTACCCCGATTATTATTCCGCTAAAGCAGGTGGCGGTATTCCAGCTGACAACAATGGAAGTGGGAGCAAGCCTTCAAGTCTCAACTGTGTACAAGGTGTGATATATTCCAAACCACAGAGATCCTCCATGCTCTGAGCTGATTGCTTTTGAATCAATTAAAGTTTCACAAGCACGATTTATTATTAACATCTAGAGCTGCTTTCACAAATCTCTCAGCAGCATAGTAGAGAAGTGCTTATGAATCAGGAAAATTCCTTCCAGCTAGGAGAGGTTATTTGCTAGCTAAATCTCTGATCCAGTCATAACTGCCATAGCAAAGTCCATCAAATAAGCATATGAATGTTTGCATCTAAAAAATTTCTGATCTATGCCGTTTCAGGGAAGGCAGCAGTGTCATGGTGCCTCGCCAAAGTGGGTCATGGCTTCTTTCTTTGTGTTGGAAAATGAAGGGGGCTGGAGGAGGGAGGGGGCGGGGAGGAGAGGAGTTGAAAAAAGCAGGGTTAGCTGTGCAAAGTAGCAGGGGGAGATTATTCCATGTGCAAAAACCTGTGTGGTAGAAGTAGTGGTTAGGAAGCGATCCCTTCAGACTCTTCATGGGCTTTCAAATGAACCTGCATGTGCTACCGTAGCGAGGCTGCAGCACGTTTCAGCATGCAGGCTCCGTGGCACCCGCGTTACAGTCCAAGCTGATGTGTGACATTTAGTATGTGGGCTTCGGGTTTTCTCTTCCCTTCTCTGGGTCTGGTTACGTTCCTTGTGACATTTACCTACGTATGAAAATGGAGCAGTGTCCCGGTGGCCTTATTGACTTGTACCTAAAAGCCGAATTAGAGTGCTTTGTATTTCTGGTTGTCAGTATCTCTTGACTGTAAGTTGAGAAATTCTATGCTTATCAATGTTTTGAGGATTTTGACACAATCTTATCAAGTTAATGTAGCCTTTGCCATTGCCTCCACCTTCTCTTAATTTTTCTTTTCCTTTATAACCATTCTTCCTAGCTGGAGCTCCCCATTTCAGTATTTCTCGTATCACTAGTTCAAAACCTGGTGCCCGAACAGCGGCTTTACAGCCAGAATTTCTACCTTCAACCGCTGTTGAGCACAGAAGGGAGCAAAAATCTTGGCAGCTGGCTCCTGCTTCTTGCTTGTCTGCCCAGCCTTGATAAATGAGAAAGCCAAGGAGCTGCTCTGACTCTTGCCAGCTGGCCAAGCTCCCAAAGAGACAGTCCACCCACCCCCCACAAAGGTCAGAGTGCAGCCCTGCCCGGCCGCTCTACCCTTGCCGGAGCATGGAGCAAGAGCCGGTCCTGCCAGCCCTGCTCCTGCTGGGGTCTCTCTGGGACCAGGGCCAGCCCCCGCGGGAAGGTTACAGCTCTCGGTCTCTCTGTGCCGCCTGGGATGCCGCAAACGAGCGGCAGATTCAGCCAGCCCAGCTCACGCCTTGAACTGCTGAGTTAATTGCAAAATTGTGATGGCTGGTAGATGGCAGTCAGCTGGTGGTAGGTTTGAGATGGGCCTAGTGTAACTCATACCTGAAGTCACAATTTTCCCCCTATACCTACCCAAAGAGAAAATGCCCAAATAAGCCTTTATTGCCCCATATCTGTTAAATAGATAGCTTTTATTTGTGACTGAGCCACTTGAAACATGCTTTCCTGTCTGCTTTCAGAAAGGCAATACTAACCTGTGCTGCTTCTTGTAAATTATGATGTTTTGGAAAGGAGTCAGCTTTTCAGGAAAGCGAGACCAGCATTTGAACCTTTAAAGCCATGAGATGTCTGTGGCTCGAGTGGGCTGGCGTCTGATTCATGAGTGGAGAGTCTGTGTTGCGCATCCCCCTATAGTCTTTTGATCTAGCAAAATTGCCCTGCTCACTCAGATCAGTGACTCCTGTGACAGCGATAGCCCCCGGCATTTTGTGCGATAAACATCATGGAAAACTGTCTTGCACCCTGCTCTGTTTATGGCACCTCATCATCTCCAGTCACAGCTGCCTTTGGGGTCCTTCAGGGCTGACAGCTTTCCCCCAGGTCACAGGGCAGTCAGGAGAGGTTTCTGCCAGAGCTGTTGGATGCTGCTTCCCAGCATCAGCTGGTGACGTTTCTGGGTCCCTGCTGGCCAGGAAGCAAGACAGCAAATTCCAACTATTGCGTGAACCAGTAAGCCGACACTGGACTAGGGACGTGTGAAAGGGAAGGGATGATAAGTGACAGTTTCTGCAGCCTAGCTGTTATCTCTGCACGAGTTCAGTGTGACATGGAGTATCAGGTATCTCCACGTTCTGTCACATCTAGGACAGGTTAATTGAAGTCATTGTTTGACTGACTGAGAGCCTTCCCTACTTTCTCTTTGCTTTCTTACAACCAGATTTGTGCTGAAACTCTCCACCTCTTCTCCAGGGAAGCTCCTAATATTCCCAAGTCTTTGCTCTGCTTGTGACTTCCTCGAGACCATGCTGTGGTTTGGGGTGGTTCAAGCTCTCCTGTTCCCTGGGGGATGCATCCAGGTAGAAGATGGCTGTCCTTCAGCAGGGTTGGCTTGTAGATGTGAACACATAATTCCCTGAAGCCCACACCAAGTACATAAGAATGCCTGTAGCCACTGGGTATAATGCAGGCATCACTTTTCCTCGGCCTGTGTTGGCAGGGCCGTTTGCAGCACTGGCCAAGTGAGTGGCTGCGTCCCAGGCACTGTTACGTAAGGAAGAATTTCAACATTAATTATGTGTCTTGGCTTTAGGTTTCATTCTGTCTCTCTGGACACCAGAAGTAGTCTCAGAAGATTCAGTGTGGCTTCTGCAAACAAAACAAACTTTATTTTCCAGGCTTTGGGCTCTACTGCTTTCTCCTGGAGCATCCGCTCCTTTGGGACATTTTCCCTTTGTTTCCCCGCCACCGAGAAGGAACAGCAGTTTTCTGGAGATGCTGCTGAGCATAGCTAACATGCTAACATATTAGTGCTGCAGCAAGGCTGGCACTTTCAGTCAGACAGATTAAAAAGGAGAACTTAAGCTTTCCCTTTGCTCTCAGCCACCTTCCTCGTTCTGAAGGGCCGGAGGAGGGAGGGAGGGATGGACTCAAGGCGCTGCTGCCGGCCGGGCTGCAGAGGTGGTCTGGGGCAGAAGTGCGGGCTGGGGAGAGATGGCTGTGGGCTGTTCGGATCATGTTCTCGCCCTAATGGCTTTCCACCCCCTCATCCTACCGCGGCTGAAGTCATTAATGCTCATTAAGCCAGGATGGAAACAAACCCAAACAAGAAGAGTCTACAAAATAATTCTGTTACTCCAGACTGTTTTGGTTTTTTTTCTTGTTGGGTTGTTGGTTGGTTGGTTTTTTTCCAATGAAGCAATTGTCATCCTGTCATCCCATTTTTAGCCAGACTGGAAACAATCAGCAGGACAATAGTGAATTCCCCTCCTGGGGAGGCAGTCACGGGATCTGCTCCCGGATGGGAAAGGTGAGGCGCCTTCCTTCGACTGTCTTGGGGGGAAGAATCTCCCTCACCAATTCCCGTGGGCATTGCTGAGAGCCCTGGTTTTGTGCAGCCCTTCCCGGTGAGTCACAGCCTCTGGCTCCTCTGAGCCCTCTGGACCGGTTGCATTTTCTCGCAGCCCGCTGCAGGGTTAACCCTTCTGTGGTTTCACCCAGGTGCTCTCATGCGTGTACGACCCATCCCACTCGCTGGCTGATGATGTAGATTGTGGGTGCCAGAAAGTCATGAAGTAATCTGTGGTTTAGACCAACAACAGGCTAGTACAGAACTCACACAGAGGAGGGGAAGATTTTTCCAGTCTTGCTCATCTGAGTGATACTTGATCTTAGGAACGGCTGTGTAAGGGGACAGCGCTTCAGAGCAGGGTGCTGTGTGGTGTGAGCAAATGTACTGGAGTTTGGCAAAAAGCAGGGGGTGCAATAGGGGGGACAGGAGCCAGATGAAGTCCTGTGGTAGCACCACAGAAAGCCACGATGCAGCTCGGCCAGAGTGACCCAGGAAACCTCTCAAATCCTATAACTGCTTGTGACATGGGTTATGTGAAATGCTGTCCTCTGCCAAGGGCAGAGCCTGCAGCTGTGTCACGCTCAGGCCCTTCTTTTTGCTGCTGAGTTTGGTTGTAGCACGTGGGGAAGCGCTGGATTCCCCCTCTTATCACTGCACCTCCATGCAAGGGCACCGTGCCTACCTGGCACCAGCATCCTCACTGCCCCAGAAAGCACAGATGGGACAGGGCATGGAAGGGCAGGGTCAGGTAGGAAAGTAAAGTGGCCATGCTGCCGGAGGAGTAGGCAGAAATGACCAGAGAGAGGGACCTTGCTGTCTTCAGCTTCTAAAAAGCAGCCCTGATGACACCTTAGTGACTGGCCAATGCAAAAAGCAAACACTTTCCTTTAAAGATGCAGGAAGACGCTAAGCCTGAATCCGTGTTCTGTCTGGGCTTTGCGCATGAGGTAAAAGCCACAGGGCTGACTAGCAAGGTGCCAGAAAAAGCTCCAGCTGCCCAGGGCAACCGAGGACAAAAGAGAGCTCTGCTTGCTGGGCTGCTGGGTTTAGCAGCAAGTCACCGCGTCTTTGAGTAACGCGTCACTAGTGCTGGAGCTCTGACGTCAGTGCTGTGAAGGTGCCATGTGGGCACCAGAGCCGTCGGGCTGTGGAGTGCTTCATCTCGAGGTACAGAGCTGGAGTGGTGAAGCACTTGGTGAAGAAATCTGCCGTACAGGCTCGTCTGGGGATGCACGGTGGGAAGTGTTTCTGCCTGATCCCTGAAACTTGGATTAGCTCTGGGGCAGAGCCTCCTGCATCCAAACTTCATACTGGGTGTCAGCTGCACCCGCTCCGTGTCTGGGCAGAGCCCCTCTGGGAGAATGCTTTGCTTGCTCTGGGGGAATGAAAGGCTGTTGATAAGGGTTGTCATCTTGTTGAGCGTTTTCTGTTTTGAGTCATTCCAGTCATGGTGAGGGTTGCTGGCAGTGCCAGGAGTGACAGCGAGCACTTAGTTGGGGACAGCGAACCAAACACCCAAGGGTTGAGTTCCAGGTAGCAGGCGTGGCTGTGGAGACACAGGCATGTGCAATGGAAATGCAGAGATTCAAAACCAATAGTACAAAATTAAGGAATTGACTCTAGGGGAAGCAAGCTGGGTTTGGATTTGTATCACTGTGGTGCTTCCCATGTCACCACACAGACAATGTGAGGTGTGAAGCGAAAGTAGCACTATGTTTAAAAGTTGATTCCCAATGCACATGGATGTGATCTTGATGTGAAAGTGGCTGCTATGTCATGGTGTGGTGGCTTTCCTGTTACAGTCTGGCACGAAGTATGCTGCAGCACCCACACCACCATCCCACACACAGCGTTCTCTGCTCTTAACCCTACCGTGAAATCATTTCTCATGCAAAATCATGAAGAGATTTGCAAACCATTTGTAAAGTAAAGCACTGTGAAGTCTGCTTGAGAACAGAAGCTGGGGACACGTAAACACACGTGCAGAGAGGACAGGGGTCATCTATTGCTCCTTGTCTGGGTAGCCTGTCTAGAACAGTTCCAGGAATTCATTAGCTTTAATGTATCTTTTGTGGGTGATGCATTTCAGCCTGTTAAAATAATTCACTTTTTGTTCCTTTTTCTCAGGGCAGTAAAGGGTCATCCTGCTTTCCCTGAGCCTCTATGTTCTTCCATTAGTCCTTGATCAATGATTTATTCATGGGGAGAGTATTTGAAAACAGCAGTCCAGCCTGAGCATAGCGGCACTCAACTGTGTAGATAGATGAGTTTGAAGTACTTGATGATTGAACCCACTGGAATTGTCAATAACATTAACAACTGCTTTCCTGCCACAAAATAAAAATACAGCTTTGAGGTAGAATGTGCTACACTTTGATGAGAACATGAGCTAAAAACCAATGCGCGTTAGATGCCACCTGGGTGTACCTTTAGCAAGCAGACAAGGACTTTTTTGAAAAACATCTTTCCTTCAAGTTGACTAACTTGTATTGTGATAGAAAATTGGTATTGTTGTGCAATTCTGGCCTGTGTAAACACGAGAGGTTTAGATACAAAATCTTTAATTCTGAGTTTTGATCTGGTGTGGTGCCATCACGCCTCTCAGCAAAGATTTCTGTCTGGTTTGCCTGTTGTTTCTTGTCTCCCTAGATTAGAAATAAGTTTCAGTGAGGATTTGTGGTGTCGTCTTCCTGCAGAAAGGGATTTATAACCAAGACACTCAAGCATATAGTCAAGGCCTGTGTAAGCAAGAGGGACCTGACAGCTTCAGACCTTCCCCAGTTAAAACAGTAAAATCCTGTAGTCTGTAGTGTTGGCCTGAAAAAGGCTGAGATAATAACAGTTGTCACAGGTACCTTCCCGTAAGCAAGGCATCCTGGTCCGGGAAAGAAGAGTGAGCACACAGAGTCACAGCATGAATTGACTCTGAGTCAGCCAACCGAAAGGCACATGCTGCGCATGGGTAACATCCCCAAATTCCCATCTTAGCTGGAGCTTGCTGGATGCTAGTGTTAGTCATTATTCCCATTCCTGTCCTAAAAATACCCCTTGTGCTTCCCTTACACAAACTTCCCATTTCCCCCCCTGGAGCTGATACTCTGTGTATTGAGGGGTGAAAAGAAAGGGGTGCTGATTCTTTGTGTGGCAAGGATGTGACGGTAGATGCCTGTGGAGGGACTGGCTTGTTTATCAGGGGAAGGACTGTAATATATGGTCTGGAAAGCAGTCTTTTAGTGTGGTGCACCAGAAAGCTGAGTCATGCCAGGAGGCATATTCCCGGAGACAAAGAGAGACACAGACACACAGTACTGATGGGTGTCCTCCTGCACAGTCACACGTTGCAGAGGCCCAAGTGCCCTACTGCGCTGGGGAGATGCCAGCTGGGTTGCAGAGACACTTGTGCAAGGATTTGACAGATTTATCCACTGAAAACTCAAGAGGTGAGCTGTGTGAAGACAGCCTTTACTCATTCAGGTCCCATTTCTATCGTTTTTCTAGATGGGATCAGTTGAGACAGTGCTTGTTTTAATTTTCTGATTAATTTGTTTCATACGTCACAGGAACAAGGGAGTTGGCAGCTTTTGGGGCATGGTAGCCGTGTCAGCTGAACTCCTGACTCCTTCTCTAAGTTACTTGTGCGTTGCTTGCAATCGGGCAGCCAGCTAAGGCACCTAATTTGGGAACTTAGATGGCCTTGCCAGCTGGTGAGTTGAATTTTAGAGGGTCTGAACTGCCTTGGGAAAACACCTGTCTCCCTGTCCTAGCTGGAGCCCTGACCAACAAGACTTGTGGGTTAAGTACCTGATGCGACGCGGGGAGAATAACAGCCAGCATTGTTCATGGGCACTTCGGGGTCTGCTTGCTGCCCGTGCGGCATCTGGCTGGGGTGACACGTGGGATCTAGTCTGTCCCTGTTGGCCTGGCGCGCAGCTCGATGTCACTGGTTCCTGCACGCAGACAGCTTGGGAGGAGTCCCCAGAAGTGGGAGCGAGATTGCAGAGAGCTTGACATGCCCAGCCAGGAATTTCACCTGGCTCTGCCCTGCTTATCCAGGATACTTGGGCTTCACACAGCCCTGGGTGAATCACCTGTAAGGAGTGAAAAGCAACAGTAATCCACATGAAATAAGAAACTAAATCTTGGGATAATGACCCATTTGCTAGGCTCCTACAAATACCTCTTCCATCTGACTTCACTGCTGTTATTTAAGTGATTGTTGTGGTGAAATACAGGGAGATCAGAGCAGTCAGGAAAGCACTTTGCCCGCAGGTTCTCTGGAGTCACAGAAAAGAGAGAATCAATGATACCAGTGATGGTCTCAGGTTTTTTAAGAAACATCTCTCAAGACAGCATCTCCTAGGAAATATATTTAAACTTCATTCTAAAGGGGGCTAGGCAGTGTTCCCTCCTGCGCAGTACTAGCATGCCTGTGTGCTTTGCGCCCACAGTGTGTCACTAGCATGTAGCCTGCTCTTTTGCTGCGTGCGTAAAAATTCAGTGCAGGTGGTGAGATTTTCAAAAACATCCATGCTGGCCCAGTGTTGCTCCTTCAAAAGTTAATCGTCAATTTGGCAGTGGAATTCTATGGGCCAATGCAAAGTGCTTTTAAAAATCCCATCTGAAAATACAGTACTTCTGCCTTCACCCTTGTTCATTCCATTATAGAAGGGAGATTAGCACCTATAGCCTTAGCTTTAAAAATCTGGATCTGTAATTCAGAGCCTTAATAAGGTTAAGTAATTTTTTTTTTTTTTTTCTACGGGCCTGATCCAAAATCGACTGAACCTGACAGGACTTTTTTCCACTGATCAGGCTCAAAGTGAAGTGAATTTTATCCACATCAGTTGAATATGGAGAAGTTTGCCTGACTAGACATACAGGTTCAATGCAGGAGTGTCTTCCCCACAAAGCCCTGCCGCATTACCAGACTAGCACAGGTTTGTTTGCTGCCCAAGCCATTGCCAGAGGCAGTCTGCACCTATGATCATGACGGATAGGGCCAGCTTTTTTTTGTGTTGGGTTTTTTGTTGTTGTTGTTGATATTTCCTGGAGTGAAACATTCCTCCTAAGACTCTTGAGTGTGTGGAGGGTGGATTTCAAGGCACCTGTGAGGTTGTCAGTGAGGGTGTGGGAGAGTCGCTTTGGTGTGAGCTACTAATTCCCCCAGGGTAGGCTTAGTGGCACGAACTGGTGAAATAGGGACCTGTCAGTCTGTGCCGGTGGAAAGAAGAGTCTTTTCAGCAGCACAGTCCTACCCTGATCCTACCAGGACAGCTTGGAGCTGGGACAGGGCCTTTGAGCAGCTCTGTGATGGGCTGTGGGCAGTTGGTGATCATTAACCTGGAATAACTCTTTCACTCCATCTTGAAGTGTTGAGACTGAGGGCACAAGCCTGATTTCATTTTAATTTCTGTATTAAGCTTCAAATCAGTGTTGGTCTATTTTTGTGAAAGTAACATATGCTTTTTAACCAATCTTGGCACTGTCAGTCATAAGTCCATAGCTGATTCTTGTTTGTGCATTTGGGTCTTGAGTTTGTTGTATGCCTCCTCTGAAGACTTAAGGCAATGGGACTCGCAGAAAGAAGCGTTGTGGTTGGGGTTTGGTTTTTTGGTTGTTGTTTTTTTTTTTTCTTTCCCTCTTTTTCTGGCAAGGGTAAAATAGGAGCTCTGTTGGGAGCAACTCAGCAAGTGATGTTTTAGGGCCAGCAAATTCCAGTGTCGCTGCCCAGTGGGACTGAGGAGTCTATCACAGGACTGGGCTGGCGGCTCATCCGGAGAGGGAGCGCGTGGCGTGCATACCAAGAGCTGGACACGAAGCCTTTTTCTGTCCACCTCTCCCATTCCTGCTGTAAATGGGAGGACATTTGCTCTGGGATTCAGGGAAATACCTCAAGTGTAACTCCTCTTTCCTGACTAGAGTCCCACATGAAAATGCAGCAAATTATATATTATATTTATTGATATATATATATATAAAATGTATGTACACAAATGCAGACATATAAATATATATGGATTGCACCATCTTTGGGATTACTTCAGCGCAGCAATCTCCAGCGCGTCCATGTTTCAGCAGTAATGGCTCCGGCTCTTGGCTGCCCCATTTCACAAGAGTGTCTTTTTGCCCTCGTAAAGCTGCCTTTGGAAACTATCATTAGCTCTCTTACAGCTGCCCTGCATATAATAAAGGGGAAGCTTATAGGTGTGACTGACCCTGAAGGGACTCGGGGCACCCGTGGGGTCCCACTGGATCTGTACCACTCGGGATCAGACCCACTAACGCAGTGGAAGCTGTATGATTATCTGTTGTGGTATGCCAAGGGTTTTTTTTTCAGTCTCTGCTGTGTATTTTAACTTACCACTCTAATTTAACTGGACGATGAATCATGCCCGTTCATCTCAATAGCAATGAAATCATGTCGGTAATTGTTTTAGCTTCCACAGACGCTTTTCTGAAGTGCCCAGAGGGGAGGGGAGGGGGACTGCTGGTGCTTCAAGCCATCAGAGAGGTGTTGGATCCCGGGTAATGCTAGCTCCTTTGTCATAGGAAAAGTCAACACCTTGGGTGCCACTTCATCTCTGGAGCAGCAGCCTGGGAAGTGGGGGAGTGCTGGGAGGGGACCGGTGCTCCGGTGTGGTCTGGGGAACTGGCTTCCAGAGAGACCCACCAGCAGGAAGGGGTCAGACCGATGAGGAGCCAGCAGCACTGGGTTCCAGCTTATCTCCACCAAAAAATCCATGGTGCTGCCTTAACCCAGGCAGATGGCTTGCAGAAACTTGTCCTTGTGTTTGAAGGCTGCTTGACTTTAAGATTGATGTGTAACAGCGCGCTTCTGGATACAAGTGCCAGCCGATCAGTTTAGTCTGAAGCCCAAGCAACAGAGCAAGAATTTATTTTAAAGCTTCATCAGACTTATCTCTGTGAGTGCATAAGACTGACGCGGCGTGCCTTTGGACATACTGAAAAGCACAGATGCAGGTGGGCATGAGGATCTCCCTTGGTCTCGCACAAATCTGAGCAGCAATGACCTTGCCTTGCAGGACAGTCCTTGGCTGTGTGCTCTGGTGTGAGTTTGGAGAGAAGTTCAGCCATGCGTTCTGGTGTTGTATCTGACCCCAGACACCAGTCCATGTTGCATCACTCTGTGCCATCCTGGTGTCTGCAAGAGAGGTGGAGCCTGCTTTGGAGGCTGGGTGGCCGTAATCCAGCATGCCTTTATCCTAGCACAGGGCTGCAGAGCTTTTCAAAGGCTTTGTGCTCTGCATTCCAGTGTGGGTGGGTTAGGGAAAGGAGAGAAAAGCCACGAAGCTCTGTTACATTTTACATTCCACGTTCCACTTCCACAGCTCTCTGTGGAGTCTGTAGGATGTCTTGTGGTGGGATGAGGACATAAAATCCCCAGGAATGGTGCTGGGCTCCTGGCTGGAGAACTGGAGGCTGAGATGCCTGTGGGATTGATCTTCCCCATGAGCCTCCTCTGCCTCCCATGGCTGTACAAAGCAGCCAGCAAGGACAGGCAGCTGTCTTCTGTGATATGGCCTAGCAACGGAGTGTTAGTTTTCAGTGGTTTCACTCGCACTTTCCACTTATCCTGGGTCTGAGTTGGGTCCTTGAACCTTTGTGTCACATTTCTGCTTTTGCTTTGTTCCTGAGAAATGCAAAGTTCAGTGTGGGGCCGTTGTGGCTGTGTTTATGGTTCTCTGAACACTTAAGCATGGTCAACTTTTGAAAACAGCTTCTGGTTATTAGGACAGCGCAGAAGGGCACCTTGCTGTGTTTCATTCCTACTTTCTGCTAATTATGAATTACAAATTACAAATGTCTGGAGAGATCTTCCATCATTTCTGTCCCATTACATTGCACTGCAAGTTGCAGTACGCCTGCCGCAGTCAGGCTGTCTGCTTGCGTGCTGGGCTTGCACCTCAGAAGTTGTTTGGCAGCTGGAAGAAATCTTGTCTTTACGCAAGAGAACGTTTTTCAAGAAAACAAAGAGTTGAAGTTATGTCTTGCAGTCCCTGGGCTGTATTTCAATGTTACTGCACGCCGTACTGGGAAGGACAGAACACACAGACTAAATCCCATAGGATTTTAGGGATTGTGCTGTGAGGCTATGGGTGTGTAAAGCAACACTTTCCATCTCAGCGTGTCAGCCCCAAGGGGTGGTGTGTGTAAATGGCTACGCACTGGTTGTATGCCGTGTGACGGCGGCGCTGAATCTTACCTCTGGTTCTTCGCTTGCTTCTGTGCCCCAGAGGGTGCCCTCTCTAAGCACAGTGGGGTTGCTCCAGCTATGCTGGTTTTCCCCTTTAAAGTATGACAGGAGTCGAATCAGAGGAAGCCTCCGAGGCTGGAAGGGAGCAAGAGCTCTTCCTTTCATTTGGCAGCAAAACTCAGGATTTCAAATTGTTTTCTCCACCTCAGTGTGGTTTAATCTTTTTCTGATCTCTGCTTTTTCAAAGGCCGGTAACCTAGATTTTCATTTCTGATTTCAGTATTTCCCCCTACCCAAAAGACGTGGTAGCAACTAAGCAAATAGCAGCAGCTTTGCCTGGTTTTTTATGTCCTACCTCTGATGGAATATACTGCAGGTGCCTTCTTTAGCCCCTGTTTACTGCTGCCTGCTGACACGCAGCGTTACGACTCCTTAGGAAAATTGCTTAACTCTTCCTTGATGCTGTGAGAATATGAGTTTCTGGTTATAAAAACTTACTTAACCATAAAAATAAATAATGTTTGGTTGTTATTTAGAAAAAATGTGGGAGATGTGATCCATTTTCTGTGAAGGAATTTTTAAGTGAGTTTTCTATAATCCAAGGCGCACAGGATTGGAAATAGCCTTAATTCCCAAAGTGGTATGAAATCTTTGGAACAAAACATGGAGGTCCCTAGTCCAAAGCTGGTGGAAATGGAACTGAGAAAATAATTATCTGCTTTGAGTTTGGTAACTGAATCTCCAAAATTCAGTGTGGAAAGAAAGATAGTTGTTTCAGATTTTGTGGTCCCAAAATAATTGTTAGGGCTTTTTTAAAGCACAGTATTTTTTGCAACTTGAGAGTATTGGTTTCAAAGCAAAATAAAATATTTTGGTTTGGGTGTTATTAATGAATACAAAGGAAAATGGGAAACTATATTAGCTTCACATGAGTATTTCGGGCTTTACATAAAACTGAGACCTCCATCTGTTCTCCTTATTTAATCAAAATATTGGTTTACATGTGTTGTTCACTGTACTTGGAACAAGGCCTCCAACTTGAAAAATCCTGCTTCTTTGGTAAGTGTTTTACCAGCTGTGCTATTCTACAGGTTGTAAGTCTTCCGTTCTCCTCTGTTAAAGCTGCCTCATTTTGCAAAAAATAATTACAAATTCACTGGAGCAGGAGTTGGAAACATGTATTGCTTTGGCTACCAGAGCGGGCAACAGAAACACATTTTTCTCCATCATGATGGAGGTTTCAGCATTTCTATGAAGTAAAATGACTTCAGCAGAAGAGGTGGAGAAAAATCAAAATCTGCTCCCTGCTTGCAGGTGGAGTTTGGATGCACATTTGTTCACCCAAAAGTGCTTCCAAGGAGTGTCTAAATGGCCTTGCATGCTGAAGACTTGAAAAAGCAAAATTTTCCCCTTTCAGAAACTCCAAAATTACTCATTTAACTAATTCCAGGTTTGGGGATTTTATTTTTAATTGTGTATTTTTTAAAAACATTTGGCTGGAGTTTTACATTAGTCACACCTACATTTGTGGCTAGCTCTCACTGCTCTGTACCTTCATCTTTCATAACTAAATGATTTGCATTGAGATGGGAACATCAGGCTTTTATGAGCTTTAAACTGGACCTTTGGGATTTCCAAACCTGGGAGAACCTTAAACTGAGGCAGTAAGCCAGTTTCTGCCACCCCTGCTCCTGCAAAGAAGATCCTTACTACATGTACAGCCCTTACAACACAGGGTGGTAAAACCAAAAGAAAAAAACAAACAACCCAAAACTTTATCCTTTCTAATATAGTTTCTACATCATGAGTGAGATGATCGGAATAGAGCGAGTGGCAGGTAATGTGTGTAGCACCTATTCACTGGCAAAACTCCCTGGTGTAGGGAAATTGCATTTGACGGATTCTTCAGAAAACGACTGGGTCATCTGCAATTGTAATTTTGGAGTTTTTTATGCATGGTAAACTCAAGCAGCAGATGTGTACAGAACACGTCTTCCAGCAAGTGACGCTGAAGCAGTTCATTTTGTCATTTCTTCTGGGTCTAGACTAAAGCAAAGCCGTTAGGCCGATGTGCCATAACTGCCTGTGAGGACAAAGGCTGCTTTTCTGAGTCAGGATGAAGCCTGTTTTCCAGTGGAGGTTTGCCAGTGAAAAGCAGAACCTCAGCCGGACCTTAGAAACGCAGCCTCAGAAAACCTCTCCACCATTATTGCTTCATCGAAATGCTAAAAATATTGAATGGAAAATGCAAGTATTAAGGAAATGAGGTAGATTTGGGCTCTCTGAGCTGGATGACTTCCAGTTTCATCAGCTTCCCAGAATCCTTGCTGCGAAGATGAAGAGCTCCTTGTAAATCTCAGAAACCTGTCAGTGTTTTTCCTCTCATGTGGCCGTGCTGGTTCACGGTGTGCGATGCATGGGGAGACCTGTCAACGTTGGGCAGGGAGCACAGAGCTTGCAACTTCTGGGATCGCTTGAGATAAATGCTCAAACATGAGACCAAACCACAACTTTCCTGAGGATTATCTTATGGGGGAGCCGGAGAGAGCAGGCTCTAGAGGAGCCACGTGGCTGAGCCTGGCACCGCTGGTCCCTGAGACCTGCTCAAGAGGGGTGTGTGGGGCCATCTTCTGTGGCCATGCCAAGTGAAGAGCATTGAGAAGTCTTCTTTGGTCGTGGGATGTCCTCTTCTAAAACAATCTGCCTGTAGCCAGAGCGCCTGAGCAAGCACGAGCACTTTCATGTCACGTTACAGATTATGTGAAAATAGAAAACCCAAGTTTGGGATTTTGCGTTGCTGCACAGAAGTCAGGAGAAGCCAGTATCCCAACTGCAGGAGGAGACAACAGGCGCTCTTAACAGGTTTAACATGCAATGTAGAGAATCCAAAGTGGTGGAGGTTTGCTTTGTGTGGTTAAAACTGTACTCACCCAGCGAGAGGCAAACAGTTTAAATTTAATGACGATTACATCTGTAGAGGCTCTCTGGGAGGACGCAGCAAGCGCAGGGCTCTTGCACCTGCTGAAGCTCCTGCCATCTTGGTGCTGTAGCGAGCGCGGTGCGTTACACAGCTAGCAGGGATCTGGGGCTTTCTGCAGCACGGCCTGCGGGGCAGGGGCTGGGAAGTGGCGGAGCCTGGCTTCGGGTCTGCCGAGCTGGCCCTGCCTCGTGGCTGTGTCCTCCCAGTGTTCCTCAGGCTCTCCGTGAGGGACTGTAACCTGCTCACCCAATGTATGCGACTGGGGTTCTGCTAGCTCGGATATAAGGAAAGTGTATTTTGAGATCTTCCCAAAGCATGCCAGGACATGGCAGATGTTTCAGGGATTGGGGGAGGTTTGCATAGGGGATCTCCAAGCAAGTTCACCAAAATTCCCCTTCCAGTTGCAACTTCAGGGGCAGCCCCCAACAGCCAGGGCCGCCCAGGACCAAAGAGGTGTTTGCTGCATTTAAAACTGAACCAAGAATAAACTGAACGTTTCAACCACATCATTACAGATTCTTGGAAACAAGGCCTGCCTTCATGCTTGGAGGGCTTCCCTGTGCTGCCAGGAACCACAGGGAAGAGCAACAGGAGCTTTGGCTGTAAACTGCTGCTGAAGGTGTGCTGTCATGGGCGGGCACGTACAATACCTCTCACTGTGCTCGCCTAAAGTCTTTCCAGGACAAGCCTTTGCCCACATGTCTTAGCAGCCATTTCTGATTCTCAGAAGGGGAAAAATGAGTGTCTTCTGCTGAGCGTCCCACCCAGAGCAAACACTGCAGCATAAGACAGTCATGGGCATTGTCCTCAGCATCCAGATTTCACTGGCCACCAGGTAGCTGGTGGGCCTGCTGGGAAGGGCAGCGTCATTGCAGGGGGCTTGCTGACTTGTGTTGCCGTGCCTTGTTGAAGGGAGAGGATGTATGATCTTGTGATAAAGATCTGGAGCTGGAATTCAGGAAGCTGGTGTTCAGTCTTGGCTCTGGGAGACATGGGCAAATTTCTTAACCTCTACCCTTCGCTTTCCCATCTGTTCAAGTGAGGCTATTAATACTTCTTCTTATCTCTTTGGGACGGAATATGGCTCTGATTGTCTAGCACAATGCGTCATTGATCTTTCCACTGCAACACTGAGGTTGAGGGAGAGCTGTCTCAAGCGCCAGAGAGGGTGCTGGTGGTGGTGCTGACTGTAGAAATGCCAATGCACAACAGAGCAATTGACCCCCTAATTTTCACTTCAAGATCATAGATGGAGGATGAACAGGATCGAGCTGGATTCAGATTTCAGCTCACCCATACATTTTCATACTGATATGTAGGTGTCATCACCCGTGTTACCACCCTCCCCATTGCTCCCCCTTCCTGGGGAAATACATGTCCAATCACTGGGCAAAACGGATCAAGTTCCAGCAGGGATTTCAAGGAGGGACCCTGAGACCGTCAAGTATATTTAGTTATTTGATCCTTATCTGGGCATCAGAATGACTGACAGTGGCTTTGTGCAGGCTTGTAAGATGTCCTCCATCTCAGAAAACTGGTGATGGTCACACTTCCCTGCCTTGGAGCTGCTGTGAGGGCTCTGTGCAGCTCTTGGGCCAATACCTGAGACAGTTAAAAAAATCACCTGTGTGACCTGTTTGTACTGCACAGAGCTCCCGTCAGAGCTCCTTTCCTCTGTCTGTGACGGTGCCTAGAGCTTGTCTGGCAGCTGAAGAGAGCTGTTGTGTATTTTTAGGAAGGCACTGCCTAAGTCTGCAGATGACCCCGTGCTTTCTGGTCATGTTCCTGACAGTGCTTCTGACCGTGGGCTATTCCCTCAGGCAATCTCAAGGTCAGGCAGGCTGATAAGCTTTGTTAGGGCACTCTCATTTCGGCAGCTTTGCTTTTGATGAGGAGCTCCCAGGCTGTTAGAGGTGACGTATTGGAAAATGTGCCTTTCTGCAGCTTGCTGGGCTGCAGGTCTCTTGTGACAGTGACAAGGAGGTCCCCACCCTGATAAGCACTACGGGGGGGGGGGTGTTCATTTCTTGCATTAGTGCAGTCCTGCTGGAATCAATATATCTGGGGGGACTCTTCAACACTTTGCGTTATGATGGAGGTATCCCCTGCTGGCCAGAGATGCCCCCTGCCCGTGTGGTGTGGTGTCAGCAGGGAATTTCTTTTCTTTACAGCTTGGATAACGCTCCAGGTGGGGTCTGTCAGTCAGGTTTGCCCTGATACAGGGAAGCCTGGCACTTAACCCCCCACCTCAGGAGGAGAGGGGACCTGCTGCCCCTCTGAAGAGACCTTGCACGCCTCCCCAGCTTCAGCTGTGCGCTCCCAGCGTGGCGCTTTGCTGAATCAGAGCATGTCCTATACGGTGCGTTTTGCTGCATCATAACATCGTTACGCAATTTGACAGCTCTGGCAACCTCTGCTCTAGTGAGTCCCAGAGCTAAATGAGCAGGAGCTCTGCCAGCCAGGCTTGCGGTGTGTTTGGAAAGCCATGTGGGCGAACTTGTATAGCACCTGCCCATATTAACTGCAGTTCAGCAGGACGTTTGTTCCTCCCTCCCTTTTGTAAGAGACAAAGCAAAAGAAAACCCCTCCTGCATGACTTCTGTGGTTTTTTGGGGTTTTTTACAATGATGTAAAGCTTGTCCAGTTTACAGGTTAAGCTTCTGAGGCCTCGGATGCTGCCTCCATTTGTGCTGGGGCTGCTCCAAGCATGTAGTGACTTGATGAACGCTTCTTGTTGCAGGGACTTGAAGCTGGATAACGTGCTGCTGGATCATGAGGGTCACTGCAAGCTGGCAGACTTCGGAATGTGCAAAGAGGGCATTCACAATGGCATTACCACAGCCACCTTCTGCGGTACACCGGACTACATCGCTCCAGAGGTATAGGAAACCTGGCTTTGGCCAGGAAAACTTGGTTACAATATGAAAAGCTTAGGTTAGCTTTGGAACAGCAAGTGTACTTTCTGGTGTCATCAGCTACACTTTGAGTGCCAGGTGCAAGATTTCCTCCTAGATGTATGCTTGTGTTATCAGTCCCTTGTGCAAGCAAAGCACGAGGAAACTTCAGGCTGCTGTAGGCACTGAGATAAGCCTGTATTTTTCTTTAGGAAATGTGAGGTGAAAAATCGAGGTACAGCTGCAAAAATCTTGAGACACACATGCAGATAATGGCCCAGTCTGATTTGAAAGGAGATTGAATTCGCCCGTATTTCCCAGTTCCTTTTTCTCTCCTCTCCCGTTGCCTGTCATTCCCCAATCTCACTACAAAATTAATAAACACCTCTTTAACTAACAGCTGCCCTCCAGATGCTGCTAGATGTTCTGACAGGGTTTCGGATTCTTCTTCAACACAATTGAATTTTTGTCTGTGGTTGGTGTTTGTCCCTTTCTCACACACTCACACTTCTTCCCCTCTCCAGCTGAAAGCCTTGCTGTTACAGCCAGGTAAGCATTTTCTTCCCAGGCGCAAGGAAGAGGTGATGTCAACCCGCACACATGGCTGCTCTGCTGCTTCTGAGGCTCAGACAGTTTTGCTGGAGTGCCTCTTCTCTTCCTGCTAAGCCCTAGCATCGTTTCCCAGGTGACCCTGTGAGCAGTTAAGCTAGTTCAACCCTTACTTAATGTATCTGATGTACTTTTGTGCTGCTCTCGGGGTTCCCAGCTTGAGATCACCTGTATGTTCCTGGACATACAGCCGGCCTAGCAGAGCACACTGTTAGGGCATAGTGAGAACTTCTGTGGTAGTATTTCCAAATACTTTTTCCTCCCCTGCTCAGTTTAAGAAGCTTCGGGGTTGATATTTCTTTCCCATCCCTCCTTCAGATCCTGCAGGAGATGCTGTATGGCCCTGACGTGGACTGGTGGGCCATGGGTGTGCTGCTGTACGAGATGCTGTGTGGCCATGCGCCCTTTGAGGCAGAGAATGAGGATGACCTCTTCGAGGCCATTCTGAATGATGAAGTTGTCTATCCGACATGGCTCCAGCAGGATGCAGTGGCAATCCTCAAAGCAGTGAGTTCCTTTGACTATTTGTGTGCTTTCTGTCCTGGCTTTCTTCAGCCTGAATCCAGCAAAAGAATACAGAGTTGGAGTGTGGGTACTCAGAAATTGTGGTTATCATGACCCTGACCCTTTTCTTATCTTGGACTGAAGGGTAAATAAAAAACCCAAACAAATAAAGCCCTGACACACTTAAGTGTATTTGCATAGTTATGTCCTTTATACGGTTCAGCAGCCAACTTGGCAAGCAAAGCGTGTGCGTGTCTGTGTGTCTGGGCATTCCCCTGCTGACTTAATGATTTACAACATATGGTCATCTTCCAGAACAGAAGCAGCAGGTACACACAGTATTTAATCAGTAGTGACCATATGATTTCCATGCGACTGGAGTTGCAAAGAAGTGAAGTCTTCATGATAATCCTTTGTGCTGACTGTTGGTAATGTCATCCATCCCCAGGGATTGCTGTCTGCCTGCATATGAAGACAGGTTTTTGATTTTTGCATGGTTGGGAGAAAAAAAGTGGGGCTGTACAGCAAGCAGTTTGAGGAGAGCTGTTGCTGGTTGCACTTAGTCCTAGTTCTACCAGGAGCTCTCTTATCGATGTGCCTCACATCTTTGCCTGTGACACGGGACTGAAGCTTTTTAAGATTTCAGGTTGTGCATGTACAAACAGTGCCTAGTTCACTGGAACTGCCTGCCTTTACTGTAATGAATCAAAAGGTGATTAAATGACAAGGGTATTAACCTACAAATCAGGAGACCTGACTGGGCTGTTCTGCTACTGACTTCTTCCTGCCTCCCTGATCAAATCACTTAATATCTCTAAGCTCCCTGTGGAGGGAGAAGGGTCAGAGTATTCCCTTTCCTTGCAAAAGCACTGTGAACAAAGATGCGTTTAAGACTGGGTACTACTAAATATTGGTAATAGAGGGTCTAAGAAGTAGCTGGGTAAGGTAGTAATTCGGAGTAACTTGTGGAGCACTGACCCAGAGAAATGGGGTGATGAATGATGGGACCATATAAAGGAAGGAGAGTTTGTTTCCATCAGATATTCAGTAGCAAGAATCTGGGAGTTTTCTACTGAAAGGTTTCTGTTGTATATGAACTGAGCAACTACTTTCTGTAGCTGAAAATGCATGTAATAAATTCCACAGAAATCAACCGAGAATAAAATCCACTTCTTGAAGAAGTGCAAGGGGTTGTGCTCTGAAATCACAGGTTGAACTCAGGAGTGATAGTTTGTCATGCTGAAGGCCCTCTTGGGTTTTGGAAATAACCTGCAACATATTTAAAAGAAAAAAATAAAGTTCAGACCCATTGCAGCTTCTGGAGCAGTGTTCATGTTGGATTGGGACTCTTGAATGCCTGAGCCAGTTCCTCTTCTGCGGTGACAAGTAATAGCAGTGGATTTGTTACAGGTATCTTAGAGGTAACATGTGGTCAGATAGATGCGCATCGTAGCAGAAGCTTCAGGGTATAATAAAATATGATTTGTGGTTTAGCCTCTTGATGAAACCCTTATTTTCTTAATTCTGATAGGAACCTCGTAGAAACAGCCAGCACAAGCCGCAGTCACCCCAGGCTGCTGTAGCTCACGTTCAGAGACCGACTTTCAACAGCGGGTCCCTTCTGTGATTAACAGGCAGGCAGCATGATGGGAGGCACTGGAGAAAGGGCCAGAATCGAGGAGGGAGCTAAGAATTTAAAGAGAGATCAGCTGAGTGTCTCCAAAACTGCACAGTCAACTTAACAGTTGCTGGCTACTTGCCTGAAAAAGGTTTCCTCTCCAGCCACTCCGCTTGTCTGCTGTATCATGTGTTGCTGGTGAAACCCACAGTAAAGCAGAACTGCCTCCCTGAAACACCCTTATTACTTGAGAGAAGCGCTACGCTATGTCTGCTTTTGGAAAAAGGCTGAAATTTAGGGCATTAACCAGAAGCCTTGTGATTTGACTAGTGAGAATTTGCAATTGGAATTTTTAATGGACCTTCAGTTCTTCAGTGTTTCTGTTCCCTGGGTGCCTGCTGCCTGGAGGTGACTTTTGCATCTGATTTTACACCACTGATGCTAGTTGGCTAGAGCCTGAATTTCTGCAACTTCACAGTGGCTGCCTTTGGCATCAAGAGCTGCTTGCTAGAAGAGCTCCTCATTTCCTTTTCTCTCTCTTACGCTGAGCTTTTAGAGGCATCAGAGCATGTTGGCTTTAACGGGAAGGAAACATCCTGTCATGAGATTGTCTGGGGTTCTACATTTAAATGTAAACACCCCACGCACTTTGATTTCTTTTGGATGATGACAAATGTGATCACTACTGAGGTATTACGTTTGCAGTATACTGATAAAGTTTGATCAGTGTTTTTAGGTGTGACACAGAGTGGTGAACCTGGCTTTTTTGTTCCCTTGTGGCTTTTTTATGAAGGAAGATGGTAGATTTTCTAGCTGCTAAATATGTAGATACTTTTTTCTCACAGACTTCTGATGCTAATATGAGTTCTCTTAGATACAGAATTATTACTATGTGAGCATCTCTTCTAACTGCTACTGTGTTTACCTCCAACAAGGTGTGAACTTGAGCTCCCTGATTTACAGCTGTGACAGTGCTTTCTAACCCATGACATTAAGAGCTCTGGAAAATCAGAGCACTCAACTACTGCAGTAGCATAAATGATTGTAAGTAATTACATGGCATGGGAAGCCTATGGAAGACCAGGGAATTAAACCTGAGGTCTCTTGTATTGTGGGCTAAGGCCTTAATAGCCTTAATAAATGGATTATCCCCTCACTAAAAGTTCTGGCCTCTAACCTTGAACAGGACTAGTGAGAATTTGCTTAGTCTTGAGTGGTACAAACCTCTGAAGCAAAAATGAAATTCTTCTGCCAGGAAGATGCAATTAGGTGTAGGTGTTTAGGGATGCTCTATAAATGGATATGTCTAGGTTTAGAAAGCACTTGATCTGTTTGCTTTCATGAAGAGCTTCATTGTAAACAAGGATAATAGGTTTTAGGACCCATTTCACAGATGCTGTTATTTTGTTTTGCTTTTGTTTACCATAATTGTGCTTTACCAATTTCCCCCCATCAGAAACCACCTGATTTCTGAAGGTTGCATCCAGTTCATCTTTGCAGCTTCCTGGTAATAACCCAAATACATCCTTAGGACCTCATTTAGGTCACTGGGTATTCCTGGTGTCTTTTTGAGCACTGCTACCAAGGAAAACAAACCCAACCATGATGGCCTGGGACATTGTTTAGAACTGAAAGTAGAAATACTTGTGCTCTAGAAAAAGAAGGTTTTATTTATTTCACTTTTTAATGTTTGGGCTTGTTGCTGGTTTGTTTTTTTTTCTCCTTAATATTTTTCCTCAAGAGCTGGGGAAAGAGTAGGGCAGAGCTGAATCAGTGTAAATCACCAGGATTTTGCTGGAGTCAGTACTCCCAGAGAAGGGAAGTAGAAAACCTCACTCAGGTACCCTGGCCTGTCTGTGTCACTGGGCAATTTAGGTATTGATGGTTCAAGTCAGGCAGAGAGGACTCAAACTGTCTCCCCTGCTTGTGTGAGCAAGTCAAACTGGGCAAGGATGTTCTCGTGAGAGTAAAAAAAGTGCAGAAAAGGAGAATTACTGCTGAATGGATTCAGACCACTTCAGCTCATTCAAAACATAAGTTTTGCTTTGATTTTGATTCCCCAAAAAAAGATTTCTCCATAGCCCAACCTGAATGCATTCTCAAGGAGTTTATGCCAGTGGAGGTATTGTTTGCGTCTGTAAAAGAAAGTCTTTCAAATATTCTTCGCCATCAGCTGACAGAGTAGTCACCAGTGTGTGTGGTGATGAAGAGACTGTGAAAGGGAAACTTTGTGAGCACGCATAGGCCAGAGACTGCTGCACCGTATCTTTTACAGTGGGAGTGCAGCCGGAGATTGCTTTGTTACAGCATGTTGATGTTCTGAGTTTATAAATTGTTGCTAGCAAAAAGGGCTTGAGCAAAGAGGATGGCTTTCCTGGCAGGCAGAGGCTTTGGGCCTCAGCTGAGTGAACTGCAAAGCGAAATACAATCCTCTTGTTTCCCATAAGCGGGTGGTATTTTGGCAGCATGTTTCGCTCACTGCATGTATGACTTTCTCAAATGTGATTCGGTCACACTGTCTTGCTCACAGTCAGGCTTCGCTGGAGGGGAGAATGAAGGCACACAGTGAAAATCGGGTCTCAAAAGTCAATGGCGTAATGGGAAGCAAATTCACAGGGAAAGCTGCAGGGATTTTCCTTTCCAAGCCTGGTTTCAGATGAGGAGAAAAGGGCTAAGCCGGTTGCGTCGCTCCATGGACTGATGGTCTGGAGCAGCAATGGTTGGCCCAAAGGCTTGGAAACTCGGATGAACGATTGCAGCTTTTCACTCTCAGAGCCAGGTAACAGCAGGGATAGAAAGAAGCATCTCCCTGGGGAAGTGTCAGCGTTGCTGTGCCTCCTGCACCCTGGGTTTCTGAACTCCTGTCACAGCCGAGTCTGCGGAAGCGAGGGTGTCTCAGTGTTTGTGTGCCAGCCTCCAGTCTTAATGTGAGCTCTGAAACACTTCTGGCCTAGCTGAACTCCTCCTTCCAAAAGCAAGGCTTCGGCAGCCTTGTCTGTAGCTGTATATTTTGGGGACACAAATGAGACTAAAGCTTGTTCTCTCTCCAGCTGGCTAAAAACGTGCATTTTGAAGAAAATACTACTGGAAATAAGAGATGGGGCAAAACTGGTTATGCCCCATTCCAGGTGGTTTTTGTGTGACAAATAAATACCAGGCAAGAAAAGAGGAAGGTGCAGAGCAAACTGGCTGTGATTTTAGCAGCCTGTGCTCTCCCCAGCGTAGGTGGGACAGCTTGGAGGAATCTCAAGTACCGGTGGATTAGTGCGAGGAGCAAGAGGGCTTGAAAGATGAGGGAGCTCAGCTGAGGCCAAACATAGAATCGCAGATTCACGTAGGTGGGAAAAGACCTTTTAAGACTGTCGAGCCCAACCATTACCCTAATACTGCCAAGCCCACCCCTAAACCATGTCCCCAAGTACCACATCTACACATCTCGTTTAAATACTTCCAGGGGTGGTGACTGAACCACCTCCCTGGGCAGCCTGTTCCAGTGCTTGACAGCCCTTTTGGTGACCCGTATTTCAGAGGAGAATGACGCCAGCCATACAGTACTGAGGATGCAAATAAAAACTTTTATCTGTTTTTCTCGAGAACAATAGCCTGGAAGTGATACTAACTCAGAAGGCCAGTACTTTGGTTTAGTGAACTCTGCTGCTTTGTGTCACTGAGTTCACTTCCCCCACTCCGGATACCCTGACACTATCTGTACCCCAACAGCACCACTAAAGTCTTAATATGTTCAACCCCCTCCACCCCCTCTTCCTCCTTTAGACTTCGCTCTTGCAGACTTGCTTAAGGTCTGGTTAACATCAAGTGGGAATTAGTGCTTCTGACTCAGCCCCAGCAATAGTGATGCTCTGTTGGGTCGGCAGGAGCTGGGTCCTGCTCTGACAGCCTGTTCTACGGACTCATTTTTGGTTGTTGGAGCACAAGGTAAGGGAGTGAGAATTTCCTTCCCAGCTTCTGCCAGCAGCCTGTAGGGAGTTTGTGTGGTTCTCGGGAACAGCTGGAGGGGGAATGGTTAAATGTGCCACAGTTTAAATCCCCTTTGCCTCCAGACAGCCCTGAAGCTCAATCAAGAAGTCAAAAAAACCCTGTTCTAGAAAGAAAAAGCCTTTTCCCATTCCTGTCAGCCCACGTCACAACTGATACCCAGAAACTAGAACTTTTTAGTTAGTTCCTTAGGTTTTTTGCCTTGCTTGTACAGCAAGCATACACAGCAATGTTCAACGCTGAGGGCTCACCGGCGGTGGAACCGACCCCTTTGCTGGGAGGCAGCACACATGCGCTTTTCTGGAGAGCAAGAAGGGGGCTCAGGAATGTTGCAGTGCAGACAGCGCTTCAGCGGGAGAGAGGTATGGGGGCCCTTCCCCAACAGCTCAGCCAGTTTTCATCTTGTTATTTAAAAAAGCCACTCAAAACTTTCTACAGAAGTTTGTCATTCCTTTGCTGCCCAGAGGAGTGAATAGGAGGCTGCCTGAGGTCCCTCAGTCACTCCAGTAACCATCACACACAAGAGACTTCCCCACGAGGTACGATAATTATAGTGTATTGCTCCACCAGCAGTTTTTCTGGAGTTGCTGGAGGGAAGCCTGTGGATATTATTTCAAAATGTGGCCAAATTCTACCTTAAAACAAGAGGTTAGGTTAGGGAATGGTGGTGGTGAGTTGTAGAAATGCTTTTTGTATCCATATGCATACACAGAAATAAGTAGCAGTTAGGAAAATGCGTGTGTGTGTATGTTATGGTTTCTTCTTCCCTAAATTTGCAGATGATACTAGATGAGAAAAAAAAGTAAAGTTGAAGGGTACCCTCCTCTGCCCCTCCTTCTGGTGAACATGATCAGTCTTTCCCACTGTTTCTCAGGAATTCTAAGTGATGGCTCCTAATGTGAGATAAAATTGATTAGAGTGTGTGTGTGTTAGTTACATCCAGGGCTCCCTGGGGAGCACAGGGTTTGGGGGGATTATTTCTTGCCTGGTCAGAGCATGGGGCAGCCCAGTCTGGCTGGGTGCAGGGTGACAGCTCCAGCAGAGCCCTGGCTGACTCTGGCGGTGCTGCATGCCCTTACCACCGTGACTGCCAAACCCTCCGTCAGGAACCCTCCTGTGCGTGCTGCAGCTTATCTTTGGAAAGGCTTTCCAGGTGGTGAGGGCTCTGTGCTGAATCAGGCTGGTGCCACCGCTGAAAGCAACTTGAAAATGCCGTTATGAGTAGAGGACGCAGAGAGCCAGGGTTTTTACAGCAGAAAGAGGCAGATTTTTTAACGTAGTCAAAGCGAGCGGTCTGCTGTGACAGAGGAGTGGAGGGGAAAGGCAGGTTTTGGGCTGCTGACAAGGATGTCTAAGTTCAGGAGAGATGTGGATGGTCCAAGCTGCTGACTTGCCGCAGCTGCTCACCCTTAACGTCAGCACAGAGGGTGAGGTCTTCTGAGCTTTGGAGGAGTTTATTCTCTTCATACGCTGCACTCGCTTGGGGCCCAACACCCCTGGGTACTGGGAGGTCAGAACGGGCTGTCATCAGCTCACATACCACGGTGGGTGTCTGCATCCTCCCTGCATGCTGCAGCAGGCAGCGCATGACTCAATACCTGGGCTGTGCTTTGCTTGGCACATCCAAGCACAATACGTATGTGCTTCCTCCTGCCTTCGTGCCTCACCTTTTCCCCGAGTCCTGGGCAGTCAGTTTGACCACTGTGTGAGCCAGACCAAACCCCTGTGTTTGTGCTTTCCAGTCCTCTCCTGAACACTTACGAGGTGTGAAATGAGGCTACGTTTACGTCCCTGTGCATGAGGCGTGTATCTCTCCTTCATACTTGCATCCTACAGATCTGAGCCAGGTTCTCTCTCTCCAACAGGCAGAAAAAGGCAGATAATCTGTTTCACATGCAGTGCTGGAATAGCCAGAATGAACTTGTTTCTGAATGAACCAGATGCCAGGAGTATTTTTTTTAGACAAAGATTAAAAGGAAAAGGAACAATACAATGGTGGACCGACTGAAATCAAAGAGGGAACTAGATGAGCTCATTGCTTTATCCTCGGAGCTGAGGAGCATGCTAACAAAGGCAGATAGATATTAAAAATGCCTTCAAATATGCCAATAAATCATTCTCCTTGGCACCTCTTCAGAGTTGGCAGGCTCCATAAATCCTCTTGCACAGTTTGATTGAGCTTTTGCTGTCAGAGTGAGGCCGATGTATAAATCTCTCTGTGAAGCTCTTTGCTGGATCTGTGTACACATTTTTCCTTTGTTTTTTAGACATGCTTTCATCTTGCATTTCCTGGTTGGCTCCAAAGCCTCTGCTGCAAAAGCAGGACACCGGAGCCTGTCGTTTCCCAGCAGGGAAGGAGGTCTGCAGTTTCAAGTGATCTCTCATCTGGCCCATTTTTGCCATGAACATACACTGTGGTGAAGTGGCGAGGCTATGCTCCACCACAGATTGCAGCCTTACCTCTTTTGCCTGAGCTTGCGTATCCATCTCTGTAACATGCTGTCTCCTACTCTTTGCCTCCTAATGCTCAAACAACAAATAGCTTTCCCCGGCGATTTTATTCTCTTCTGCAGACTGATCACACCTTTTTCTGAAGCGCTCCTCTTCCCCAAAGTAGTAGTCCCGTGCTTCTGAATAATTCACCATGAAAGAAAGCTAAAGCCGTCTCCAGCCAAGGCTAAATTCATCCCGAGGTCTTTTACCTTTCCCTTTCCAATAGGCTGAAATTAGTTTCGTGTTTAAGTCCGCAGTGTGCGGGTTCAGATGTGCCTCATAAGAAAAGCTCCTAACCCAGCCTATTGTACTGCCAGGTGTGACTCAGCCTCCTCTTTCCTGCCAGGAATGCGAAGAAAAGCGAAGGAGCTTTCACTGTGCTGACTTTGTCTTCCTGCTCTTCTTTTTCTGCTCGCTCCTCGGTGCTTGGGAAGGAGTGATTCCTGTGGCCTGGGCTCCCTTCTCAGCTCTGCCACAGTTAAACAGTGCGATTATAGCCCCTCACAGGAGTTTTGGTGAAGTCTGTTAAAATCCAGCCTTAGGGGAAGGCCCAAGGATTCCCTTGAGAACCTGGGAATGATCACTGGATGATGGGACCAGCTCTTGCTGTGCAGCCCCCGGTGGAGGGGGCCAGTCCATCTAACTGGGAGGTCCCAGCACCGCTATGGGGGTAACAAATCTCTTGAGTCCCCAAGCTGTTCAGGGCTGTAGGTATTACTCGTCCTTCCAGCTTTGAACTTTCTGACCTGCTGTGTCTTTTCAGGAACCTTAAAATTAAAAGAATCGAAATATGACCAAGACAACAAAAAAGCTCCTTTGAAGTATTTTCCTGTGATTTTTCCGCCCCCCCTTAATTGGCCTTTACAGGTTTGTGAGGGGCACTTTAGTCCTCTTTGTACTTGACCCTATGTAAATAGGCCACCCAGGGCTGTGTAATAGATTCCCAGTTCCTCTTGACAAGACTATCGGAAAAGGATTAATTGTTTTTCCAGGCAACCCCAGGGAGATTTTACCGCTGCTTAAAATGAGAGTGGGATCATGCCCCCAGTCTGTTAACAAGTGCAATGCTCATTCTCCTTCCATGTTTATGTTACTTTGATTGATGTATTGATTTAGTAATTGACCTCCATATCCCCATGTTGTACCTATAGTCCAATTGGGGTAATTTAAAAACAGCAGCCAGAGCTTGATACTGTCTGAGCAGCCTGTGCAGCTGGTGACCCACGTGGGAACTGGGGTTGATTCATCAGTTCTGAAAACAAAGATTTCTGGAGTGAAATCTTGACCAAAACTTATGTTAAATATTCCATACATCTAATGACTAAAGTTAATTTCTGTTTATTATTAATTATTACAGGAGTACTAAAGGCAGGAGTGTCGAAAATCACTACCTATCATCAGAAGCCAATATGCACTTGATACTTGTGGCCTTTTCATTTTGCATTAGTGTTGAGTTATTTGCTGATGAGTGGGGAGAGGTGGGAAAACAGGTAGATTTCATCACAGCAAGGAAATTTGAGTTATTCAGACAACATTTCATTCCCATATGTTGGGCCACATTCTCTCCTGGTGATAGTCAGCAAAGTTACATCAGTTTACACTACTAGGAGATTTGGAGCCAGATGTGTCTGTCCCGCATGTGAGTTGCTCTGTCTACCTTGGTTTATTTTCCTTTTCTCTCTTGCTCAGCATGGTGTGCAATACAGTTAGTCCTTGATTCCTCGAGCTTTGGCTGGGCAGCGTTGAGCAGCCATGTCTGCACTAGGGGAAAGTGAGATCAAACTTAACCTGCCTAATATCCACTGCACTGACATTTTGTCCTTCCTGCCTGCGGCTGGCACATGAAGTGTGTGACCGCTGTCATGCTTTTAGTGACAGTCTTCTGGCTTTTAGAAGCAGGATGAAGACTGTTTCTTACCTCCCTTCCCATTCCTTTTTTATCTGGAAAAGAAAATAAAGGAGATATCTCTCTCTCTTCTCCACCCCACACCACCACCCCCACCCACCCCCGCCCCCTCCTTGAGATGCTTTCAGGGCAGTCTTGTACTTCTGAGCCCTGGCACTGCACTCACTGGAGCTTCTCTGCAACGAAGGATTTCACCTGTTCACCGTTTTCTGTAGCCAGAACCCCAGCATGAGGGTGGAAGCATCCTGTGCATGGGTGAGTCGCATTCTGGCTCAGCACCAAGATGAATTGCATTGGTACAATCGGGGCTTCTAGCAATCTATCCTGCTGTGTGCAGGGTAGGAAGCCAAAACGCCTCGTGGCCTCTAATGGCTGCAGAGCAAATCACAGTTTAAAACAGAGGTAGCATTCGGGAGAGCCACAGTGACTCCAAGTCCTGTTCTCAGCAGCACAATCTTCACTGAAGCTCAGTAGGACTTGGGCTCCCCAGTGCCTGGCTCACACCCACAGCCAAATTGCTGTGGTTTAAGTTACCAGGCACCAGCTGAGCTGCCCTCAGTGTGAGGACTTCCATGGGAGAGCTCTCCAACCACCCTGCTCCCAGGGCCGTGGAGCTTCTGCTGACACCATTTAGTGAAATCAGGCTGTGCCAATTCCCTTGCTCCCCGTAACCCCCTTGTGTGTTATTGCTCTCGTATGGGGACGTGAGGCATGCGTGGGAGCATCACCCCAGCAGGGCTGTGATGGAGAGTGATGGGAGCCTTGCCTAAGAGAGCAAAAGACAAGACTGGCTCAATATGAGCAACGTTTTATTTTTTAAAAAAAGAAAGAAGGCAAAAAAAAAGTCTTTCTGCTATGCTAATGCCTACTGGCTTCCAGTCATTAAAAATAATGCATTAAGAGATGGAGCCATAGAGCCATCCTTCTTCTCCTTTGTTTAGGGTGGATGAAGGCTAATGAAACCGCAGACTGCGGGTTTGTTTGCCTTACATAATAGGCAGCCAAACTCTTTTCGGCACTGCAGCATTCAGTCGAGAGATTCATGGAGAGAAACCTTAATTAAAGTAATTACTCTATTTATATAATGATTCCCTTTTGTCTGAGATCAAATAGATCTTTGAGAAATCTTATTTCCTTTCGAGTTAATTTCTGCCCTGTTAGTTTAGCTCATGAATCTTAATGAAGGCGACCATGTTGGGTATCTCCTGATCTTCCCGCTCTCCCTCATTACTACAGGGGAGACTTCAGGGCGATCATCTCCTGTGCTGCTGCTGCTTTTCACTTTGGTAGTGACACGGGAGAAACACCAACAGGCAGGAAATGTTAATACCATGAACAGGGAGATCTTGCTTTCCTTTAATGGTTTGGGCTTGACTCTTGCATTTGTACAGTCCTGAACAAGGTTCCTCTGAGGCATGTGGTGTGGTGGAGAGGTGAGGCTGAGGGTCTGCCATTGTATCCATGACGGGCTGCCCTTGGGCTCCTGGCAAGATAAAGTGATGAATTTCTCTGGGTCTCTGTTCCCTGCCTGTAAGATGGGGGATACCCTCCACCCCTGCTTTGCGCTTGCATTTGAAAGATGAGCTGCCCTGGGGCACAGGCTTTCTCTTCCAAGGTAAATGCACCCTGCCCAGGGCAGTGGAGTCCTGATGAGAGCTGGTGCATCTCAGACTTACTTTAATACAAGAAATAACGATTTCTTCCTTGTCCAGAGGGCTGACAGTGTGAAGGGAGTGGCTGAGCAGAAAGCCGTATTCCTCTTCCTGAAGTGCATTACTTCTGTGAAAGGGTCTGGGTTCCTTGGTGTTTCCTAGAATGTGGCACAATTTGTCATAATCTAGTCACTATGATATTACTCATGAAATTAATTATTCTGATGCAAGTAGCACGTACATGAGTTAGGTAAAACCTGTCAGGGATTCCCAGTATTGAGAAAGGGAACTTGCAGATTTGAGGACATTAATGCTTGGAAGCATCTGCTTTCTATGCAGACATCTTTTCACTGACTTGCAGGCCGTTAGACTGATTTGCAAAGTCAGCCTCTTGAGACAGAAGTTGCAACACTGCACCTAAACAGTGCTGAAGAAGTCCAGTACAGCCTTGTTCAGCAGACTGGGAGAACTGGAGCCCTTCCCAGCATGGTCTGAGCCATGTAGTGGGTGAAAGGGAGGACCAGTGCGGGTCCTCTGCTCTCCCCTCACCTGCTCATGGGCTGAGTTCCTGGGGCTGACGCAGACTTTTCCTCATGGTTGGCACTGCTATGTCTGCATTTTTTCCTGGTAACTTCACAGGCCCTCCGTGGACTAATCTCCAGCTTTTAATTTCTTGTCACGGCTTGCTGCATTTTCTTTCAGTAAATGTTTTCAAATGATCTCGTGAAGTCATGTTTTTGGCTCATTCCAGCTGCTGGTTTTGGCTGCGATGCTGCGGAGAGGGTTAGCTGAGGTCAGCAAGAGCCTTGCTCAAGTTTGCTGCTCGGCCAGCTGGTGTAGCCCAAAGGGACGCAGCCCGAGGAAGTTCCCAAGAGGCTCTTTACACCGGGAACAGGATAATTCCCCACGGTTGGATTTGATCGCAGAGCCAGGGCTTGACGGCCAGGTTCAGGTTTAAGGTTGATAGTCTTGCTGTTGGTTTTGCTGGGAGTCATCATGGATTTTGGCGATTACATGTTTCTTTTTGCTTAGGAATCTCTGGCTTGCCTCGTTGTTAGTGTTGAATGTTTTTTTCTCTGTGTTTCTTCACTGAGCTCTGTGTGCCAGAGGCTGAGATTCATGCTACAGTCTGGATTATCGTGCAAATTAGAGCTACTTAATAAACATCAGGAGATGACATTTTGCCACAAAAAAACTTTTTACTGAACATCTTCTCTCATCACCCCTGAAAACATTGGAGGGTTGTACTTGGAAGGACATTTAGCGCTATCTAGCCTGTGAAGCAAGAGTCAAACTGTGGCTTCCCATGGATGCCAGGAACAGCCAACGCTTTTTAAGACATTTCCCAACTGCTTCTGAATGCAGCTGAAGGGTTCAGGTGAAATATTAGCTGCACTTCTGAAAACATTTCCCCAGCTCAGCCTGCATGTGTGTGGAGGGCAGCGTCTGTGTGCTCTGGGCACTCAGCTTACCCCTTCTGCTGCAGGAGTGCCTCTTACAGGGCCAGAGATGTGGGTATAGGCTCCAGCTACTTACCTCAGAGATGAAGGCTGAACTTCTAATTAAGTTCCTCAGATATCCATTTTCTTTGTTTGCTTTGCTAAAAGTGCCATTGGATAGCAGAGGAGTACGAGATGGGCCATCAGATGCCACCCTTTTGCAGCAGAGAAATGTCTGCCCTGCCTAAGGCAGAGAGACAATCACAAAATCCCACAATGGTCGGGGTTGGAAGGGACCTCTGGAAGTCACCCAGCCCAACCCCCTGCTAAAGCAGGGTCACCTACAGCAGGCTGCACAGAGCCGTGTCCAGTTGGGTTTTGAATGTCTCCAGAGGAGACCCCACAGCCTCTCTGGGCAGCCTGTGCCAGTGCTCAGTCACCCTCAAGGTAAAGAAGTTCTTCCTCATATTCAGGTGGAACTTCTTGTGTTGCAGTTTGTGCCCGTTGCCCCTTGTCCTGTCGCTGGGCACCGCTGAAAGAGCCCGGCCCCGTCCTCTTGGCACCAGCCCTTCAGGTGTTTGCATACAGCGCTAAGGTCCCCTCTCAGTCTTCTCCAGGCCAAGCAGCCCCAGCTCTCTCAGCCTTTCCTCAGAAGGGAGATGCTCCAGTCCCCGCATCATCTTCATAGCCCTCAGCTGGAACCTCTCCAGTAGTTCTCTGTCTCTCTTGACCTGGGGAACCCAGAATTAAACACAGCACTCCAGATGTGGCTTCACCAGGGCAGAGCACAGGGGGAGGACAACCTCCCCTGACCTGCTGGCCACGTGTCTCCTAATGCACCCCAGGATCCCATTGCTATTCTTGGCCACCCGGGCACACTGCTGGCTCATGGGCAGCTTGCTGTCCACCAGAACCCCCAGGGCCTTCTCCGCAGAGCTGCCTTCCAGCAGCTCAGCCCCAGCCTGTGCTGGTGCCTGGGGCTGTTCCTCCTGGCCTTTGTTGGGCTTTGTTAGGTTCCTCTCCAGCCTGTCCAGGTCTCGCTGAATGGCAACAGCCTTGTGGTGTATCAGCTGCTCCTCCCAGTTCTGTATCACCAGCAAACCTGCTAGGGGACACGCCATCCCTTCATCCAGATCACTGATGAAAGAGTTGCACAGGGCTGGACCCAGCGCTGACCCCTGGGGAACACAGCTAGCTACAGGCTCCAGCGAGACTCTGCGCCGCTGATCACAACCCTCTGAGCTCTGCCATTCATCCAGTTCTCTGCCATTCTCCAGAGAGAAAGAGAAGGATTCATGGGCTTTTGAGCCTTTGAGAGGTCATTGTAGTCTTTTGTTTTTTCCTGACATACTGGACAACACAAACTAAAACTTCATCCATTTCTTTGTGAGTGCAATAATTTCTGGTCAATTCAAATAGTGTTTGAGAGGGTTAGTTACTCATTTCAGTGGAAACTGGCTTCTAAAATTTCATCCTTTAATTTTACCTGCCTTACTGCAAGAGGTATATAACTGTTCCAGTGCAAAACAGCCATACTGGCTCTGTTGGAGCCACTGCTGGCACGCCTGCTTTTCAGCCCAATTGCTAAATAAAGCCTGGAGCCACTTCCCAGAGGAAACATCCTGCCTTCACCAGGCTGTGATGGACCTGCCGCCTCCAGAATTCATCAGGAGATTTGGTGTAAGGGAGGAGCAGCAATGGCCAGTCTCATGTTGTCTGTCACAACCCCCGGGTGCGGAGGCATGTGCACATCTGTGGGCAGAGTAACGTGCCGTGGTGCTGAGGGAGTCTGGAATACAGGACCGTGTTTCACGTACCGCATGATGCCGTTCGAAGGCAACAGTTTTGGGGCTGGTTCCCATGCACGGATGCAATTGAGAGGTCTCAGCACAGCGTACCACATGTGTATCGGGGTTTCAGTCAACGGTAAGGACCGACTGGTCTTCAAAATTATATCGTACCCTTTTGCTGAAGCAGACTAGGTGCGTTTGCCTGCCATGGAAGGGGGCCTCTTCACGTTGCCTTGGTACTGTTTGCAGAGTGTGTGACTTATATTCGCTTTCAAGGTCCTGCTGTCTGGGGAACAAGCTTAGAGAAATGTGTCCGGGGAGGTTTGTGGTGCTGGTGGGTCCCTCCAGCCCTGGACACCCTCCTGCTTCAAAGCCCGATTTTGACAGAGCACGAGAGGCAGCAGCACGGAGCTCCTGCCTGCCAGCTGGGGAAGGTGCTGGTTGATGGGCGTCCCGTCCCGTAGGGCAGCGCGCCCCTGTCAGAGGCAAGGATTAATTCGGAGGGGGGTTGGGGCAGCCCGGCTTCGCTCGCAGCAGCTGGGCAGGGGACGTGCTCCAGCAGCGGGTGAAGCTGAAGCCTTTCCTCTCCTCCTGCCTCCTGTGGGCGCCTGGCGCAGGGTAGGGGGTGCCCGGAGTTACCCCGCTGAGCTTTCTGAGGCCGCGGGCCCGGCGCTCACACGGGAGCTGGCTGCTTGAATTTGAACAGTTATTTTGGTTTGAGTGTTACGTTTTACCTCTTCAGAGCTCAAAACGCCCCACCTCAAGGAATGGCCCTTGCCTAATCCTCATTGTCCGAACAAAAAAAGGTGTTTTAAGCAGCCAGGAATGCATTTACGTTGGCTTTCGGCTTGCTGCATCAGATGCCTTCGCTTGGTGCAATTTTGGCATCGTGTGGAATAAAGCAAGCAAATAGGAATGTAAACACACTTTTATATCCCAGGGCTCTGAACTGGTCTGGGAATGGGCGGTCCAGTTTGTGTCTTGGTCTTATATGGTAGAGCATGAATGGGAACCTAAGCAAAGCATGTTACCGGCCCTTTTGAGAGATTATTTGTTTTCTTTTTTTTTTTTTTTTTCTCTCCACATTTAGCAGAAGCTTCCTGGTATAATGGAGGCAGCGGTAGGTCAGGAGCTGGGAGACATGGGAATTATTCCCAGCTCTTCTCTCTTTTTTGTCTTGTCTTTTTGGACAGTTTTGGTCTCTACCACTCTCAGCACCAGCAAGCTCTGATCTTGTTTGAGCTTTCTAGGTGTTCCAGCAATGCAAATAAAAGCTGGTGAGGTGCAGATATCCATCTGTGGGGACAAAGAAGCTGGGCAAGGAATTTCAAGAGAAAAACAGGGCTGCCAGGAGATTTCTGGCCTGTTTTGCAAACCAAAGAAGTTGAGTTCAAGACTTGCAAAGGCTTGTCTGAACCAGGGCTCAGAGATTTTGGCTTGACCCATTTCTTGTTTGGAAACCAAGCTGTTGTCTGGGGATCAGTAGTCCACAGAAATTTTGGGGCAGAGTCTCTTGGGAAACAAATTGTGTTGGGGTTCTGCTGGTAGAAAGGGAGAATAGGTTGAAGGGGTTGGGAAGACAGAGAAGTTGTGCTTGTCCTCGGGCCTGCCCCTGGAAATGCTGCAGGACTGAGGGCTGAAGAGTCCTGAGAAGCATGGGAAGACCCCAGCTGCAGAGAGCCACCTCAGCTTTGCTCCTCTCCTGGGGACTGATCTTACAAATCTGGATGCACTCGGCAGCTCTTTCTGCTGATGTTTTGGGTGGAATGGCAGAAAACAGTTCTGCTATAGGGAATCCCGTGGCAGCACACATGCTCAAAAGGCTCAGGAGGTCAGGCTGGAGCTGGGGTTTTTGGGCTCATGTCAGCAGAGTCTGGTGTCCTGCAAGGTCTCAGCTGCTGATGCCCCATCTGCTTTGGCTCTGAAGCCCCCTCAGGACAGGGTACGGGGGAGACTTCTAAAATAAATCTGGCAGCTTTCTGTCTTCTCCTTGTCTTCTCTCTAGGCAGGGAATGACTAGGCCTTTTATCCACTCGTCCTAGGAGAATTTGTACCTTCTGAAAAGCTCCTACAGTCAGAATGAAGTTGGTCTCCCGCTGCACCTCCCCGTCTTTTCACTTCACCATCGCTGAGATGCAGCAGACTCGGTCATTCCTGAAACAGTGACCGATTGTCTGGTTTGGCTGGTTCAGCTATTTGCTAAACATAATGCTCTTTCATCTTCGAGGAAATCGTCTGGACACCTCCGCTTACTTTATGCTGCTGTTTCAATAGGCAAATAAAAGCGGCTGTTTTCCCAGTTTAAACATAACCTGATTTCTCTAATGAATTAGAAATACTTGAGGGGAGGGGAGAGATTGTTTTTTACTGATTTTTTTTAAGAACTATAATCCTAAATTAACAAGCCAACTAGCTGTTTTCCTGCCTGGCAAAAGGATCCCCCTCCTCCCCCAGTATTTCCCTTCTCCTTAAGAAATATCCACAGCATTCACATGTCATCTTTCTTGTTGGGATGTAAAGGGCACCCGCCGGGACCCTCTCGTGCTGTGTGCATGATGTACGGCTTTTCTCGTTGCTGCCAGGCAAAGGCAAATCAGGGCACTTTGGCTGAGGTTGGAGATTTCTTTTCAGTGGTAGCAGAGTAAAAACGTTACATAAAAGAAATCCTCTTTTAGCGTTTCAGTGTCGAGAGAGGAGACAGTCACCTGCCTGCTCTCATCTGCTCAGCGTCTGGGGGACTCCAGAAGCCAGTGCCTTGCTCATTTTCCTCTCTTTCCCGAGATGACAGGAAGGAAAGCGTAGGCTTCTGGCTGCGCTTCAGCAGGCTGAGGTTTAGGAAAAAGACGCAGCTCAGGGCCGACTCCAGTCCAAAACCTGGCTGGCTGGTGAGCAGCGTTTGAGAGCAAGCTTGTATTCTTGAAAAATTAATACAGAAATAAATAACCACCAAAACCACCGTGCAACATTTATAATGTTGCAAATGATGCAATTCAACTTTCTTTTCTTATTGTGGTAACCAAGGATTTACCAAAAGAAAAAGGACCAAGGAGAAATACACCCCAACTTCTTCCTCTAGAGAGTGAGTCAAGTTCCTTGCATGCGGTTCCAGTACAATGAAACCGAGAAGTCTGGCCAGCTACTGGGTTCAACAGGAAAGCTGAGGACAAGCTTTTGTGCAACTGCTAATAGGTCCCTCTTCTGTGGCCCTGCCGGATGGGAGAAAACAAACAGCCCTTTTTGTTTTGCAGTTCATGACAAAGAACCCCAACATGCGGCTGGGCAGCCTGGGGCTGGGCGGCGAGAGTGCGATTCTGCGGCACCCCTACTTCAAAGATCTGGACTGGGACCTGCTGAACCAGCGTCAGATGGAGCCACCATTCAGGCCTCGAATTGTACGTGGGAAGGAGGGGTGGGGGAAAGGGATTCCTGTTGTTTGGGGTTTTTTTCTTTTCTGGGCAATGTTAGCAGATTTATTCCTGTGAGAAAGGAAAGGAGGTGAAGGAAGGGCAGCCTCGGCACAAAAGCCCTGGCCCAGGAGCCAGGAGGTGAGGTCTCTGGCCTTGGCTTGGCTGCTGGTTGGCCACCTGACGTTGTACAGGTCACCTTTTTTTCCCCTCCGTGCTGGATTTGCAGAGGCAGCTCAGCCAAAAGATGTAGATTTGTAAAAGCAACTGCAGCACATCAGGCACCTAGCTACCCCTTGCCTTGCCCCAAATACAAAACAGGGTAAGTAATCCTCATCCTGCACACTCCACCTAGCCCTTCACAACTAGGCTCTCTCTCTTCTCTCTGTACAGCACCCAGCACAGTAGTCCCTGCTCAGGCCACTGTCAGCTGGGTGGTTCAGACGGCTGGCAGGCAGCAGAGGACACAACGCTGCCCCTTTTCTCAGTGTCGCCACACAGCTCTAAGGATGCTTTGTGATAGAAGAGTGCTGCTCTCCATGGACAGCCTTCCCAAGGTTGTCTCTGTGGCTTCATTGCCTTTGGAAATTGTTGCCTGGAGAGGCTTTGTCTCACGCTGCTCCTGCTGAGGTCACTCTGCAAGCTCTTAGTGGCGACCGTCAACCCAGTCCTGCTCCATGAAGATCACTGGGTGCAGGATCAGGCATTTGGGTGAGCTGTGGCAGCTCAAGATCAGGCTTTTGAGTTGTTTCTTGGCCTCAGTCAAAGACTAAGGGAGCCTCCTCAGTCCACCATGAGCTGGATAGTATCTGGGAACATTAGACTTCAATGTCAATGGAACGTCTTGTTTTGGATGCAGGGAAAACACACGCCTTGTCAAAATGTGCCACGAGCCCCATTTGTGTGTGTGCATTGTAAACAGTCCCACTTTGTGGCACGCAGGAATCCAGCACCAGGACACAAGCCATTTGTCTTCCCACGGCCCAGTAATTCATTATTGTGCAAATGTAATGGCCTGCACATAGAGGAGTGTATCCCCCCCACTTCCCAAAGCCCAGCTGAGACACTCTGCAGATAAGAAGGGACTGTGTGGAGTCAGCTAATTGGAAACAAGACGGATAACTGCTTCAGATGGCTGGGTCCGTGCTGCAGCTTGAAGAAGGGAACTGATTTATGTGCCCTGCCCTGCCATGTCTGGGCAGGCAACCCATCCGAGGTGATGTCAGTTAAATCAGAGAGACGTTTCCCTGTCAGGAGCCTGCAGAGGCTCTAAAAGGCTTTGCCCTGTAAGAGGCTCTGTGGGAGCGCTCAGCTGCACCACTCCAGCCCCAGGAAAAGCTTTCAGCAAGTTCAGCCTGGGTTATGGTGGTGGTGGTTCGTTCCACTCAGGACTAGATTAAAGATGCAGAGTAAGGATCAAGCAGATGATACATACTTCTGACATCTCTTTCCTTTGTCTTTTCTATTTGACAGAAATCCAAAGATGATGTGAGCAACTTTGATCCAGATTTTATAAAAGAGGAGCCCATTCTGACTCCCATTGAAGAAGGAATTCTTCCAATGATAAACCAAGATGAATTTAGAAACTTTTCATTCACAAGCCCAGAACTGCAGGAATAGCTACGGCTCTGGGAAAGGGCTGCTGAGAGGACTGGGGGGAAATGAAATGAAAACTACGTTTACCAGAAATTTCATTCTCGAGGAATAACAGTGCACTGACTTTACACGATACAGCAGCACCGCTTTCAGCATTACCTTAATGTGAAATTGAAACCTTCTCGTGTTTGTAGGATTTATGCAGCTCTTGGATCAAATATTGACGGGGGTTGTTCAAACGTGATATTGTAAATAGCTGATGCAGACAGAGAATTGAATGCTGAGCTGGTCGGTTCAGCCTGAATGTCACCGCTTGCAGTGGATTCAAGGAGTAGGCATGAGCATGAAACAAGTGTCTTGCAGCTCTGAGCCAAACAGACTTGTTACAGTTCTAATTGTTTGCAAGACTATTTGGAGGAGTCCCAGCACTGTCCAGTGTTTTGGCATTGTGATCCAGCATCACATGGCCTGACTGAACCAGATGTTCCTACTGATTTTACCTGTTCCTGCAGTATTTATTTCTTTCTGAAGGACAAATGGCTCTCTTTGCCACTGTTTGGGTTTCCATGTGAAATATTTCATTGTGCTGACTAGCAGAAGGAAAAAAAAAAACAAATGCCCTGTGCCCCACACAGATTC